>NC_139031.1:32558189-32988189 GCF_964662115.1 Mustela nivalis | reverse complement strand
CTGGAAGTTTTGGGTTTTTCGTTTTGTTTTCATTTTTGTTTTTTGTTTTTTTTAAAGACTCATTCTCAGATGGCATGTATGTGAATTTTAAGCTGGCATCTAAACTCATTACTCTGAGAGGACTAAAGGAGAGTACTAGAGATCTATGGCAAGAGAAGAAACAGATGTGCAAGGACCCACATGAGACATACCAATCTTATTAAGTTTTGAATTATTCTCATGGGTAAATATCCAGACGTGAATGAGAAACAGTCCATATCTCTGAAAAGGGAGTGGTAGGCAGGGCAGCTCAATTGGAAGGATGCTTCCTGGTGCTAATGTGTTCCTCACTTGGAAGCAGCTTGCTCCTACAGAGTTCCCTGCCTCCATTCCCACTAGTTATGTTCATTTGGTAATGAAAGGCCTGTCTTGAATTGTAGAAAGCGCAGAAACAGGTATAGGCTCTAAGAATCCATTAATTACTGTAAGCAGCAGGGGCTGCCTAGCACCAAATCCCAGGACTGAGCAACAGGAGGAGTATCTTAATTTACAAGGCAGAACATAGCTTGGGGGAGGGCGTGAAGATAGACCTCTCATCCTCATTCGAACAAGACAGCAAATACAAATCAGATTATGGGTAGCCATTGCCAGGAAGACAAAACTAAGGATCTATGAATGTGTGAAACTAGACAATTAGAATAGGCCGTGGGGACAGCAAGAGAAAAACAGGCCAGGACACTGAGACAGTTGTGTGGTGTTAAAAGGGGTCATACCCACTTATTGTCCCACCAAGTAGAAAGAGAACTATGGCTTCTTAAGGTATTTTTGAGCAAAACTGGTCAAAATAAATAAAAGCTTCTATGTCAAGGAGGAAAAAAAACCAAAAATTGCAATGATTTACTGGATATTTGAAAACAGATTCAATCTATATGCTCAAGTAGCTACCTCTTCAGAGCCAAATATAAGAACTACACTATTCCCTACAAAGAGGAAGACTATTCATTAAATCCTTAACTGCTTTATGGTAAAACTACTATATGTAAATCACCGTATTAGATGTAGAGGATCATTTAAATTTGAATAGAATCCCCTCCCAGAAAGAACTTGTATCAAGTAAGTCAGCTAAAATATGCATGAGCTAAAATAGGCAGGCAGGCAGAGTTATTATTATTATTATTATTATTATTATCATTATTATTAACAGAAAAGATTAGAAAAGTGTAAATCAAAGATCCAACTGGAGTTCAGAGCAGAGAGAGAGAGGGACAGAGAAAGACTATTGCTGAGTGACTACAGAAAGTCTTGTATTCCAAGTAGGCTTTCCTTAGGTTTAACTGGAAGGGAGAATAGCTTTGATGGAAAGAAAAAACAAGATGTTGGAGAGAGGTCTGAAGTCCAGTTTGGCTATGGTAAGTCAAAGGCATGACTCTCAGACTGAGGACCCCCTTACACTATGTGCCCTGGCACCTCACTTGCCTAATTCAGAGTTTAAAAAATGGTATTTTTCCGAAGCTCATACACTGTTCCATATTAAAACTAATGGTCCATAGGGCGCCTGGGTGGCTCAGTGGGTTAAGCCGCTGCCTTCGGCTCAGGTCATGATCTCAGGATCCTGGGATCGAGTCCCACATCAGGCTCTCTGCTCAGCGGGGAGCCTGCTTCCTCCTCTCTCTCTGCCTGCCTCTCGGCCTACTTGTGATCTCTCTCTGTCGAATAAATAAATAAAGTCTTTAAAAAAAAAAAAAAACTAATGGTCCATATAACTTAAAATCATGCTCTTTCCACAGAAACTGGAAATGCAAAGTATGTTGAGTTGCTCTGGTTAGAGTACAAGTGGGCACAAGAGCCCAATCATACCAGTTTAAGTCACTTCTATTCACCATACACTTGCCCATCCTGTCTCCTCATTTCCTACCCTATCCATGCCAACTACAGAAGAATTTGAAGAGTTAAATTTTAAAAATTGCATACTTCCATTAATATATTCAACAAAATTTGAGCTTCAAGATTGTCCTTGAAAATGTGCCAGGTGGTGATGACAGGATGTTCGTAACAGGAGACATTGCTCCTGCCTCATGATGCTTATAGCACAGCTACAGATAAAGATCAGGTAGGGGAAGGTGAAAAAATGGAGCCCAAAAGGCTCTAGGGCCAGAGTATGGGAGAATTTGAATACTCAGCTAGTTTAGTGCATTTAAGATCACTGGATCTCCAGGGTTCCTGTGTGGCTCACTGGTTAAGCATCTGCCTTTGGCTCAGCTCATGATCCCTGAGTCCAAGGACTGAGTCACACATTGGGCTCCCCACTTAGCAGGGAGTCTACTTCTCCCTCTCCCCCATGCATGGGTGTGTACATACGTTTTCTCTTTCTCTCTCTCGCAAAATAAATAAAGATCTTTTAAAAAAGAAGAAGAAGAAGAAGAAGCCTAAAGAAGACTAAACTTCAATTCTGGAAACTCTCAGGCACTCAATACTATTAAGGCATCAGATGTCAGAGCAGGCCATTTATTCAGCCGATACCAAAATTACCCAGTACTTACTATGTTCCAAGCACTCTGCTTTGCTTTATTGACTCGTCCTCAAGGAGCACACCATCCTCTGGGGAAGGGAAGGAATTAGCAAAGCACAATAATACAATGTGAGAAATCCATAACAGAGGAATAAAGTGGCATGGCTACATTAAAGAAGAGAATACTAACCCTGCCTGAGGAATCTGGAAGAACTTCACTGAGGAAACAACATATGCATCAGTCCTGGAAGGATGAGCAGTAGTCTACCAGGCAGAGAATTTCATAAAAACAAAACAAAAAAAGGCTTTTCGTTTTTAATACATCAAGAGAGGAGCACCAAAATTATGGAAGCATGACAGAGGAGACTAATAAAAAGTCTTGTGCAGTTCAAGCATAATATGGTATAGAATCTTGCATATACAATCTAGCATAATATAGTATAGAATCTCAGAGAAAAGCCTGGGAAGTTTAGTTGGGACCAAATAATAGAGGGCTTTGCGTGCTGTGCTAAGGAGGGAATTTTTAAAATCCCTGTAAGAAGAGGGAATCAAATATATTTAGATAAGAAGTAGTGATTGTATTTTTAAATTAATGATTATATTTTTAATTAAAAACATATTGGGCCATGTTATGAAAAAAGGATTGAATGTAAAAATAAACAGAAGGAGAGATCAATAAAGTGCTATTGTGTAATTAAATCAAGAGAGGATGTGATTACTAATTGATTACTAATTAGTTAAATGAATGCCAATAATCCAATCCCAATCCTCACAAACCAGAAGTCATTGTAGTTTATCTTTCAAAGGTAGAATTTACAGAGTAAGGCAACAAGATGTGTCTAACTGATTCTTGGTAATTTCAACATACATATAAGGCACAACTGAGGAATAAGAGCACTGAAAAAGCACTTGAAGGGCCATTTGGGGGAAAAAAATGGAAAAAGAAGAGGAAAGGTGAAAATAATGGCACAGTAACCAAGAGAAAAGCCATCTTTAAGGAGGAGAAAGCAGCATATAACATCAAAGACTGAAGATCAAATCAGCTTAGAACTAAAACTACTCATGGATTTTTCTAAAATGAGGTGGGTTTTGTTTGTTTGTTTTTGTTCTTGGTAACCATTTTCCAGAGTGATTTCTGGAAAGCAGTCAACAACAAGCCAGGTTCTGGAAGGTCTAATAATCAATGGGAAATAAAAAGTGGAAGCTTCAAACAAGGACCACCCTTTCAAAATGCTCTGAAGTCATGGGTAGCAGAATGGTAGTGACTGACTACCTAAGGGTATGTGAACCTAAGGGAAGTGATTTTTTAACAAGGAAAAGACATGGAAACATGAGTAAGACAAAGCAAAAGAAATTGGAGGAAAGTGTTGAAAACACAAAAGAAAATATAATTTAATTTTATAACATCTTGAAGAGCTGAAAACTCTTAGTATATATAGGCAGAGAATCAAGAGCAAAGGTAAAGGTTCATCTTCTGTAGACCTTAGATAAAGTTTTATCTATAACAACAGAGACAAGAAAAGTGCCTGGTACATGCATGCTAGGCACTGATAATTATGTCTTGAACAAATGTTAAAAAATCTGGGAGTAATGTTAAATTGAAGGCTTGTTCTTCACTTTCTTCTTGCAGTGGTCATACGTTCAAGATAATATGCAGACAAAAGCGAGAGGCATGGTAACAAATTTAAGGACAGTAATAAATGTTTGAGGTTGTTTCTAGGGGGATTAGAAATTTAGGTATCTTTAAAGAAATAAAGAAGCTCCTGAAGATGCAGATGAAATAGGAAATTCATGGGCCGCCTGGGTGGCTCAGTGGGTTGAGGCCTCTGCCTTCGGCTCTGGTCGTGATCCCAGGGTCCTGGGATCGAGCCCCGCGTCGGGCTCTCTGCTCAGCGGGGAGCCTGCTTCCTCCTCTCTCTCTCTCTCTCTGCCTGCCTCTCTGCCTACTTGTGATCTCTACCTGTTGAATAAATAAATAAAATCTTAAAAAAAATAGGAAATTCTGTACTGTACTGGGAGGTACCGATACCTGCCCTCTGATTTTTTTTTTTTAAGATTTTATTTATTTATTTGACACAGAGAGAGAGAGATCCCAAGTAAGCAGAGAAGCAGGCAGAGAGAGAGAGGGGGAAGCAGGCTCCCCACTGAGCAGAGAGCCCTATGCGGGATTTGATCCCAGGACCCTGAGACTATGACCTGAGCCAAAGGCAGAGGTTTAACCCACTGAGCCACCCAGGCGCCCCCTGCCCTCTGATTTTTTTTGTAATGTCATCAGCAGCCTACATACAGGAGTACAGACAGTAAATGAGTACATATCACTATAGGTAAGAGCACTTTTGGAGAAGTTAAGGGTATAGATGAGATGACAGTTAAAGTGCCTGGCAAGGGGTACCTGGTGGCCCCAGTTGGTTATGTGTCCAACTCTTGCTTTCTGCTCAGGTCATGATCTCAGATCAAGTCTTAGTCTGCACTAAGTGCAGAGTCTGCTTGGGATTCTCTCTCCCTCTCCTTCTGCCCCTTCTGCTCTTGCTCTCTCTTTCCGCCACTAAAATGCATAAATAAATCTTGAAAAAAAATTGAAGTGACTGGCAATACATCAATGGATAGAAGGAAAAATTTAATCAAAAGAATTTAACTCATAAACTGGAAGCATTAAGAGGAATCAAGGTTTAGAGATAATAATAAGAATAAACAAAAGATATTGTTGATATAATACAATGAATACTGAATAACCTTATGACAAAAGATTGTGAACAAAGTATGGGTTGTGTTTAAGAATATGTGATAGAAAAATGAAACTTCCCACAGGCATTTTTCTGTTCAGGTATGTGACAGTTGTGGGAATATGACCTCTATTACTGTTAACATATTTTTTTCCCCAACCAACCCTATAAACTTCATCAAATAATGTGAATGGCAAAGGAGAATATAGTATTCTCCAAACTTATGATATAACCCAGATTCTTTCCTGTCACACATGATTCCCAGAAGAATCCAGAGTATATATTCCCAGAACTGGATATGCGTATAAATTTAATGTGGTAGGAAAAAGGATTCCACACAACAATTAAAATTCTGTATCTTCTTCCAAGTGTATTTTGCCATCATTTCTGTACTTGCTATCTACAAGCACAGAAATACAAAATAATAAAACCAGTACATTTATGCCATAAGAGAAATGTGATTGACTGTATGAGAACACTACTTAAACAGACAGCGTTCTGGGCTGGGAATCCATTACTTTGCTTCTAAAGCTGGCTTTACGAGTATATGTTGTCTGACCTTTGGTGGACTACCAAAGCTGTTGGGATCTCGGTTTCCTTATTCTTAAAATAATTTTATTAGCTTATCTTTAAGTTGCCTGGTTTGTTTCAAAGTCCCATAGGTTACACATTTCTTTTTAAAAATTGAGTCACAGCTGATTTTTTTATTAGTTTTTTTTAATGTTACTGAAGATCTTCAAAAACCTTGTCAGGTCCCTTTTAAAAAAATATGCATACATTTTAAAATCTATGCTCCTTGAAGTTTTTCAAATTTTTTTTTTAAACATTTTGAAGCCATTTTATTGGCAATAAAAAAGGTTTGAATTGTTATATCTTGTCTACGGCCATGCCACCCTGAATGTACCCGATCTCGTCTGAATTGTTCTATCTTCCTGGTAAACTGAATCTCTAATCTTTATTTATTGCTTCTCTTTATTGCTAGCAACACCCTCTGCCCTAAAGTCTACTTTGGGGACAATATAGGACACTAACTTTCTTTTGGTTAGTATTAGTATTTGTTGGTATTAGTATTAGTATTCTTTTGCTTACTATTACCATAGTTGTATCCTTCAATTGTTCTGCCACTTTTGTGTTTTAAGTCAGAATTTAGTCTGTTTACATTTATTATAATAGGTAATAAATTTGAAATTGTTTCTACCCTATTATGTTGGGCTTTCTACTTGGTTTCTTCTCTATCATTTTTATCCTTACTAGCTTTTTTAAAAAAAGATATAGAATATTTTTGTTGTTATTGTCTACTTGCTTGTTTATTCACTTCCCAACTCCCATATATTTATATTCCATTAGTTTGGAAGTTACACACTATATCTATTCTAATAGTGATCATCCCAAAAATGTTAACATGCATATTTAAATTTACATGTCCAGTGTTATATATCTATTCTCTCATCTCAAACATTATGAAGACCTTAGAGTGTTTTATCTCTAAACATACTTTCATACATAATTTTTATATTCTAACATTTAGTATTCATAAATTGGATATTGTTAGTACTGTCTTATACCACCAGGTTTTATTTGGATTAACCTTATGCTTGCTATTTTCTCTGATTACCGTTCTTTGATTATTCTGTCTTTCCTTCCCAATGATTTTTAAATTCTTCACGAAGCTCATCTTCTAGAAATTCTTTAGAGAGATCTGTTGGTAATAAGCTCCTCAATTTTTCCCTCCCGAAAAAATGTCTTTATTTTACTCTTATTCTTGAAAAATTATTTTATAGGTTATACAATTCTATGTTGAAAGTTATATTTTCTCAGAATTCTGAAGATATCATTTCACCACTTTCTAGTTTCCATTGTTGGCCTTTTGCAAAATCAGATCTCAATCTAACTGTTATTCCTCTGTATTCTTTGTATTCAGTCAATTTCTTTTCATTATAGTGAATCACGGTGGGGATGCTTTTTGATGTACCCTTCTTATAACTGGTGGGGCTTCAAATATGTTAATTTCATAGGCATTGATTACCACATTGAATACTACCTGTCTCTTATTAATTCTATTCTCCACTTACAGAAATCAAATTACATACCATCATATAAGTTCTAATACTATTCTAACACAATTTATACATGTCTTTTAGAATGTCTTTTGTATTTCTCATATCTTTATTTCATTGTATTGATTTCTGAACAATTCCCCCAGTTCCATCTTCCAATTTACTCATTCTCTCTTTACTTGTGATTAATCTGCTCTTTAATTGTCCCAATTGGTTTCCAATTTCAGTTTTTATATTTTTATTTCCATAACTTTTTACAAACTGCCTTGACAGCTGTGATAATGTCTTGCTCTTTACTTACACCTCTGATACTCTTTTATTTAAACATTTATTCATTTTATGTTTTACATGTAATTCTAATATGTCCAAGTTTTGCTGGCCTGATATTACTGATAATGGTTCTACTACATCTCACTCACAGTAGCTTGGTTCTCTCTGTGCATGCTTTATGATTTTTTTCCTATGACTTCATATTTCTTGAAACTCTATGCATGAAAAAATTTGTTACGTCTGGGGTTTTTGCTTACTCCAGATGTCTACAAGCAACATAAAACCACTTTTTTTTAAAGATTTTATTTATTCATTTGACAGACAGAGATCACAAGTAGGCAGAGAGGCAGGCAGAGAGAGAGAGGAGGAAGCAGGCTCCCTGCCGAGCAGAGAGCCCGATGCGGGGCTCGATCCCAGGATCCTGGGATCATGACCTGAGCTGAAGGTAGAGGCTTTAACCCACTGAGCCACCCAGGCGCCCCCATAAAACCACTTTTAATGAAATTATGACTTTATAACTTTTGATGATATAAAGATAATCTAATCCCATGTATCTTGGAATTCTCAGTATGTAAAACTATCAATCTCTATAAGCTAAGTCTGTCTGCCTATCTATGTAAAAAGATAAATATAGGTAGATTTTATTTTAAATTTTAAGATCACTCACTGATGTCTAACAGAGTTATAACCTTATATAGAGATTTAAAGTCTGACTTCCTACCTCACAGAGACCCTAGTCTGTTTTCAGCCTCCCATGAATCATTCAATCCAAAACTTTAGGCTACTGGAAATTGGGAAACATGCCACACCAATTATATCTTTTAGTGTTGGTTTATGTCCCCAGATTTGTCATTTCTTATTGTTTTTGGTCTCTAAGAATTTTCTTTTCTGTCTTTAAAGCTTATATTGGCTTGATGATTCATATCGTTGTCCCTTTATCTATAAAGTCCATTTAATTTTGCTTCTTACAAAGAAGTAAGACTATAAATATGTTTCTTCTATTATCTAAATCAAAGGTCAGCAAACAATGCCTTGTGGGTCAAATACATCCACTACCTATTTTTGTAAATAAAATTTTATAGGAACACAGCCAGATCACTTATGTATTTCCATGGCTACTTTTGTGCTACAACATCAAAGTTGAATAGTTGTCAAAGACACCATCTGATCCACAGATCTGAAAATATTTACTGTCTGCCTTTTACAGAGAAGGTTTTCTAACCCCTGATCTAAATCATCAGGAACTGACTTATCTTACAATAAATATGTTCAGTTTAATACAACAGCAAAGTGTTATTTGTTGACTTAACGTATGCATATATTCAATATAGTATTTAATATCACTGTAGTGGACCAGAACGTCTTTGTTGGCATGAGCTATATATCTAAAAGGTTTAAGTAGCAGATCCATCACAGAAATATATTTAATAAAGGTCTTTGATGATGATGATGGTGATGGGGATGATGAGATCTTGAATTCCCATAATCTTCTAATCCATGACAGATATAAAAACAGATATCATTTTAGAGAGTTAAATGTACCTGTCAAGTCATTTTTGAATGTGGTAAATCACACCTTAATTGGGCACATTTTGCCTCCAGGAATCTTAACTGCTTATGTTATCTGACATTCTTACTGATAAAACTCATTGCCATAGATTAAAGCTATGAATGTTACTCTCTTTTTAACATTATAGCTTTCATTACAGGGAAATATCTTTACTATTTGTATAGTATCCCATGTTCTTCCACAAAAAAAAGAAATACACAGTTCCCAGATTCTAGTGATAGCCCTTCCCTACCTATTTTTAGAGTGCGGATAGCCTCAACTTTCTGATTCACTCAGAAGAACAGGTAATGATACACACTTCTAAACATACATTTTGTTTTTGGCAAATGTTCTTTTTGCAAATGCTCCTGACAGAAGATGGGAGATGCAGTTTGCAGAGTAAAAGAAATGGCTGAATAAAAAATAAAAAATACTGTCATAAGGGGAAAAGAGAAATATGTTAAAAAACTTCATCCCTATGATAGGCATTTGATGAGAGAAGCCTGAAGGAGTAAATGAATAAATGGTATTTGCTAGCTTGAAGAAAGTGCCCAGTAAAATGAATACAGAATACACGTAAAGTGTCCCTGACGGAGGGACAGTGTGCCAGGTATAAGGGACAGGTGGCATTTCTGAAACACATGAGTGACATGTCCTAGAGAAAGAAGGAAAGTGCTGGGTATAATGCCAGCTAGTGTAGAGAGCATGGACAGCAGGTTTTCTGCAGAATAATGTTGTTCATGGCTAGTAGTGATCTGTGAAAAATATAAGTGAACAGTTTTGACAGAGTAGCATGTGATAGGGAATAAACTAACTAGAATATCTGGCTGCCATGCAACTGACTAAGGGAAAACTGCACGGGTACAAAACCAAGCTGTAATCTCTTTGGAAACCAGGCAGTAAGTCTGAGAAAGGAAAAAAAGAAACATTCTAAGACAGAAATGAGTAGCACAGCATTTCAATTCAATAGATGTGTACAACAATCTTTCATTTAAATTAGGAAAAAAGTGTTGTAGATGGCTAATGAGTAAGTTACAAAAATTTATAGTGGACACACTTTGTCACTTGCTTATTTCACTGTTTCAACTATTTATTTCCTATTAGTGTGGCTGTTATTAAATAAAGTGCATTTACTGAATGAGCTCCATGCCCTGAGCAGACGTGAAGGACTTAGTGGGGAGAAAGAGGTACAGCAGAGGTGAATCTGATTGTGAGAAGGGTCTAGTTTAAATAAAGCCTAAACTCAATGCACAGAACAGTGAAAATGCAGCACACTGAATACATGTGTAGTGGTCCAATGTAAACAGATTTCTCAATGTTAACAGAAATACGTCAGTTTTGCATATGTTAAATGCCACATCAAGGTTAATAATGCCAAAAGTATCCATGAATGCTGTTTTAAAGTGTCATTACAAAACTAAGAAAATAAAGCAGCTCTGGGGGTTATCAGCAATAGCCTTGGGAATTGGATTCTATGGATAAGAAACATGAGATTTTCCCCCAAAGGATCATTATTATAGGCATCTCACTTGTGTCTCAAACTCTCACCTATGTTTACTGATGATCAAATCTTGATACAAGGCTTATCTGTTTCAAATGGCTATTCCTAAGTGATGCTGACTATTTGAAATATACCTTTGTGAGATCTGTTTGTGATTTAACATTCTTACAATATACCTTATTATAGAGGCTATTATTTTCATAAATTCTATAAAACAATGAATAAATATTTGCAAGGAGGGTTTAATAGATGACAACAAAATGACTCAACACAGTCAACACAGAGTATTTTTTTAAAAAGTATGGCAAGATGCATATGGAAGAGGCTCTCAGAAGTGCTGACAATACTACTGAAGCAGATTACCTTAAAAGAAAACACATATGGTTCCATTTTGTGCCTTCTCGCTCAACTAAATACATTTAGAGGCAAAAGCTTGCAACCTGCTGAGTGAATCCTATGTTATCCATATGTGGATTACGGAACTAAAGAGGAGACAGTTAAATTACTCAGTTACTTTTTTATAATTCAAGATGAAAAACATGAGCAATACATGGGTTTCCCTTTTGTTCCCACAAGTTTAGGGCCCAGAATTATTTTTTTTTTCCTTCCATGAACCACCTATTGACACTCTTGATTTCCCAATCTCTGTGACCTTCAGGTCCCCAAAATCTGAGGTCATTTTGTTTTACCGTAGGATGTCTTTAAATTGGGAAGGAGAGCAGTTTGTGTAAATATAGAGGCAATAGTAGCTAATTATCACTTAACTTTAGCTACAATTTCCCTCAACCACACATTCTCATAGTGTCCATTCTAAAACATATAACTCAACCCCACTTCCCACTCTAGTTACTGTCCTATCTTTCTTCTCTTCCACACTCAAACTTTTTGCATGTCTTACCTATCCCTCACTATCTATATTAATTTGCTACACAAACTTTCCTTAAAACATTACACTCTGGCTTCTCCTCAAAACAGTTTTGAAAGATAACTTTGGTTTAGTCATGAATTACTTCTGTGTTAAGTTTTGGTCTTGATCTCTCAATTTCTTGATCTCTCAGTTTTAGCACTGTTGATTATTCCCTTACTCTTAATGCATTTCCTTAGCTCCTGTAACATCGTAATTTCTGTTTGTTTGTTTTACATATGCCACAGTGGAACTACTCCTTCAGCTCATCATTCAGGCTTGGAAGGTTGGATTTCTCAAAGCTCTCTTTGAGACTCTTTCATCTGCTGATGCTGCATTTCTCTCAAAGGTATCCTGGGGCGCCTGGGTGGCTCAGTGGGTTAAGCCGCTTCCTTCGGCTCAGGTCATGATCTCAGGGTCCTGGGATCGAGTCCCACATCGGGCTCTCTGCTTGGCAGGGAGCCTGCTTCCTCCTCTCTCTCTGCTTCCTCTCTGCCTGCTTGTGATCTCTGTCTGTCAAATAAATAAACAAAATCTTTAAAAAAAAAAAAAAAGGTATCCTGATCCATTACTCTGGCTTCAGTTATTATCTACAGTAACATAATTTATACATCTCTAGCCTAGGTTTCTCCTCTGAGCTTTAGACTAAGATAGCCCACTGCCTACTGATATTGCCTCCTCCAGTCCTTGAAGGAAAGTTTAGGCAGAACAGTTCTAAAAATAACCCACGCATCATGGTCCATCTCCTTCTTCCCTGTGTATGGCCCTAGCCTCCTTTCAGTTGTGCAAACAAGAAAAGACAGGCATGAGCCTCGATTTCACCTCTCTCCATATCTATACCCAAAGAATCTTCAAGTTTTGTCAACTTTATCTCCTATATGTCTCTAGAATCCATCCATTTCTCTCCAGCTTCACCACCATTATTCATCTCAAGTGTTTTCCCCATTGTAGCTCCAAAAAATTTATTGATTTCTACCTTCTTTTCTCAACATTCATCATCTCTGTTAGTGGAATGTGTACCTAATAAGCCACCAATTTTTCTCTAGTCCAGACAATCAACTACAATGCTCTCAGAGTTAATGTCCTCAATTTTTTTTTTAATTTTTAAAAAAATTAAAAAAGAAAATTGTTGGGGCACCTGGGTGGCTCAGTGGGTTTAGCCTCTGCCTTCAGCTCAGGTCATGATCTCTGGGTCCTGGGATCAAGACCTGCATTGGGCTCTCTGCTCAGCAGGAGCCTGCTTCCCACCCCCCTCCCCTGCCCTGCCTCTCTGCCTACTTGTGATCTCTGTCTGTCAAATAAATAAATAAATCTTAAAAAAAAAAAAAAAACTGTTACCTAATAATTTGTTTGATGACTGTTACCAATAGGAAAATTTCAAATTTCCTATCTTAGCTGTGACTTCCAATCTCTGTTCAGTATCATTTCAGAATATTCTCCAACCTCATCAATTCTAATTATAAGCCATAGTGAGGTCCCTTGTCCCCTTTCTCTGAGTTTACCTATTCCTTTTATCATTCTTCAGGCTTCTTTTTTTTTTTTTAAGATTTTATTTATTTATTTGACAGACAGAGATCACAAGTAGTCAGAGATGCAGGCAGAGAGTGAGAGTAGGAAGCAGGCTCCCCACCCAGCAGAGAGCCTGACATGGGGCTTGATCCTAGGACCCTAAGACCATGACCTGAGCTGAAAGCAGGGGCTTTAACCTACTGAGCCACCCAGGTGCTCCTCTTCAGGCTTTTATATTTGATAATTTCTCTGTCTTGTACATTCCTCTCTGTTCTTCCAGACTAAGTCAAATATTACATAAAGTGGTCTTTGACTGCCTCAGGTATAATTCTTAGTCTTCTGTACTTCTTTACTTCTTGATCCATATTTCTGTTTTAGTATGAGCCATGCTATATTTTCAAGTCTCTGCTTAGTATGTATATCCTCCCAAAGAGACTATGTGCTTTATGGCGGCAAACACTGTTTTAGTCACCTTTTAGTGCTTATCGCACATAACAGGTATTCAACAAAAGTTTTAAACTGAATTATTAGGATATTTACAAAATCCTAAGACCTAAATAAAGGTTTAAGAACATATTTAAGCAGGAATGCTGTTATATGTATATTTGAGGCCTGGCTAAATTAAAATCGAGATCACATGGTAGGAAAATATGAAATGCCAAAACCAACCCCACGGAGGAAAGCAGGTTTGGGAGTGACCAGCTTCAGACACTGACTTAACATAAATAGAAAGAATGACTTAAGCCTAGTGTACTGGAAATAATTCCACTGTGTCAGATCTCTTAAGGTCCCGACTGTAGAATCTTTAGTTTCCTCTCACTTTTCAATACCCTGTGGGTCTCCAATCCTCCCTCCAGAGCCCCAGGGCTCCTTTCAGGCATATTAAACTGTTTATTTATTAATGCTCCATATTCTTTTTCACATTTTCACTTCTTTTTCTGCACATACTTTTCCTTTGCCTGAAATACTCTTCCCTCTTCCTCTTTACTTATGATTGAAATGCCAACTTACCTTCCAATACCTGTAGAAATTTAACATAATCTTGCAAATTGGGTTAGATGTTCCAATTATGTATGACCAGAGTAGTTGGTAGGTCTTCACATTATACACATATTACATTACTGTGTAATTGCCTACTTACTTATCTGTATCCTTTTCTAGATTATAAATGGAAGGATAAGTACTATCTATTTTAATTTTTTTAAATATTTTTTTAAAGATTTTATTTATTTATTTGACAGAGAGAAATCACAAGTAGGCAGAGAGGCAGGCAGAGAGAGAGGAGGAAGCAGGCTCCCTGCTGAGCAGAGAGCCCAATGCGGGACTCAATCCCAGGACCCTGATATCATGACCTGAGCCGAAGGCAGGCTTAACCACTGAGCCACCCAGGCGCCCTATCTATTTTAATTTCAATTGCCTCCTCAATGCTTAGAACTGTCTCTGGCACCTAGTAGGACCTCACTGATGTTGAATGATTGCCTAGGCTTTTTCAGAGAGCATCTTTCTCCATAATACCACGTTTTTGTTAGGAACCTGTCACTTCTCTCTGCTGGTGCTAACAAGTACAAGGCCATATACTGAGCACGAAGAATCTCAACCTATTCTCCACATTTGATTATTGGGGCTATTCTCTTGCAAAACTAGACATCTAGGTCATGGCGTTTTATAGGCTTTGATCAATTAAGTTACTGACTTGCTTTCCTTTCCTTTAACATCACAATTCCCAGATTTTTAACCTTCCATAGTCATGGATATCACTGATTTTCTGACCTTTGCTTTGATTTTATGGTTTCTGGCTTGTCAGCTTGCTGCCAAGAACAAGAGTCCACATTATTTGGTTACTGCTTTGACCTGGGGTCTTCTGGATGGTTGACTAATTCCTGATTTACAGCAATCTTAGAAATCTTCATTCCCAGTCGCATGATCTCAGACTCAGCCTGAGCTCAGCTTTCTGTTGGTTCCAGTCCCTTCTCTGACTAAACTTGAACTAGGTCCTCTTGGAGAAATGGCTCAAAAAACTAGTACCTACATATAATTAATAGTATCCACAGGTATTGAAGGCTGAAGGATAGCTTACCTAATGTAAAAAGTGTTAAGATGTTTACTGTTTCTAATAACATGTAAAATGGATCTAGAGCAAATTAAAATTTTGTTTTGTTTCTCTACATATGAACTTATGAGAGATAAAATTAATATGTATTGGCAGAATTATATGGTTGTTACATAGGAAAAATATCACTATCTTAACTATGAATATTTGACCATTACATTATTGGTAGTACTAGATCAAGTGTATTGTTTTAGTTTGGTATGAGATAATAGGTGGGATACATGATACATATACAGAGGCATGAGGTACAAAGGATGGTAGTATTTTGCTCTGAGACTATGTACCCAGGTTTGTAAACCTCAGATGATGTTCTAAAAGGCCTGCAAGCTGGCAAAGGAATGGCAAAAATATATGGAGCCAAACATAATCATGATACATAAGAAGATCCTGAAGACTGAGACAGAAATGAAGGGAAAGGCCCCACAATGAATGAGAAAAGGAAATATTAATGTCCACTGAGGAAATTTCTATTCACATAAGTAAAGGAATAGGAATTGTGTATTGATCCTGTGAGGGGAGTTCTAAGAGGATAAAACAGATAATAATATCTAACTAGAAGAGAGTACACACATTTGGTATTTCATGACAGGGACAATGAGACAGAAAATTAGTTGTTTGCATCGACTTAGACTTGCATGTCTTAGGATTGCAATTACCTGTAGCAATATTACAAAGTTGGCTCCCCTGGTCCAAGCAAAACAAATATAAAAAAAGAAAGGGAATTGCATGTCTGTTTTCCTGAGAAAGTATTTTTACCATCATTATTATTTTCTTTATACAGTATTCTCTAACTTTTGGAGACAGTGACTTCTTAGAAAAGTGACCTGGGGTGTCTTCTACTATGTTTAGTTTATACACTTATTTTTGTCATGGAGAACTTTAAGGCCATGTCAAAAAAAATTAGGCAGTATGTACTGAAGATACATTGACAATCCAAATGTGCAGAGTTGTTATTCTTAGGGTATATTCAACAACGATATTACTTTAGAAAAATTACACTGTAATACTTTGAAAGCCCCATTAAAATACATAAACATGAAACATTTAATGTGCAATACTAACCGTCACTGCAGAAATTACCCAAAGCAGAAGAGTTCATCTAAAACGTGTTATTGAAAAGTAGGTGGTAAGTGAACATTACCCTACAGCTCCACATCGGTATGAATTGACAGCTAACAAACTGCATTTTAGAAACCATTTTTTGCCATAATATAAATTTCCTCTCAACCAAAATATGAGGCACAGGATAGTTAGTGAGCACACAATTTCACAAGAAGGTCACTATTTCTGAGATCCTTAAACTTAATAACACCCCAACTAATACACACACATACACACATACCCTACTGCCTTTTTTTATTTTTTTATTTTTATTTTTATTTTTTTCAAAATTCTTCAGTCAGGGTCTTTATGTATTTTTTATCATGGTATTTGGGTTCACTTTTATCGTGAGCCAAATAAGTATCTCAAGTAAATTATTCAAGATCTCTATTACCAGTGCATTTAAAAATTCAGCAGAACACCTATAGCTATTTTTCATAAATATGATGTAGAGTGGGACACCTGTAGCTACTCTTTTAAATACACACACACACACACACACACACACACACACACACACACATATACACACACATACACCCCCACACAAGCAAAGAAATAGCCAAAATAATTAACAATGCTATTTATTTAGAAAAACTTCTACAAAATGGACAAAGATAGAAACTTCAGAAGTAATAATCACATTTGAAATTAGTTAAATTTATGATGAATGAATACAGGTTCAAGGCCACATTTTTGCAATTGTAATCAGCAAATTATTGCAGATGTAATACTTTCCCTAGAGTCAATACAGGCATTTCTAGTGACTCAGAGAGCTGAGGCTCTTTCAGGGAAGTAGCACACAGAAATTAAAGGAGTAATAAGCACTACAATGTTCAGAAACAACTGAATGTGTAAGTGAAGAGTAATGAATATATAACTTGACACACTGACAAAACCTTCTTGTCACAGATTAAACCCTACCTAGCCTATGATAAAAATGAGTTACTGCATTTCTATTTATTGGCAATGGAAAAGTTGTACAAGAACTGAGAGAGTTAATGGAAAATTAATAATAAAAAGGAAGTGCAAAAATGATAAAAGTAGGGTGTTGGATAAGATATAGGGTCATAGACATTTATATAGTCAAGAGAGGAGAAGATTGAAGGGAATTTGATCACAGTCTATAAATACCTTACAAGTATCTGTAGAAGTGAAAGAATGTGATTATTCAAAGCATCAGAAGATAGGACAAGGAGCACTGATCTGAAACTAAAGAAGAAAATGTTTCAGCCTTAGATGATATTAAGAAATACTTTCCAACAGTGAGAGGATTTGGCATTAGAAATAAAAACCAAGGACAATACATAAAGTTTAGAGAATGCCTGAAGATGATGTACCTACAAGTACAGAGAATAAATCAGAAATGATGAAGGGAAGAATGGAAAACAGTGAGGCTCACAGAATCAGAAGATTCACTTGTTCAGGATGTGTGAAATGTATTAGCTGCCAGTCTTTTAAGTCTCATCCTAGGAAACTATACCAAAACTGGGAAAGCAGTTGAGACAAATGAAAAATTTTAGCCTATACTTTGATCAACTATTCTACTATGACAATTGATGATTTCCAGTTTTTGGCTAAGTTCTTACATTTGATAAAGAGCAATACATTTAAGTGCTGTAAGTTACAATACATTTAAGTGCTGTAAGTTAGAGTTGATAATAAATTTACATACATTCTTCACACATAAAGAGATCTACACATAGCATACTCTTTATAATTGCCTTTAATATACAGGTTCAGAACCTCTACTATAGAAAGTTAAATAAGAATAAAAATAAGAATAATAGAGATCACTAAAAACAAATTTATTTCTGTAAGTAATACTTTTCCACTTGAGAAAAAAGGAAAACCTAATAACTTATGTATTTCCTTTTCTTAAAAAGACAACTAGTATAAAAATAAATGTTAGTTCTCTAAATAATGAAAAACCCTTTGTTTGTTGCTTTCAATCATTTGTCTTTTTCATAGTTCAAACTTTAGATTTTATTTTTTTCTTTCATTCTTTCCTCTTACAAGTAGACCTCCTAACACCTTATCAAAAGTTCTGGATTTTTTTTTTTTAGTTTTAAGAGAGATGCTTTAAGGAATAATAAGCAGCTTACTTCTCTCTCAGTACAGGATGTAGATGAAGATAAATAAAAGAATTACTGCAAACAAGGAAGTGTTTAGCTGAAGCTAAATGAAAAGAATTTGCTGTAGACCCAATTCATTAATTCCCTCACTTTAAACAGACAACAAAGGATTTTTTAAAAAATACTTATCACTTTCTCTGTATCAAGAGATGAACTAAGTACATTTAAGAGTATGGGGAAAGTTCTAGCTAAAGATGATTTTGATCCAATCAAGGCATTTGGCCGGCTTTGTTTCACTTCCCTAGTTTCTTGTACACATTACTTCGTAAGAATCAATACTTTTCAGGTGAACAAAGTGGAAGTTTTTCACAGGTGAAAACTAGTTGTCTAGAAGTTTACAATAGCGTAAGGAATCTCTAGGATGCTAGTCCTTCTACTTTTGACAAGGTTGACCATACATAAAGTCTGGGGAGAGAAGTAAGTGAAACCAGAGAGAGATGACATCCTTAGAGAACATAGAATATTTAATAAGAACACAGGATGGGGGGGGGGGAGAAGCAGACTCAGCAGGTATTAAAAATTGGAGAAGGCAGAAATCACAGAGAAAATAATCACAAGAAAGATTTCAGAAGTTCAAAATTACAGTATTTATAATCTGAAATCAGAATAAAGTGGTCACTGGGTTATTATTCTGGAATGGATATGCTAGTGATTGTCAGCAAGGTAGCCAAAAGCTCTTAATTGGTGAGATAAAGTATTTTAATAAATGATATCTTAGAGTTGTGTAGATTTTTTATAAACTCTAAGAATTATAAGAATTATAAACAAAATAGAAAATATATTAATAATTTACATGTTCAAGTGAAGTAATTTCATTTGACTTTTACATTAAGAGCATTATAGATCAAGTTCACCAAATTAAATGTAATTCATTCTTCTGTCAAATATTCTTTTGTAGCATATGATTAGAACAATTAGAACACTTGATTACTAAATTTCCCTGTCTTAGGGTTAACAGCAAAACATGTGACAGAAAAATGTCTAAAAATGAATAAAAGAGCAAGGATATGAAAAAGGATGCAGAGTCAATTATCATATGGTTTCGCTTATTTGTGGAGCATAAGGAATAACACGGAGGACGGGGGAGATGGAGAGGAGAAGTGAGTTGGGGGAAGCTGGAGGGGGAGATAAACCATGAGAGACTGTGGACTCTGAGAAATAAACTGAGGGTTTTGAAGTGGGAGGTTGGGTGAGCATGGTGGTGGGTATTATGGAGGGCATGTACTGCATGGAGCACTGGGTGTGGTACATAAACAATGAATTCTGGAACACTGAAAAGAAATTAAAATATATATATATAATTTTTTAAAAAAGGATGCAGAATATGTAATCTTACTGTATTAGTAAGATTACCGACTTCTCTTTTTTGTTGCCACTAAAATATGTATCTATGTTGCTCTGATGACTGATGAACTAGCACAATTTCAAATTTTTCCTGTTTCTCCCTTCCTTCTTCTTTCTCCTCTTCCCTCCCTCCTTCTCCCTCCCTCTCTCTCTCTCATTTCTCTTCATCATCTAATTTGAAATGTTACTTAATACATTTAAATCAATTATGTGCCCCATACTTAAGAATGGTCTGTAATATTATTTCCTAAATCACACATTTTAGAAGACTTCAGTGCCTAACTAATGGAATTCTCGAAAAACCTATCAAAGTGTTTCAGACATAAGAAATATATCAATGGGACAGAAACAGTTCTTCATTATGCTTTACACACAATTTTGCTCAACTGCTTATTTTAATTAGAGCAGAACTCTAGCTTCTGCTCATTGGTTTAGCATGAGCAATAAAATGAAGTTTATTTAATTTTCTAAAATAAGTAAAGCAGAGTAAAGTTAATTAAAAGTTAATTACAGAATAATGAATCATCTACCCTTGCTGTGCTAGTGTTGCCCAGATGATTAGATGCTGTCCTTCCTGAATACACTTCCATTCCCATAAGCTGAGTATTCTCTTCATTCAGTATAGGGATTTTCATTTGTGTACTTAAGAACTTTACGTTGCCTGCTTCTGAGGGCAGCTTTTTTAAGGAAATAAGCACACAGAGGTACCCATACACCCCTTCCTACTTTCTCTCTTTTTATATGCTTTCCCCAGGCATAATTTTCATTTAGACTTCTGATTGCCTTTTAAATTTGACAGAATATACCTATAAAATTCGTTAGTAATTGTTTCATTTCCCAGCATGGCATGTGTAGTTAACCTTGAAAGACGGATTGGGCGTTAACTGTAGTGAACCCAACCTTTGCCAGTATCACAAAGGTCATGGATCTGTTCTCTCTGGTCCTGTGTCTTCAAATAGAAGGTTTTGTACATACTGGAATTAGAATGCTTTTACTGCTCATTAATTCATCATTAAAATGATGTTAACTAATCATTCTCTATAAGGCTCTGGTGTACAGATTTTCTGGCATGAATCGCTGTAGCTTGGCTCCCAGCCATTTACAACTTGCTGAAAACAGCAGCATTCATGTTTTTGGTAGATTTAAATCTTTTGTGAAATTTTATTGTAAGTAGCAGGTCTTATAAATTGCACTGGGAATACAGTACGGCTTATACTGAGAGTATCTTTATTTTTATGAATGGATATGTGTATGGAAATACCTGAACCTCAATTTTGCAGCAGGGTTCTCTTAGCATAAGGAATAATATGTAATGAATATTGTGTTCTCACCTCAATTATGTGTCTTGCACTTTGACATCATAAATACTAAGGCAATGTAGCAAATATTGTTACTTAAAATAGGGAAAAAAAATGAATCAGTCTAACTTACAGTATTTACACTGATTATGTATCCAGTCTACGTAAAAAGCTACGAACTATTAGTTTTGCAAAACTGTTCAATGATTCAATGATACAAATGCGTTATGAAGTAACTACAAACAACTGAATTTTGAATCTTTTTTAAAAAGTGTACTGGGGACTGCTAGGGGCCAGTAGGGTCGTAGGTGATGGGTATTAAGGAGGACACTTGATATAACAAGCACTAGTGTTATATGCAACTGATGAATCACTAAACTCTACCTCTGAAACTAATAATATACTACATGTTAACTGAATTTAAATAAAAACTTTTAAAAGGTATACTCTATATTCCACATCCAAACCTTCTGCTAACAGATACATGTAGAAGCATTTATTTCCCTACATGCTGTTAATCAGATGTTAAATAAAAAGGAAATGGGTGGAAAAGATCTGAAAATAAAGTTTCAAGAGGGTCTTTTAAACAGGAACCGTGAGAAGTTGGAAGAAGGGGGGTGCAATTTGCTTTTACAACTTCTTACTTGCTGTCATTCATCTTCACTACTCTAAAACTTTCCCTCACTCTTCTTTTAAATGTTTTTCCCCCTGCCTTTACATTTTAGTTATGTGTGCAACTGCATTATTATATCCTAGTTTTCTGTTTCTCAATTTTCCAAGCTTTAAAAAAATGAGTATAAAGGTTCAATAAATGACCAATCAAACAAGTAAATAAATAAATCCTTTCAGTTTAGAAATGCTGACTTCCATTTTAAATATCACTTTGAAATGTTGATTCAAAAATTCATAATCATATCCACTTCACAAACACAGATACTGGCTATTCATTTGCTACAAAAAATATGCTGAATTAGGAAGGCACAATTTTGTAAGGTAAGTTGTTCACTTTTTTTTTTCTTGGCATTAAAATTCTTTACGATAATGTTATTTAGATCCACTTGACTCAGATAACAACTCTCTTTAATAATACTTGAAATTCTTGGTAGAGAGAAGTAAAATAATTTAACCCACACTATAAAATTATAGGTAGTTTACTATAACTGAGCAGAAGTAAACAAGGTACACTGAGTAATGGAAATACCTTCTTTTGGTTTTTTGGTTAGAAAGGGAGATGGTCAAAATGTGCTAAGTTTTTGTTGTTGTTGTTGGGGAGGAGGCTGGCTAAGTATACTTTATTGGTGGTACATGACAAGGTAGGGCTCCCTAAGCGCCCCCCCTTCTTCAGGGGTTCTGGGGAGGAAACTGTGGAGGTCAAAAGATTCTCAGTATGTTGGGGATGAGTTGGGGCAGTTACTCCCCAGTAGCTGAGGGCTGCCTCCTCTTGCCAGGCCTGGTGGTTCAGGTGGGTCTTACTCCTTGGAGGCAATGTGGACCATAAGGTCCACCATCTGGTTGCTGTAGCCAAATTAATTGTCATACCAGGAAATATGCCTGACAAAGTAGTCACTAAGAGCACCTGAATCAAGCACCTGATTCAGCACCTGAATCAAAGGTAGAAAACTGAGTGTCACTGTTAAAGTCGCAGGAGACAACTTGGCCCTCAGTGTAGCCAAGGATTCCCTTGAGGGGCCCTCCAATGCCTGCCTCATCAACTTCTTGAGGTTATCATATTTGGTAGCTTTTTCTAGGCAGCAGGTCAGACCTACTACTGACACACTGTGGGTAGGGACCTGGAAGGCTATGCCAGTAAGCTTCCCATTCAGTTCAGGGATGGGCTTGCCTAAGCCTTGGCAGTGCCAATAGAAGCAAGAATAACGTTCCAGGCAGCCCTTGGCTATCATGTCACAGCTTTCCAGAGGGGTCGTCCATAGTCTTCTAGGTGGCAGTGATGGCATGGACTGTGGTCATGAGTCCCTCCACAATGCTGAAGTTGTCATGGATGACCCTGGCCAGAGGGGACCAATCAGTTGGTGGTGCCAGAGGCACTGCTGACCATCTTGAGGGAGTTGTCATATTTCTTACGGTTCACACTCATCACACACATGGGGGCATCAGGAGAAGGGGAAGAGATGATGACCCTACTGGCCCCACCCTTCAAGGGATTCCAGCCTTCTCCATGACGATCAAGACCCCAGTAGACTCCACAGCATACTTAGCAGCACCACCCCATTTGATGGTGGGATCTTGCTCCTGGAAGATGGACATTGGCTTTCCATTGATGACAAGCCTCCTGTTCTCAGCCTTGATGGTGCCATGGAATTTCCCGTGATGGAATCATACTGGAACATGTAGACCATGTAGTTGAGGTCAATGAAGGGGTCATTGACAGTGACAATATCTACTTTGCCAAAGTTAAAAGCAGCTTGGTCAAATCCGTTTCCTCTGACCTTCACCACTGTGTCTTGGGGACTCTGCTGGCACTGCACCAAAAGAAGCAACTGTCTGCTGAATGGGGAGGAACAGAGAGCCATGTGCTAAATAAACAGTTTCATACTGTCTTCACTGCCAGAGCGTAACTAGGTTTCTAAGTGTTTCATTCTCCAAAGAGACAAGTTTGTGATTAAAGATTACAACCTTAACAATCACAAATCATTTCTATTAAGAACACAACAGAAAAAAATATGGATTATAAAGTACTATACATAAAGATCTATTGTATTATTATCTCTTGTTATTATAACCAATTTATACATTTACTTAGAGTTCAAATTTTACTATTTCTATGTGACTATGCCAGTTAATGAATAGGCAAATATCCAGCTGATATGTCAAGATCATCCAGTTAATTTATAAATTAACACAAAGTGACTGGCAGATAGTGCCATGAAACATCTGCTTTCTTTGTATTGAACCATATGAGTCACCTATTTGTACCAGAATACAGTATATAAATGTGTTCATAAGAATTTTTTATATAGGGGTGCCTGGGTGGCTCAGTGGGTTAAAGCCTCTGCCTTCAGCTTGGGTCATGATCCCAGGGTCCTGGGATAGAGCCCGGCATCAGCATTGGGCTCTCTGCTCAGCAGGGGGCCCTCTTCCTCCTCTCTCTCTGCCTGCTTCTCTGCCTACCTGTAATCTCTGTCAAGTAAATAAATAAAATATTTTAAAAAAAAAGAATTATATATTGAACTAATTATTTTTTCATGTTTTGAGCTCTTATTTACTGAATCAAAAGTTCAAATATTCTTTTTTTTTTTTAAGATGTTATTTATTTGACAGACAGAGCTCTCAAGTAGACAGAGATCACAAGTAGGCAGAGAGGCAGGGAGATAGAAAGAGGAAAGCAGGCCCCCTGCTGAGCAGAGAGCTGGATGTGGGGCTCGATGTGGGGCGCGATGTGGGTCTTGATGTGGGTCTTGAAATGGCTCTTGATGTGGGGCCTGATACAGGGCTTGATGCAGGGCTTGATGCGGGGCTTGGTCCCAGGACCCTGGGACCAGACCTGAGCCAAAGGCAGAGGCTTTATTTAACCCACTGGGCCACCCAGGCGCCCCAAAAGTTCAAACATTCTAAGAAGTATATAATTGGCAGCACCATGTAGGAAATCATGAGAAATCAGATGAAATAATAATGCAGCAAGCACCCATTTAAATAATGAGTCAGAGTGTATTTCAAAAAATGTATATGTATTAAATAATTATCACTGTGTAAAATCATAGTATAACACATACATATTAAGTTAAATACATGCAACATATCAGAACTAGTTTATAATAATTATTAACTATATAGAGTGAGAAAAGCAAGAAAGTAACAAACTAAATCTTAAGACAATTAGTACATAGGGGAGGATGTGTTTCATGTATATATAATCAAAGTGAATGATGGGAGATCCATGGACATAATATGTTTATTAACATTTTTTCTCTGCTTCACAGAAAATTTCTGCTCCATATACTGTAAGAAAACAAAAACTATGCAAAATTAGTCTCAAATGTCTTTAATTCTGCCAGCTAAATTAATCTCTGAAGGAAAATATAAATTCATACACCACTGCCGATCTGCAAATGTTGTTTAGGGACTCAGGCAACTAATGCAGTAATACACTGAACAGATCGACAAGGCAGTCCTACTCTAACACAGTATTTGTAGCAAGAAAAAAACTTTTGCTGGATTCATGCCCCAATATTGAGATTCCTGCTTTTAGAACCTAAATAAGAATCTGCGCTACCTGTTTCAGGCACGATGATCTCCAGTTATGTCTGAGATAAGAGGGGCATGTTATATTAGCACTTCTAAAGGGGAAGAGGAAAACCAGTGACTCAGTTATACGAACAGCATGCTGCTACAGGTCTGTATACTTTCAGAACCACCACCTCTCCCCACTTCACTTACTACCATCACTACCCCCCTTGTCTCATTGGTTTTCTCTCTTTTCTCTCTATCCTCTACACATACCAGTCAAGACCTTCTGCCTCTCAGCCCTCAGGGCTGTTTCTTCTTCATGGAACACTGTGTCCTGGATATGTGAATGTGCCTTCCTTTACCTCCTTCAGATCTTTGATCAAATATCAATCTCCCAGTGAGACTTTCCTCCATGCTTAAAACTGCAATCTTTCTCCAATCCTTCCTATGCTCCTTGACTGCTTTCATTTCTCTTGTTTTATTTATTGTATATCTCTAACCACTAGGGTGTAAGCCCCCTGCAGACAGGGTTTTTATTTCTTCTGTTCATTGATGTATCCGCAATTCCAGAACAATGCCTGGAACTTACGTGCCCGCAGGTAAAACATTTTTTGAGTGAATGAATGTAAATCATTAAAATATCTCACTGAAGGAAAGAGAAAATTCTTACTCCCAAATAACAGCATGATTATAAAACACAACTCCTTTGTAACTATTTAGGTCTCAGCACTACAGCTTGAAGCAAGCAAAGCCAAACTCTTAAGTCATTTCTACCATTGACTCAGATACGTTTTTCTCTATGTGGTGGTTTTACAATCTCTCTGTTCCAGCTCCATTTATCCCGCACATCAACTACTCCGGTAGCCAATTAGAGCTCATCTCTCAGTTCCTTAGGTTTAAGGGATGCATAGAGGGAAAAGAACACAGGCAGGCAATGTGACCCTTCACTTTTATAAAATTAAAACACTAACCTGTGTTTACATGACTGGCTGAATATGAATCTCATATTCTTCCTTCTATTCCCACACTTCTTGAACATCAGGAAGCAGGGAAAAGCAGGACAATTTGAAGCTTACTATTAATTAAAATCATTTACAAGCCCAGTTAATTTCCTATAGTAACACTTCAGGGGTTATGTTGACAGATCCATGGTGAAGACACTTAAAGTCACAAAGCCTCCTCTTGCCAAAAAAAACAAAACCTAGACAAAGAAATTCTTAAACATTTCCTTTTTCATTCAAATATAAGATTATATATTGGTTTTGGTTAGCCCCCACAAAAAAATATCAAATGTGGGGGGAAGTGGGGTTTACAAGCTTTATAAGCAACTATTCCCACTTGCAAAGTAGCAAATTATAAGATGAGCTGGAGATGGTAGCCCTATTCCATGTAACAGAGAGGTGTCCACATCACAGGAAAAGTCACTGCTCTTGAACCATTTTGAAAGGCTCAGCAATAACAAAAGGTCAACTGACTCTGAGATTAAATGAGACATTGAAATAAGAAAAACGTGGACTATATATGAACATATACTGCCACCTTTTTGCAAATAACATCAAAAATAACTACATCAGAAGAAATTAGACCTATGTTTTCAGAGGAAAAACTATATACTTCCATTTCCGAAATGGAAACCATCCAAATTAGAAATAAATTCAATTATTTTACCTTGCATTTGTATGTGCCAACCAAAATACAGAATAACCCCCAATTTTAAAAGTTATAGAACATAATCTAAGTCTATGAGTTCCTAATGCTTTCACAATGCCAAAAGAGTCGATCCCAAAATTAATCCTGTGGAAGTAAATGAATCAAACTGGCTTGCCATTTTAAACACAGAAACCTCAGTCATTTGAGAGGCAACGTTGAATATCAGTTAGAGATAACAGTAGTTAGAGCCACCTCCCCTGGGTTTAAATCCTGCTTCTGTGGAGAGCTCTGTGACCTTGGGAGAGTTACTTAACATCTCCATTCCTCAGTATATTCTCTCATATGAGGGTAACAGTAGTCTCTAATTTATTAAGTTAACTGAGGATTAAGTGAAATAACACAAAGGTTTGTGATGACGTCTGGGGATTATTAACTTGTTAAATAAAAAGCATCTATTTTAGCCAAACAGATTGGGGTGGAAGATTGGGAAGAGGGTTAGGGCTCAGCATATCCTGGAAATTGCTACAGATTACATTTTTTAGCTAAAAACAGAGGGAAACCCCTGTTTTTATTAAAAGAAAGCAGTACAAAGGTGATTTGGGGCCAGGTGTTAAGGGTTAAAAACCACCAATTATCCAGGATCATGGAGGCTCTATGCATTGCTCTCCTCCAAACTTCAAAGGTCTGTAAGAGTGATGCATTATGGAGTTAGAAGGAAAACATTTTTTAAATTATCCCTTAACCATTACTTTATAGATCTTCAATGTAATGGATCACGTTATCCAAAAGTTAGCTCAAGTTAATTTCGCATCATCTGTTAAAAATATATACATTAATTCTATATGTTATGAGCAAGATTTTCAACTACAAAGAAATTGCCTGTTTTCTATATCCCTCAGAGTCAAATAGATGTCAGCTCAATTATTACACACTAACTGGCTTGATAGGAAATTTTATTTAAAATATATATGTATAAGGGTTTAGCAGTCAACATTGTCGACATGCAGACATGTAGAAACATAAAAAGATTTTCTCTTTAGTTCTATTATGTAAATTTAATTATAGAATATATATGACAACTTAGCACGAGTTAATCCGGTAAAGTCCATTTTAGTAGCACTCATGTAATTGTTCAACAAAAACCTCCACCTGCATAAATATTTTTCTTCTCATAACTGTGGAAAAGTTAACAATGTTGAAGCGGCTCAATTACTTTTCATTTAAGAGATCTTAAGTTTTTTAGGTAAAGCTCTGTATTTCCAATTTGATATCTCAAACTTGGCTTCAGATACAAACTTATTTATAGAGACAAAGCATACTGTGTATTTATAGGTGTTCCTATATATTTAGTATGTTTTTAATGAAGGTCAAGAATAAAACTGCAAATGAGTTTTATGGGAGTGTTGTAAAGGTTCATTATTGTCATTGTGGGGGAAAGTATAATTTTCTTAAGAGAAATGATGACATATACATAATAAAGTCCCTGTCCGTGTCATGACAGCTCAAGAGCATGCCATCGTTACCACCTATGTCACACCGCAGGTGCACCTGCTATATGGGTGACAGCCGCTGACTTCTCTGATCAACACATAATTATCTCTGAATAAAAATGCACGTTGAAGTTAGCTGGACATAATGGATTGAAGACCCAGGGCAAAATTATCTTTATCATGGCACATAGCACCACCTGGGGGTAGGAGAGGGCTAGGGAGAGGTGTTGTCAATGATGCAACCTTGAAAAGCTTGCTGTGATGTAGGTACTTCTAGGGTGTTCATGTTTATCCTGCCTGTCTTCCTTTGGATAGAAGAGGTCACTTGGTTAATGGTTAGGATGCTCCTGGCAGAGAAAGGTCCCACTGATCAGTGCTATTCTCCACGGATCTAACTGTATATCTCTCTCTCAGCATCTGGATAGTTTCCATTTGCAGAGTTCCCTTCCCCCATAAGATAATAAATATCATATCACAAGGATGGCAGTGCTCCTTCATGGAACACTGACTGTTTATTAGAGGCAAAAAAGTTTAAGAGAAATGCTAACAATGTTCATTAATGGCCCGCATCCAGGTTTAATGAGGCATGTCAATATGCGGACTGGGCAACATCAGTGGCATAATAGTGGTGGTAAATGGGAGTAATTGTATCCAATTGTACGGCACAGCTTCCAGGAATGAGCCCGAACTGCCAACTGACAATGACAGAGCAATTATGGGAAGGCAAGCGAGCTGTGTCAAATTAGCACTCGGTGAGAACTCATTTTTCAGAGATGTGCTTGCTCGACACCACCACAAGTGATAGCTACTTTATTGTGAGTGATAGGAAGACCAGCACTTAGACTGATGTTCTGATTTGTCAATAGCTGTATTTGAAAGCTTAGTGTCACAAATATATAGAGATATTCCGGGAGAGAGGCACACTGCTCATGATCCGAAGGATAAGAACGTTGCCGAGAAGGTCATCTGTCAGTGTGAGCTGTCAGAGAGAGATCACACTCTATGAAAAGGGAACATTCAGCCGACTTAAGTAATTACCTTTGACTGAGATTTGAAGATGTCTTCTTTTGTTGGCCTACATTGACTGCATAATTTATAATTTACTGCAATCAGCAAAGGGCCAGGACTTGTAACTAAGAAAATTCTTATTTTATTTCCATAATTAGTTTTCCTCTCTCTTTTTTTTTTTAACTCCTTTAGCACTTCAGAAGTGTAAAGTGGGAAACTGATGAAATTGATTATTTTCTGTCTTTCTTAAACAACTAAATCTCAAGTATATGAGAAACAATATATTTACTTTTGACTGTTGTTTTGCAGGACCATACCTCTCTACCATCACCCTATAAGAGGTATGAAACACCACTTTATCCTTGATGTATTTTTTTTCTTGCTTTGTGGATTACTAGTTAAAGAGGATAAAGGAATAATTTGATTTTGTCTCTCTAAAGCAGAAGAGTAAGAAAGGAAAAAAACAGATTTGGAGTACTAAGCACTGAAATTATAATTCACATCCTTAGATATTCACCAGTTTGATTGAGTTGTCATAACATAAAGAGGTAAGTATTATAGCAAATATTTCAGAACTACATGAATTAGCAGAATTTTCCATTCATGTTGTCCTTTTCCCCTGGGACATATCACAGGATCAGTGTTGGCAAAATAACTTATCTTGCCTTTAATAACCTTACGCAAAAATATATTTTGTGACCCAGTATATTTTGGGGAGCAATAATCATTAAAATTTTATTTTTTCTATGTTTCTAGAAAACATGATCACTTAATTTTATTAGCTAAAATATAATAGGGAGTTGTAACAGTGTAGCTTTTGATTTTTTTTTTATCCCTGGCTTAAAAAAGAAGACCCTCTGAGGAAATATTAAACTTTAATTATTTGGCATTATTATGAAATTCTTGCTGCTTTTTCTTTCCCTAATAGTGACCAATTGATTAATGAATTGTAACTAAAAATTACCCAGATTAGCCTGCCTTCTGACAAAAACTGTTGTTTAATTCTAGGTGTATTGATTTACTGAAGAGATATTGACAAAAGAATTAATTTAAGTACTTTAAGTCAATATTACTTTAGTGGAAACTCCACCTTTTAGTTTTAAAGAAATACACTTAAGAACACTCCTCCATTAAAATGGTATAAAATTACTGTCACATAATAAACGTTCATTTCTTCCTACCTGAAAGTCTGCATAGGTTCACACTGCCTTTTTTTTTTACCCCCCTGAGACCCATCAAACACTTATATTTCAAATGAGTAATTATGGGTTTTGGGATGTTTGCTGATGTATTTAATGTTTCCTCTAAACTTCAACAATTCTGCTAAAAAATATTTTGTTTTCCAGTTTACCATCTACTACCTGAGATTATTTTAAATTACATACTTTGATGTTTCTGAAACACAGTTTCAAATTATTTTTTTAAATATTTCAGAATTCCTTGGACCATTCAGTTTCCCCATTGCAGAAAGCTGTTTAATTCACAATGCCTTGAGTACAGGCCCGTCATCTATTCTATAGTGACTGTGCCACTTAATAATGGAATAGTGCATCAAAGTGGCACTTAGGTCTCAAATTGTTATGTATGACTGTCAAAGCGGCAAGAAAAAAGAATTAAAAAAGGGATTGGGGGGGAGAAAAACCCTTGATTTGTCTTTACTACTGAAATGTGAATTTGTCAGCCAGGTTCTGAAATCACAACAGCATTGCATCCCCAGCGAGATGTTGAAAACTTGACAGGTACATATTTTTTCAACTACAAGCTGTTCTCTAATGAAAACTAAATACACAAATCTTATCTTTTTATTTTTCGTTTATTTATTTATTTTTCTCTTGACAGATAGTTGTTGCCAATGGGATTTAATGTTCATGTTTGGGTTGTCAAGAGAAATAACCAATAAGCAATCCAAAGAGTCATGATATAGATATTCAAAGTCAAAAGCCTGGCTTGTGATATACGGAAAGGATCTGAGTATATAATTAATTAAGTTCAAACCCCTGGCACTTAATCTTCCCCCTAATGGCACATAAAGCCCATCACAACCTCTTTCAGGGGGACAAATAGTAACTTGTTTACTGGTCACCAAGGCTTTTGATCATCATTGTCCTTTTTACTTCATCATTTAAAGATGAGTTTGCTTTGGTCTGAGATTTCTCCACTTATCATTGTTTATTCTCAGGAAGAATAAAAGCATAAACCATGATCCAGTATTTACTTCTGTCATCCAAAGCACTTTTTAAGTCTCCTTAAATATCCATATCTCCAGAACTATCTACTTCTGAGTTTGATTCAGAACATAGCCTGTGTATATAATTTCTCTGGGTGTATTTTGTGCACAATGTAAGTGCCCTGACAACCACTATTAACACCTACAATGATGCTCAGTGTGTGGTGATTATTTACCTGCTGGTAACTTCACTATATTACCAAAACCCTTATGAATATGCCTGGACATTTTGTATAGGGAGAGGGTAGGAGACCTGTAGTTGTAGCGCTATTTCCTAGAAATTATAAATTACAACTGGTTGTCACCCGCTGCTCTATATGGATCAGTCTTACAGAATTGCATTCAACCATTTGCCTGGAGCAAATAATATTTTTGACAGGTGAGTGGAATTTTGCAAGGCTAGATAACACCACACGAATCACATATGAACAATCCTAAGAACTACAACTCCCATCATGCTCTTTCTTTAACTGAACATTAAATAATCAATGACCTCATCAGAATTTTCTTTAAATTTTTTTTATTGTGGCAGAAATATGAAATTTGTTCTCTTAACAGGTTTTTAAAAGTGTACAACATAGCATTATTATCTACAGGTACAATGTTACAACAGCATATCTCTAGAACTTATTCATTTTGCATTACTGAAATTTTATACCCATTAGTTAGCAACTCCCCTTTACCTATGACCCCCACACCCAGGCCCTGCCAACCATCATCCTATTTTTTGCTTCCATGACTCTATTTTAGATATGTCATGTAAGTGGAATCATGCAGTATTTGTCTTTCCATGAACAGCTATTTCACTTGGCATAGTGTCTTTCAGGTTCATCCATTTGGCTGCATATTGCAAGCTTGCTTTCTTTTTCAGGGATTTATAACATTCTACTTCCATGTATATACCATATTTTTTTAATCCATTCATCCACTGATGGACATTTAGATTGTTTCCACAGCTTGGTTCTTATGAATAGTGTTGCAATGAACATGGGAATGCTAATACGCCTTTGAGATCAATATTTCAATTCCTTTATAAAAATATCCAAAGGTGGAATCACAAGATCAAATAAGAGGTTTATTTTTTGTTTTGTTTTGTTTTGTTTTGAGGAATCTCCTATTTTCCACAGCATTACACCATTTTGTATTCCCACCAATTGCATGTAAGAGTTCCAAATGTTCCAGACACTAGTCAACACTTGTTTTTTGTTTTTTGTTTTAGCCATTCTAAAAGATGTGAGGTAATATCTCAATTTTGTTTGGATGTGCATCTCTCTGATGATTAGTGGCCGAGCACTTTTTTCATATGCTTATTGGCCATTTGGATATCTTCTTTGAAGAAATGTCTATGGAGTTTTGTTGTTGATTTTTTAATTGGGTTATTTGTATTTGCTATTGGGTAGTACAAGTTCTTTATATATTTTGGATATTAACCCTTATCAGATTTTAAGGATTACAAATATTGTCTCCCATTCCATAGGCTGGCTCTCATTTTGTTGATTATTTCTCTTGCTGTACACAAGCTTTTTCGTTTGATATAGTCCCACGCAGATGTTCAATAAATGGAAACAATTATTGTATATTGACTTGCTTGACAATTTCATTTCTGCATGTTTGTTTTCCCTTCCTAACCAGCTCCCGGGCTGCTATGGGAAAGGACAGTAGTGGTCATATACTTTCACCATAAACATATATTAAGTTCCTGTTATATGTGAGCTGGCTCTGAAACTTGCTTTGCCAATCAGCAGATAAGAAAAATTATAGACTGATTGATTGTTTACTTGCCTGATGTAGTTCCACTCATCTATTTCTGATTTTATTACCTGTGTTTTGGGTGTCAAATCTATGAAATCATTTCCAAGACCAATATCAAAAAGTTTTTCCCCTGTGTTCTTCTCCAGGAATTTTATAGTTGCAAGCCTTACATTTAAATATTTAATACATTTTGAGTTGACCTGTGTATATGAAGTAAGATAAGGGTCCAAATTCGTATCTTTTGCATGTGGATATCTAATTTTCCCAGCACCATTTGTGAAGAGACCATCCTTTCTTCATGTGTAGGCAACAGATTAATACAGACCTTTTTGGATCAGATCTCAATCCACAGAAAATCAAATCAACATAACAGCTTTAGAAATGAATCTTAGTATAATTCAGCTTTTCAAATTGTTAGCACAGTTTCTTACTCTTTTGTTAAGTAAAAATTGGGATGCTCCTGAAAACTCTAATTTCAAAAGACTGCTACAATGTAAAGAGTCATTTTAGTGTTTATGCCTCAACATGTACACTGATGTATCCATCTTTTTTTTCCTCTTTTCCTTACTGTTCACATGTAATTTGTGTAAATTAACTCTTAGTATGCTACTTTCAAAATCTATTCTACTTCTGTCACCTGGATCACTGTAATAGATCTAACTAGTCTCCCTGCATTCACTATGGCCTCTTCTATAGTTTACTCTCTACCTGCAGCTGAAGGGATCTTTTTAAAATAAAATTCAGCCATGATCATTTCAGTTGCTTCCATTATACTTAAGTTAAAATACAGTCAAAGGTCCTAACTTGGTTGATATTCACAGTAGAAAGATCAAATCACACTGAAATTCTTGATGGTCCCTGCTCCTTTGGCATCCTTTCTCTTACGTGGTTGATTTTTGTCTGATCCATAGTTTTACAAAACTAACTTCTTAGTTAGTGCTCAGCACAGGTATTCCTTCTGAGAAAAATTTTATTACCTCTCCAACAACATACATAAGAATAAGATTCCCCCCACCCATATACTGTAGCACAGTGCCATACAGGAGCCTCTATCACAGCATCTGTTCCACAAAATTGAATTTTTTATTTGTGTGCTTTCCCCCACCAATAGAGTATGTTAATCCCAAGGATTAGCACTGAGTTCTATTCATGACCCTGTCTTCTGAGCCTGGCAGAGTATTTGGCATTATAGACTCTTAATAAAATTGACTGACTGGACGAATGAATGAATGAATGAATCACTCCCTGAGCACGAACCACCGTATTACATGTAAGTGAGTACAATTATAACATCTAAATTCAAGACCTAGTCATATTACTTTGAGAAAGAAACTCTGCTTCTTAGTTTAATCACTTAAAAAAAAAATAGCGAAACACCATTGATCATAAAGTCAATAGGTAATTAAGATATTTACAGAAAATAAAGAGCCTACTGTTCAGCAAGCCTTCAAGAAATGTTTGCTTCACGTTGCTTCCTTCTCTATTTTTCAATTGAACTCATTTAAAACCACATTTCCAATTACCTTATTAGAGAAGAATGAAACTTCTCATGCAATGATCATTGGAAAGAAAGCAGAGGAAAGGAAAAAATATTTTTAGTATTTTGTCTAAACATGACATAGCTGTGATTTTTTTTTCTTACCTCATTCACTTTAAATCAAATAAGTTTCATTTGTCCACATGTTTACAATGATCAAAGCACTCCAACAATTCTGACTGCTTTCTTAAACTGCCTCAGTATTTACTAATAAATGCAAGGGAGGGACATTTCACTTGGCCATCTGAAATGTGAATAGCTCAAGGTTACAGGACTGTGAATTAACAGGATGAGATTTGTGGTTTAGCAGGCAGGCAGCTTTCTAACATACTGTCACAAATGGGCCAAATGAAATAGCACAGGTTGTCTTCTTCTAAGAAAGAATCTTTCAGCTACAGTTATAATTTCAAAAAAACTTACAGACTTCTAAATATTCTACACATTGATGTATAAGGGTTTGTAAAGGAAATCATTTAAGAACAAATCATTCTGGTGAAGAAAATCCATGTATACTTACCTGATAATTTAAATAAAATCACTGACATAAAAAGAAATTATTTCCATAAATAAGTGATATTTATACCATCTCCAGATACACATTAATATCAAAACTACACTCTTGAAGCCAATCACTATAAAAAATTATTTTTGATCTACCAATGCCCAATCTGGAAATTCTGCTTTTCTAAATCTTTATACAACTTGCAAGGTGTTTCAGGATTAGCATCTTAATGTATATGTATTTAAGAAAAAACTATACAAAAATACAAACCAGGTTGATGAAAGAGTATTTAATAGCATTGCTTTTCTTGGTTTTCATGCAGGATTTATAATTACATATTAATCTAGATTCTTTAGGCATTGTTTCTTAAAACTGGACTGTCCATACAGAATATAAAAGCTATACTCACATATTCAGAAATTAATGGTTTCTTTGTTCCTTTCATATTAGCCATAATGTAATCCTATGGCAAAGTTTTTCCCCCATCTTCCAATATTCACCATTTCTATCTAGCTGAACTAGGCAAAGCCTCTGATAAGCAGTCCCTGTAGATTTTTAACCTTACTGAGTCTTCAGCAAAATCTTCTCTGGTATCAAAAAGGTGAATGAAATTAAGAACCAATAACATATGGCTTGACTTGTTTATTTTTTTTTTAACCTTTAATCTGGAAAACATATCTCCACTGTCTAGTGACTGTGAAACAAACCAAACCTAGTGTGTCTATCATCTGAAGCCTAAAGTCAGTGTTTCAAAACAATTAATGTTTTCCTTTATTTAATTCTGATACCAGTTTATTCATGACATTTTAATTGCAACTTTGAGATGACAATGTCAGATGTTCTGATTTGGTATGAGAAGAAGATTAAAACCAAAAGCAGGTGAACATCTATCATTCTAAAATGGTGTTATTTTTACTCAGGTAAGTTTTCCAATGTATTTAAGAGTTGACCTCTATCATGATTTTTTTCAAGAGCAAAAAGAGAAAATATCACAAAAATAGAAAATAAAGCTAGCCTTCATAAAGTAGAGCATGGACTTTTCAAACAGCAATTCTCTCACTTCCCTATGAACATCAATAGCATTGCAAACCAGACATATAACAAAAAAAGAGAAATACAATATACCCTGAAAGTAGAAAACAAGGTCAGAGGTGAGGCTTTAGCTAAAAGACTTTCTTTAGACGACAGAGACGACAGCAAATCAAACTTATGCCTTCTTTCTGTTCGAATCCTCATAAAAAAGCCTAATGCCTCAGGTTTTTATTTTTAATTTTCCTTCCATGGCATGCTATATTAACACTTTCCTGCTTTGTTATTTTCAAGCATATTATGCATCAACTGGCACTGAAAAGACTATTAATAAAGAAAAAGAAGGGAAGAGGGAGGAAGAGAGGACAGAGGGCTAAAGGAAGGGAGAGGGGACAGATGAGGGGGAGGGAGGGAGGAAGACAGAAGGGGGAAAGATAAGGGAAGGAGAGGGAGAGAAGAGGGTAGAGAGAGAGAGACAAGAGGCAGAGAGAGGAAGGAAAAGAACAGAAAAGGAAGGGAAGGAAAGCACAACGGAAGGGAGGGAGAGATATGTTTTCATATCAATTTGGTAAATCTGATTTGGGGTAAGTGACCCTCACTATTAATAGATAAATCTAAAGTTGTTTCTTGGCCTAAGGCCATGCTAAATGATTTTACTGGGTTCAAGATCAGATATATCTATTTTTATCTTTCATTTACTTTATGATTTCTGAATTTATTATTCTTTTGTCCCTTTTATTGGATAATTCTTATAAAAGTACATCTACCATATTTTTCACTACTAATTTTGTTTGTTTAACCTTCAGAAGTATTCAACTTCAGGTGATTTATTTCTACTTTCCTTAATGGACTTGTTACTTGTTCCTCTTTGCTGTAGCCATTTCTCTTCCTACGTTAGGACATCATCTTATTATAGGAATACATGTGGTAATACTGCCGTTTTTTAAAGTCCCATATTAAAGAATGAACCAAAAGCAAAGTTTTGAGTTATTAGAATAATAATCTATTTCAATTACCTGAAATAACCTTATTCAAAGTACACTTCCAAAGGGCAGATTGCTGTTTTAGAGAAACAAATGCACTTATTTATAATCAATAGTTGTTTAAAAACTTTAGAACTAACCAAGACTAATAGAGAGAGAATATAAAGCATTTTGACTTTGACCTGGTCGTGTATTAAATAATACATTATTTCGGTCATTTATGAGATTATCACTCACGTAACTGCATCTGATTTTCGCTTATTTCATTCTGTCTTAAAATGTGCTTAGCCAATAACAAAGGTGTCTACTATATAATAGAAATCTTTGTGGGGGGCATTAGATTTGTAAGTCTATCTAAGAAATAGTGAGGGGATTGGAACTAAATTCATCGTAGGGGGAGGGGAATAAATGGTTCTATTTGTAAAGAGGAGGGGCACAGAACACTGTACAACAATTCTCCCTGAAACATCTGAAAATTGATCTCAGTTTGAGCTGAAGTCCTCACCAGCCTCACCTCAACAAAGTACCCAAATGACTTTTTAAAAGGGTACAGCTCAAACCAGGGGAGAATGAGGGAAAGGGCAGGTTTGAAACTTACAGTGTTTCTATAATCAATACTCTGCTCCTGAACAAAAGTGTAAAGAGGCGCACAAATGTACTAAACCACATTTCAAAAATGACATCGTAATTGCTGGCACTGCCCAGCCTACCCTGGCCTCAGCATTGCCAGGTTTTAAATTTATTTCAAACTGTTCTTCCCAAGTATACCTAATTTTTTTTTGTCCAAATAGCAGCAACTTGCAGTTAGTGAACAAAGCTTCAGGATTTTTTTTACTTACAGCTAAATTTAACTTTACCCATCCAATAAAAAAGAAATAAGGGAGCCTTTATTATCTCCCTGGATTTCTGGGTATGATACCACATCATAGAGAAGTGGTTATTAGAGACAATGGCCTACCAAGGTGAAGTTTGTAATAAAGCCTATTATGTGGTTTCACCATTGACACTAATGGAATGTAACAGTGATTTAGAATGATTTAATGGTTCCCAGGTTGTGCTCTAATAGTGCTCTTTATATTATGATGTATATCACAAAACCTAATGTGGCTGTTGTGATATATTGACAGTATTCATGCTGTTTCATTTTTTTAGGGGAATTTAAAAAACTGTCAAAGAGGAAAATTAATAGGCTGCAACTGCTTTATTTTCAAGGGTTCTGTTTTTTAAATGTATGTGCATAAATTTCCATTTGGTGCCACTCTTAGGCTAATAAATTCATCTGAATTTTTATTCTGAGATAATAAAGAAGTGTGCGTGTGTGTACACTTGTGTGTATTTATGCAGTGTATGGTATACATAAGTATTTGAAATCCAACTTGGAGAAGACTGCACTGTCATTTTATAATATGTTTGCAAAATGGTTCTGTTAGATTAAAATGTATGTGAAGGAACATTACAGAAGAAATCATAGTTTTATTACACAGGATAAAGTCATCTAGTTCGAATTGTGAAGCTAAAGGCTACGGATTTAGTACCAGCTCACTAAAAAACAAAAACTACTGAGTACCTGTCATATGAACTCAGATTTCTGAGTAAAAGGAGAATAGGATTATTTGAAAGAGTAGAAGCAAGGCATCTTTATGCTCTTGTAGCTTGTAAGCCTCATAACAATGCTTGATCTTTTAAGTATTGAGGCATATTGTAAACTTAAATAGAAGGTAGACAACACTGCAAATTTTAAGACTATTATTTGTTGAAAGTTGTAGAAGTGGAGGGCTGTGGATAAAGGGGAAAGAGGGAGGGTTTTCAGGAGCATCCATACTCCACCTCTCAAACATCGGTCCTATTTTAAAATAAAAAATGTTAAGATTATTTATTTGAGAGAGAGAGAGAGAGAGAGAGAGTGTGTGTGTGTGTGTGTGTATGAGGGATGGTGGGGGGACAAGGGGAGAGGGAGAAAGAGAACCTCGTGCAGACTCCCCGCTTAGTGTTGAGCCTGACTCGAGCCTCCATCTCATGACACTGAGATCATGACCTGAGCCAAAATCAAGAGTAGGATGTTTAGCCAACTGCGCTACCAGGAGCCCTAAAATAAATTAAGTAAAAGTTACACCCAATGTGGGGCTCAAACTCAAGACAGCTCTACCCACTGAGCCAGCCCCTATTTGATCCTATTTGATCCTATTTCTTAAGAATCTGATCAGTTTGTTCTCTTTCTTTGAAATGTATTACCTACCCCTTTCTTAGGTAGGAATCATTTCTTTGGAAATCTAAAAGAACTTTCTGTAAGTCCTGCTTATGAAATCGAATTTATGAAATTTGATCTCTTCCTTTCCAGCCCACAGCAATTTTCATGTTTCTGATCCCTTTTATAGTCAGTTCATATCTGATTCGGTCATTTGCTGTCACATAAGTATATTTTAAGTAAACACATGATAAGCATTCATCATATAGTTTCTAGTTGTTTGGCAGATTAATGTGATTCCATAAAACTTCACCCAACCCTACTGCTAGCCTAGTAGGCCATGCCTTCTTATGGAAAAGGAGGCTATCACACTATATTTGTTGGGTATGAGACCTTTCAGACCTTTTGTTGGATTACTTCAACAAAAAAATAAACCTTGATCATGACAAGAGTTTTTTTTCTTAGAAGAAACATACCCCCAAATTCTACAGTTAATTTATTATAAAGGAAAGGAAAAAAAAAAAACCCACAACACTACTATTCAAACACATGTAAGAACAAATTCAATTACAATGGCTCATAACTAGCACTGGAATAAACAGAAAGGTTTAATGAAGTGGAGAATCCAGAAATAAGTTCAAGGACATTTAATTTAAATGGAATTGGAATTTAGTGAATGGCAAAGATGGCAACTGCAATCTGTAGAGAACAGGTGTTTTCACTGAGAAATGGTATTTGGACAACTAGCCAACAATTTGGGGAAAAATGGAAGAAAAATGGTTGTAGCAATTTTTACTTCAAAATAAATACCCAGTAATCAAAGATTTCATTGATTTAACCATAAGAGATCTAAAAGAGATCATCAGCTAATTAGAAATATAGTAATTCGTGGTGATCTGAGTATAGAAGGTCATCACAAATATAAACAAAACTCTAAAACCATAAAGAAAAAAGATGACAAATTTGACCACATAAAATCAAAAACTTTCGTATGACTAAAGAAAGTATAAAACAAATCAAAGAGCAAAGTAGAGGAATTATTTGCCACAGACAGAAACCTTAGTAACTATGTAGGAATTTTTGGAAATCAATAAAATGTTCAACCCAATAGAAAGAAAATTACCAGAGGACAGGAGTATATATAGCACCAAAAAAGGGGGGGGGGGAATGGTAAAAAAAATAAAATAAAATAAACACAGAACTATGCTGAAAGTAAGACACAGAAGAAATACATTATAGTAATAATGTGATTTTTTTTTTCCCACTTAAAATTTGAGAGCTCCAAATATTGTCAAGAGTGTGAGGAAACACGCATTCTACATCATTGATGATATCAATAGAATTTTAAGGCAATTTTCAAAATCTTCCAATATTATCCAATAAATATGAAAATATGCTTAACTTCATTAGCAATCATGCAAATACAAATTAAAAGGAGATTCTGTTATACATGCCTAAGAATGACTAAAATTAGTATGATATTTAATACCTACTACTAGTAAGATATAAAACAGCAGAGACTTTCTTAAACTGGTAGTGGGGAAATCAATTGGTACAACCAGTTTGGAAAACTGATATAATCTTCTTAGTTGAATATATGCATAATTTATGACCCAGCAAATCAACTAGTCATTCACACAACCAAAAAACTTCCATATGTGCACTGTGCTGAGACTGTTATTTTTAATATCCCCCAAATGGAAACCCAAATATTCATCTGTCATAGTATGGATAAATTATTCAGTAGTATTCACAAAACGAGCACTGTACAATGATGAAAATGACTCAATGACTGATACACCACACAACTACAATGAAGCATTTGTCAAATATCAAGTTAAGTAAAAGAAGCCACACAACTGATACACCACACAACTACAATGAAGCATTTGTCAAATACCAAGTTAAGTAAAAGAAGCCAGACACAAAAGTGATTCCACGTATATAAAGACCAAATAAAATTTCACTGTCAGAACAGTGGAGAGAAAGAAAGAGGAAGGAAAAAAAGGTGGGAGTAGCAACTGGCAATGGTCCAGGGGTTGCTTCTTAGCCGCTGCCTGTTTCATATTTCCTGACCTGCCTAGTAGCCACTCACTTGTGATTACTGTGATTATGTTTTGTGCAAATGATCTAAAGATGTGTTATACTTTAAAATGAAATCTTATAAAACAAGAAAGAGGTTAAAGAAAAAAAAATAAAGAGATACTAGTTAAAATTTTTAATACTCAAAAAAACCCCTTGAAGGTTGTCATAATGGCCCTTAATAATTAACAGTAGCTTCTAAGTCAGTAATTTAAGAAAAGAAATGTAAACACAGATACAACTAGATAGTAAGTTAATCACCCACTGATTTTAACTTGTTGATACAACTGTACCATTAAATACAGAATTACAAAATTCACAGATAATTAATTTTTTATACACACAAGTTTTCTGCCCTCTTATCCTCATTTTAATTAAGAATATGGAAGAAACTCTGATGAACATAAACAGACCAAACATTTTTATGGCTAATAAGCTTAATGATTTTTCACAACTGTGTACCTTGGGGGAATTATCTTCATTCTCTGGGAGTTGTTCTAGGTGTTAAGCCCTGATGAAAATTCCAGGCCTAAAGAGAATAAAGATATTCTGTATACTCACTTAACCAACACAGTATTTATTAAATTCCTAGTATATTCTGATTCAATAAGAAATAAGACATAGTTTTTGATCCCTTGGCCTTAGAGATCAATTTAATAGAAGATGAGCCCCCATGAATAACACTTTGCTTATACCATACATGGTTGACATTTGGAGTCTTACCTTTCCTTAAAATGAAAAATGGGATTTCAATTTGGAAGAGCCTTGCCTGGCTTTCCTCACAAGGGGAAATCACAGCATCATTGTTTTACTTATGGAAAAGATGCGGTCTTACTGGGAGAGCATGGGTCTCTGAGCCAGAGAGAACCTCTTTCAAATACATTACTGGCTTTACTGAGTCTCAGTAAAGACAGCTTAACAAATGAAAATGATTATCTCACAATTCTATGTCCATTAATTGGAGTTATACAGACTGACTGGCTAGCTCTAGGTGCTTAATAAACTTTAGTTACCTTCTCCCCTTTCAACTGTGTGCTATAGTTATTTGTCTAGTGTCTCACCTCCCATATTGGTCTGTAAGCTTTCTGAAATTAGGGATCACATCTTATTCTTCTTTATACCCCTTACAGAGCTTGGCATAATGCCATGTGCAGAGCTGAAATTCCATATTTGCTGAAGGAATGAAATTTTTTCAACCACATATTGACTATAAGAAATGAAGATAAGATATGTGCCCTTAATTCTGTTGAAGCTAAAGGAGAACTTACTCAATTAACCCAAACTGAATGATGCTTTACTCACATTCATTCTACAGAAAACTAAATATATATTTAACAATTGTCGTTAGGAACATGAAGTTATTACACAAAGAGTGAAAAAATGTCTCACTGATTTTCATAAGGAGATGGTAGGAAAAAAGTTTCAACTCATTCAAGAAGCTTTTAATACAATGTGTAGGTATAAAGACTGATTTTTTTTTTTGTTCTGGTTTTAGTATCAAGTTATTCCTTTATAGTCATAATGGTTTTTGCAGATGCACATGATGCTAAATTTTGGAATTTTGTATAAAATATACCCTCACCAGAAATAGCTTAGCTATTTGATGCCAGGGAGTAAAAGAAATAGACAAATTAATGCCGAGGTCCTTTGAAGCCCTATGATTCTCTGACCTATTTGGTTTTCCCTTCTAGTTCACCTCTTAGGAAAGCTTTGAAAACTTTAAACAGATAATTAGACAACTACAGAAAGAACCCTAAAGCTGTCCAACCATTCTTCTTATTCTACAATGGCACATCATAATGAAGAGTATCAATGTTCTAGGGGACAAAGGTCACCTATATATATGATAGGTAATAATCATACCATTATGTGCTAATAGCACACCATATCCCATCCTACTGTATTTGAACTTTCCCTGAAAACAATAGCCTGTGGTGAAACAGCTTGTCATGGACACTAATGAAAAATTGCCCGAGACATCCTGATGGGTTTCCTTCTGCATTCATTCTGCCCTTAAGGTCTGGGAATTCACTGAACACAAAAGTAAGACTCTCCTGTCTCTTCTATTTTGGCAAGAACTGTATACAAATTCAGAGTACTTCAAGTGGGAAAAGTAAACAACATATGCAGAATGGTTTTTAAAACGCAATCATACATTGACTAATCATTTTAGAGGCTGAAGGGCCGGAGGACAATGTTGATGGAAGGAGGGAAGTCGTTTGTTTTTGACACCAAAGTTATTTCAAACTTAGGAGCAAATAGATGTTCCTCTTTGTTTCTCATTTTGTATAGCACCTTCCCTGTGGAGAGTTGGTCAGAGTCCTACAGAACAGAAATCGGCAAAATGCCTTCCCTATGTAACCTTAATGTCCTCTAAAAATAATTGTGCATTATCATCACTGGAGCCTTCTCTTTCCAAAGACTACAGTAGGTTTGAAAAAGTAAATGGGGGAATGACTAAGAAATACAAAGATTCTTTTAAGATAATAAAATATGATTTGAATAATTATTATTCCGTTTTGATTCTTCAACTTTGGGTCAATTTCTAGCCCCTCAATTAGCAAAATCAAAATAACAAAAAACAGGAAATTCCTGCACTCTCTCTTAGGTGTGTGTTTTTGTTTTGTTTTCCCATTTGCAGCCTCTAGCAATAATTATATTTTCCAAATACAAAACACCTCATTTAAGATGGAAGCTTCCCAGAAGTTTGTCAACTCTTATGTCTTGAAGTAGCAGAAACAAGTAAATCCTTTTTTCTGACATCTTCCCCTGTTAAGACTCCTTTTGGCACAAGTGCCGAATATGAATAAGTCACAGTGCAAATAAACTTCTGCCTTCTGCTGATACTTTTTTTTTTAAACACTTTCGCTTTGCAAAATATCTTGCCCATTGGAGTAAAAGAAAAAGAAGGCTTTACAAGTCAGATTACTAGCACATTTCTAATTTATACCTTGCAAGGATAGCCTTTAAGCCACAGTTGACTATGTATCTATATCTAAACCTATATCTCTATCTATATACACACACACATACATACATACATACACTAGCTGGAAACAATTCATCAGGTAAGTTACCCCCTCTTCTTTCAAATCCACTTGTATTACTAAAAGGTTGAGTAAAGACCTCTGGGGAACAAGGGCAATTTTTGACATGGGTCTCAACAGATTAAACTATGCAGGGACAATATAGAATACATTGGAGCAATAACATTATCACATCATAGGCTGATTGAGAGGCATTTCCTTGCGTTTCTGTCCTTTTACCATAAGCCAATAGTAGCCACAGGCATTTGACTGGAGAGCCTGGAGGATTGACAGGCCTGGCAGTCATTACACGCTGGATTGAATACTAGATTACTCCAAAGTGGCTGAGGGTCAGGGATCAGTGTGTTCCCTTTTGGCACTAAATGACTTTAATATCCTTACTGTATTAGTCAATTACTTTAAAGCTGCTGCTCTCTGAGCTCTCTCTGCCCCCCTGCAGTTTACTATGGACATTTGAATTGCTCCCATACTTAACCCCCACATCTGCTTTTAGCTGTCAAAAGAACAGTGCTATCAGTAGAGCTATTGACAATATGAAAAGAACTGAGATACTTGCTGGAAGTGTCAAGAGGCTCTTTCTTTTGGCTGCTTAGTTTAAAAAAATAAAAAACTAAATAACTCAGTTATAAAGGTGGTCCTCAGAGAAAAGGAATCCAGCATCTTTTAATCTACTGGCATGTAAAGTGACCAATAGGGAAAAAATGATGGAGTTAACTTTTTTTTTTTTTTTTTACCACTTACTTCCATAAACTATGCATCATCTATGTGAGTTTTTATTAATTTCTGTGAACACACACTTTGAATAAAACTGTGAAAGAGTGTGCACCTGAGTGAAGGCCTGTATCAAAGTCTTTATTTTACTTCACAATGGCTCCAGCGATAGTGGAGAATTATACTGCACTTCTCAATTTATTGGTGCAACACAGTGAAGAATTTTATATCGCAGCCACTGAACTTTAAAAGGTCTGGTGTGGCTTGGTGTTAAACCAACATGTCTAGATTAAATATGGACTAAGCTGATTTGAAATTTAAAACTACTTGAAAGTCATGCCTTCACCATTTCAGAAAAAGTGATATGATTCCCACACAAGAGCACATCTGTTGAGTGGGCCCTGACTCTGTGTGTGTGTGTTGTGTGTAAAGTCTACTTGCATGTGATATCTGTGAGAGCACATGTAAGTCACAGTGCTAGAATGATTACTAAAGGACAACACAGGAAATTGCTGAAAGATTCTTCAGAGAGAGCTCATAAAGAAATTAAAAAATGAACAGAAACTTACAAAGATTAACACAGTGCCATTAGCTTACTTATACCAGAATCTGGGAAAACTACTAATTTCTCATTTTTAGGGCTTCCTTTCAGTAAGATCATCTAATGATTTGATCAAAAAGTACTCCTTAACTATTTTGCTAAGTTTTCATTATTGATTTTGACTTTTGTGTAGACTAAATTATATACAGATATAAGTAATTCTTCACAACATAAGACTTGAGCAACAGCTCTAATTTCCTAAAATAATGATCAAATTAACAAACGCAATGGGAACTGTTTTCACTTGTAGCCAAACATTTCAACCTACAAGCTATGATTTCAGGGACATCCACCTCTCTTAGAAAAGATTCTTCTAAGATATGAAAACATACCATAAAACATGTCAGCAGAAACAAAATAGTGCCAACCCAAGACAAAAATGATAAAGAAACTGCAAGTTTAGACTGTATCAAAGTCATTAGAAGCAACAGTTTTTCTCACTGTGGCATTTTTAAGGTAAGATAAAGGGGAAATAGGATGAAACCATAAAATTTGGGAACTGATCCATATTATTCACTAAAGATAAAGATTTTAACTAATTGTTGAAAATAATTATCATCCCAATTCTAAAGATTTAAAATATACCTTTAAACTTCCAAATAAAATGTTTCCATACCTTATAATTTCAAGCCATTTCCCCCTTAACTGAAAATGTAATTTCTTCCATTAGTCTAGCTTTTATGAGCATAGATCTTATAAGTAAACATGGAATAAGCTACATATACTTGAGTCTTTAAAAGCTGATTATGACTCCTCTCACAGGAAAGCAGAGAGACCAGAGGACAGTAATATGTATTTCTTTTCAGTGGACATCTACTAAAAATATAAAGATTTGCCTTGGGAAATGAATCTATGATTTTGCTCATTTAAAATTTAGTCAGCAAAGGACCTTTAAAAACTTAATACCTCTTGGCAATCACGGGTCATTAGCACTTTCCATTCATTTATATTTTGTTGTGTTTTGGGAATTGAGTATTCTGGGGAAGAAAGGTAGCCTGACAAGAAAGTGATTGAGTCAGCCCCCTTGATAGTTGGGATGACAGAAGGTGAAGAACTGTAGCTGCAGCTGACAACTTCTTTAATATGAATCACTTATAAATATGTACAATTCATAATTCAACAATAACGCTATGGGTAGCATATAAACAGAAACATGTGATGGTTTGTTTGGAATCCTGATCACTACTGTTTTGAAAGGAGTATCTTTCTATTAGGAAACATTTTTAACCAATTCATTCAGAAAAGACTATTCTTTTGTAGGTCTTATCATTATTTCTAATTGATACCTTCCTCTTGCAGTTTACCTATCACATTTTATTTTTGTAAGAAACATAGGCGGCATGACCCAAGATTAACATCCTCTTCCAGTCTGTTATTTAGGTGAATGCATTTAAATCATATTTCCACTAGAATACATTACAAAGTAAATTTAGTACCTTTTTTTGCAATGCCAAACACTAGCTATATTTTAAACATAAAAATTACCATCACTTCAAAATCTGTAAAGTAAAATACTGTGAATTCTCTTATAAAATACAAAAATCTACAATAATCTGTTAGTGTTGCATCTAATTTTTATTTTTGCTGATTTCATTATTGATTCCCTGATGTAACCAAGAGGATTTAAATGACCAATGGTGGTGGATACTCCTTTCTTCTGACCTGGTGAGTAATGAGGTAGACAACCCCCTAACTCGTTAAGCCTTCAATTGTGGAGTGGGAGTACAGTTAACTTTCAAAGCATAGAGAAAGGTACATATCATTTATGACAATGAAATACAAAACATGTGAAATTATAATCTACGCGTTTTAACATCTTTACTCAGTAATTACACAGAAAATTAACAACCAGAATCTTTAGAGTTTCCTCTCTATAATAGCACAAAATATGAATATTTTATATTCACATGTGTATACATCATTCAATACTTCCTGATTTTAGAAAGAACATTATAATTTCTGGAACAGAGAATATAGTCACTGGAAGGTACACTGGTTTTAAAAATAGACTCCCTTTAAGCAATGAGAGAAGTTTACTTCAGAAATAGCATAAATAAGGGTGAGAAAGATTTTTAAAAAGTAGTCTTTTCTTTACAACCATTTCTGAATCCTTCCTGCTTCTCTTATGAAACTGTGTGTGTGTGTGTGGTGTGTGTGTGTGTGTGCACATGTACATGTTTAGTAATTCTGGAGTAAAGAAATCAAGAGTTTATAGGGAAGTATCAGAATCATTTAAAATGTCTATTTCCCTTTGACTTTGTATCATACGTAAATAACAAAAAGACTCTACAGATCTACTTGTCATGTATCATACTACGGTATGTAAACAATTTACTGACTGTCTTTGCATGAGGGTAGGGCTCATAATTTTCAGTCTGAAAATGACATATACAAATAAAGGAACTAAAGCATGGAAAGTAACATATTTTGGTCTTGTGACTAATGGTAACCTGGTGCTATTGAATTACTGAACTGTGTCTGAGAACTAATGAGAAAATTTTCCCAGGGGAATCTTTATCCAGTGCACTTGGAGAGCACCTCTGGGACCTATTCTGAGTCTGTCACCTTCCCCGTCTCATTGACACTACACTTCTTTACCACCATTACACTGTGCAACCATTTCACTTCACACCTCACGATTAGAATATTAAAAGGAGAGAATACTATATGACTTGTTCCAGATAGCAGAGTTGTTTTTGACACTTAGAATAGAAATTGTCACCAGAATATCACAAAGACATGAGAGTCTCCAACTGAGTAGAACATTGTAAAGATTAAAGCTATTTTATTTTACAGCTAATGAAAACTTTCAAGAAACCTCTTAATGGCATATAATTCATTTACTCAGAGTTATTTAAGGGCTGCATAATTTTAACCACAAAGAATAATTGTACTTTTACCGTTACAAAAAATGATTCTGCCATAGATTTTAGCTTGGGTCATTATTATATTGATCTTTCTTTGGTTATTGTTTCATTTGATCTTATGTATACTTGGAGAGAAGATATGCTCCTAGACATAGGGTGGCATTCTTGTACTGGGTAGTAGTTAAGATTAGCACTGTTACTTACAGAGGTCTTGTTGACTACTTACTGTAGTCAACAAGGACAGTGTTATTACTTCTAAAACTAAAAGTGACATACTTAATGGGATACTCCTACTTTTTGATACAAAGGAATAAAGAAGGGGGAAAGAAAGGACCATTTAAGAATACCTCCCATTATTATAGTACCCTCCCCCCATATATATTTGTTTTAGTAATAAATTATTAATTAGGGAATTCTCTTCTGAAAAATGAGTTTTGTTTTGTTTTGTTTTTTATCAGTGGCAAAATCCCTTCTACCAAAAAGATAAAATTAGTACTGGTATGTTATTTTTTCCTTTCAAAAAACATGATGACTGCCTCTGTGGCTTTACTATATTCCTATAGCAGAGTAAGCATTATTATTTCCATCACTGAGGTCAGGCTATTCAATTAAGAGCATCATACAATCAGGAAAAAGACCCTCCTATGCACATTTTGGGTTGGAATTTATTAGTTGTGCCAATGACTGTAGCAGTTATCTGTGTATTTTGTAAAACATAAATGCATAATAAATAAAATCCCCTTATTAATAATAGTACTGCTACACTTGCTTTTGCTTCAAATTAGCCAATCTGCACTCTTTCTAAGGAATGGTCAAATTCAAATGCTTACCTGGCCAAATGTAGACAAATATTTTAGAGAGAAGATTCTACAGAATGATAAATTTCCTCCCATTCTTCTTCCATAAAAAGTCTCTTTTTCTCTATCATGCAAGATGTTTCATTATTGAAAGTTATTTGGGCTAAAAACAAATGTAGTCCTGGTTTGGTCACTCAAGTTTATACTGTGAATGTGCATGCTGGAATTTGGTGTTTTTTAAAATTTTCATTCCCTAATTGACCTCATATATTGTTATTCTCATTATAGAACCTTATTGCAGAACACAAGGGGATTAACGTAAATTCTGAAGTTGCCTGTTTTCCTTTAGGACATGCCTAGAAAGATTTATCACTCTAACAAATGTAGTAACTGAAAACATTTCAGTTCAAGGGACAGTGGAGAGTTTAAATGCCTTGAATCCATTTGTAATGGAGCATTTTGGATAGAATCATCTATGGAGAATTATCCATTTTTATTGAAGACTGATTTATTATTATTTATTTGAGAGAGAGTGCATGGTGGGGGGAGAAGCAGAGGAAGAGAGAGAGAGAATCTTAAGCAGACTCCTCCATGCTGAGCATGGACCCCATTGTGGGGCTCAATCTCACAGCCCCGAGTTCACGACCTGAGCTGAAACCAAGAGACAGTTAACTGACCACCACCCAGGTGCTCCTGGAGAACTACCATTTTGAAGGAAGACTTAAGAAAAATAATTATATAAATTTATTACCCCAGTATGTAAGCCCAGGGAAAAGGGAAAGGATAAACTGGACTCAGCATCCTGGTGTCTCATTTATACTTTCAGTGTTCACTGAGCATTTGCTTTTGCTGCCTCTGATCCACTTTAGAATATAATAAGTGGGTAAGAGGTGATCTTATGCCTCTGTCTCATGGATTTTTCTTTCCACTGCAAAAAGACATGTTAAGAGCTAGTTTTGGCTCTTTTCCTCTGCTACAATTCTGAAAACATTGTTCCTTTGATATATAATGTAGGTCTATAACCATGTCTGTTAATTTAACATGATAGAGTCAAAAGAAAAGGACCAGAAAGCTCTAATACCTGGTTTAATATCTGTATTTAAGTACTCAAGTATTAAAGTGATATTTGCCTGGTGAGTTGACTTTAGAATGCTTTTCCACATAGTATCTTGAGCTTATGTAGATGAAACCTTGTGACTCTTGAGTGGTAATGATTCAAAATATAATTCACATAAGGGAGTTAAACACACACTTATAATAAGCCTACACGAGCCATCCATTACAAGGGTTTCCTTCATTTTCTATGCCAGAGTCACAAACTAACCGCAAAATTTGTCCCAGAGATGAAATCAAAAGTCCACCTCACATACATGAAAAGGACATCTCTACAGATTTAAACCAAGTCTTGATTATTCAGGAGCAGCTTATTTGGCTTGTGGCTAAGTCAAAGTTTGCTATATCTGGGCATGTTTGACTATAGGGAACTTACCCTCATTTTCATCCCTTAGCCTGTTCTGAAGTATGTGAAAAACATACAACTTCATTTTTACTCATGTGGTTTTGAATGGGCTCTTATTTGACTCATCTTCTTTAAAGGTGGAAAAAAAGTAAGAAAGCTTGTCCATGTGCAGGAACTTGGGGATTTAGTCTCCTTCTCGTTTCCATTTCTTCTTCCCCTTGACAGAAGTTTTGGTCTTCAGGCATTTGTTAAGGTCTCTGCTTCATTCTTTCAAACCAGTCCCTGACATATGGATGGGGAGATGGGGGATACTGGAAGCAAGAAATGGATTCCTATCCACAGGACAACTCAGACACTTGGGGACTTCAGGTCATCAGCCCAGGCAGAATACTTCAGGTGAAAGTGTCTCAACACAGTTTAGGCCAGTGGGATGGAAGCAATCCAAGGAACAAGAAGACAAGCGTCTTCTTGGATCCGGTCACTGCAGGGCACAACCCTATCCTGGCACACTGCCATACACTGCATATACTCTTAAATCCTATCTCCCCCCACCCCTTTTTAGGTTCTTGCACCTGAAACAGCTCCAGTAGATTTGCTATATAAGTTTTTAATTTTAGTACTACTCTAGCCATGCAAATGAGACCTTTTTTGGGAAAACAACAAATAAAAAGAGATGTATTCATCTCACCAAAGACCCAGATAATGTCAGAGGAACCACTCTCCTTAAAAGGGAACACAGCGTGTAAGAAAAATCCAGTGCTGGGAGCCTGGGTGGTTCAGTTGGTTGGGCCTTCAGCTCGGGTCATGATCCCAGGATTGAGTCCTGCATCAGGCTCACAGCTCCACAAAGGAGTCTGCTTCTCCCTCTGACCTTCTCCCCGCTCATGCTCTCTCTCACTGTCTCTCTCTCAAATAGAGAAAGAAAGAAAGAAAGAAAGAAAGAAAGAAAGAAAGAAAGAAAGAAAGAAAGAAAGAAAGAAAGAGAAGGAAGGAAAGAAAGATCGAGATCCAGTGCTATGGCACTTGCTAGTGAAATTAGGAATGACTGCAAAATGGTTTCTTCAAAGGATAAAATATATGTGCCAGTAGAAAAGGTGTGTGAAAACTCTGAAACCACTTTTGACTTGTGATTGAATTCATGCAAAAAGAGCCAATTTGAACTTCATTTATCAATCAGTTTGATTCATAGTAAGATAATATTATAAAATAGAGGGTCATGCTTTCCGTTGTTAAAGTTTTCTACATTAGTACATGTGGTACTTTATTTTTGGTGTCAAATAACTGAGCTGACACTTTGAATCAGAGTCAATTTATTTCAGCAAATATTATAAATTGATACCTGGTTTATATTTCTGTTGTTTTGAAAATCCATGGCTGAACTGATTTCCCTCACACTATACTCCTATAACTTTAAAGTGTCATTTGAGAACAGAGGGATTTTATGTTCTCATGATCTTAGGCAGTTGAAGAAAAAATTCTTCGAGGTGTTTTTGGAGAGATTTCTTTTTGGCTATGTCTATACAGTGTCCAAATAAACAGTGAAAAGTTTAAAAGTTCAGTCAATTCCCTGTGTTATTGGCTTTGTAGACACCAAATAAGAGTTTAACTCTAAACAATATACTAATGTTTTCAATTAAAGTAACTTATTTAGTCCAATTAGTCCAAACTTTTGTGCACATTGTTAAAGGCTTTTGCCACTCAAAAACTATAGCAATTTTACACATAGTTAGAGCCTCTGAACTTTATAAATATAAGTTCAGTATTACATAGGCCTTAGCCTAGTGTTTTTCCCTTCTTGATTTTCTTAGGCGTTTTTTTCTCATAAAAATCCAAACAAAATACAAAAATACAGAGTACTTAGAATATTTTTTCTACTAATTTCCCATTGAAGTCTAGATTTGGGGCTCTTTTCTCTATGCAAATCATCAATATCCAGAAGCTAATTACTGAGAAATGTAGATAAATGAGAATCTCTGCTTTCAAAGAGCTTTGCATTAGTAGGAGGAGACTGCCTCCAACTGACAAATACCATTTTAAAAGAAATTAATTTGGAGGTACAAGCAACATTTTGAGAAAAATACAAAGACAATGAGGAAAGAATTTTTGGAATAAGCTCTCGTGCCCAGATTTAAGGGATGAGATTTAAAATTTAGGGGAAGGGCATTTAGAATAAAGGAATAAGACAAGTAAAATATTAACTTATATGAGTAAAAGAGTCTCTGTTCTAGTGTAGATTGTGTGGAAAGACATTCAGAGCCTCAAAGGGGACAATTCATAAAATGATTATATCTGAAATTATTTACCATAGGCCCTGAACAAGATATTTTATTACCTTTTTTAAACAAAAATTCCAAGTTTAAAGCTATTACTGTGTGACAAGTGAATTTAATTTCACTCACGTATAGCAAAGTATTTGTATGCTACTCGCTGGGAAGTCAAATTCATCTTATATAACAATGAAAAAAATTTTAAGAAATTTCTAAAAATTTTAAAGAAAAATTTCTAAAATTATTAAAGAATTTTTTTAATTGAGAAATTTCTAGCTACAGAAAAGTACAGGTGTTCGAACTCACCAGTTTTATATCTTAAGGGAGGAAAAACATTATTGCACCAAAAATAGGTATAGATGTATGACCCATTATTCTTTTTGATAGTAAGGATCAGAAAATGGATTTTCCATGACTAAGAACTTCAGGAAGGAATCATAAAGGGTTCTCAGTTATGATACCCAAAGTGTTTTCCAATTCTGTGGCTCTTCTGGTGTTCTGGGACCATTTTGCTGAACACACTGAAACCACACTTCAGCAAAGCAAAGGCACAGTGCTTCTGGATTCAGTCTACCTTCTGGGATTCAAAGAGGAGAATGAAGGCAACAAATTTAAATCTTGGAACATTAACTAGTTGTAAAGTCTTTGTTGATATGATTCTGGGCATGTAGTCATAGATGTAAATGAAACAGAATCCCTCTCAAAAAGTCCATCAAAGCATTTCTTTCATCTGTGTGTGTTGCTTGTTGAGAAGAAGTTTCCAACCACAAAGTTCATACTACTTATACTCTATGCCAAACTATTTTGAGTAAGTAGCATCCAGCTCATGGGACTCTATGCTAAATTAATACTGAAGTTTCTCAAATTCATCATAATTGTTCTTAGGTTTCAAGTTGGCATTCTTTGGAATCCTTGATGAATCAGAGACTCCAGTAATGGGGTTCCAAAACACATTGTAGAAATATCACATTCTCCCAGGAGAGAGGACAGAAGTCTTCCATCTGGTTTGGTGACCCAGTTGTATGGTAAGACTGGACTACAGTGCTATCTATACCAGGGATTCCAGGTTGAAAATAGCCTCTGGAGACTACTAGATGTTTCTATGTGCTGGCTATCAGTTTTCCAATTTTATTTTTGTTTATTTTACAGATATAACTTTCTGGTAGTGACTTGAGAACTTGAGTATTCATATATAACAAATTTAAATTTGACTTTTTGAAATCCATTTTCTTAAAAGAAATTTAACCACATGCCATAAGGAACTTCTCATTTGCCCCTTTCCACATGTTCCAATCTCCAACCATGGTTCTTCCCATTTTATTCTCTTCTTTGCTTTCTTCATATTTTTTTTCTATCTTGTCTCATATCAACATTTTCATACTCTTAAACATAGAAGTTAAAACAACTGTTTTTGCTGTCCCAACCTAGGTAATGACTGCATAAGGTCATTTCGTTCCTTTTCAAATGGGCCCTTCTAACTCACTTCCTTTTTAGAGACTCTTTTTTTTTTTTTTTTCTTTTTAGAGACTCTTAAAATGTTTTTGGTGATTTCCCCTGGAAATGAATTGTAAAGAATCACATACCATATTGGAAATGTTTTTTCATCTGAAACTCTTCATAATTTTCATAAGCTTAAGCAGTTGTAAATATTATAATTTCTAGTATATTCTAAATAGCACAGTTTAAGTAGAGTTTAAATCAATTTAAATTTAGAGTAAACAATCAATGTTAAAAGTACTTTGAGAAGCACATTAGAAATGGTGGGAAAAGGACTTCTGAAAAATCTATTCCTTCACAGAAACAGTGAGAAAACTGGCAAAAGTAATCAAAGTCAACTTTTCCAGAACCTAATAAATTTAACCAAAGACTTGCAATAATCCAAGGAGCACTGATCAAGAAAAATGGCTAAATCTCAGTAAGAACATGAGCTTTGTGTCATTTTAGTTTCCCTTTTCCCCTCCAACTCTCCCCAGGTCCACAGCACTTTTGAAAACCAAGAGCCTCACAACTCAAGTGGCGGTAAAAACGAGCAACCTAGTAGCCACTGGAAGAAACAAACAGGTTCAGAGATCCTCAAAAATCCCATTCCCAGAAAAATATCAGTTGCCAAGGTTCTCTAAAAAAGCTCCATTCTCAAAGTTTGCCTTTATGTGATCTGACTCAAAGCCTGCTCTGTGTAAACAACCATATACCTAAAACATTTATTGCAAGTGATTAGTGGCAATTATTTAACATTAAAGCAGCCTGAGGTGGTGCACTACTAAGTGCTATTAAGAGGCTGAATAAAAGTCTTTAAAGGAAGGGGTGCTTGGCTGGCCCAGTTGGTAGAGCATGTGACTCTTGATCTTGGGGTCTTGATTTTTAGCCCCATGCGAGCTATATAGATTACTCAAATAAATAAACTTTAAAAAATCTTAAAGGAAAATCTGGAGAAAGAAAATTCCAGCTGCAAGATATATTCCTAAGAATTTAGAATACCAAGCACATGTGCAGAGCTGTGCATATCTGAAGAAAAAATTGAGAATGTCCTAATCATTCATCTCTAGATGACCTTGAGGCTCTTCACAAGCAGGAAGAGAAGGCCAAGGAAGAATAAACTGCCTGACAGAGCACTGAAGTATGCCTTAAAACCCAGAGAACCACTTAGCAAAGACTGGGAGATTAATTAAAGACATATAGAGTAATCTCTGTCCCATCATTAACCAACCACTCAGCTCACTAAGCAGAGATTTCAGTTCCTGCACACACAAAAAAACTTTCAGTGACATTACTAAACAATAACAAACAAGAGTGCCAAGTAAAATTCTGTGAGTAAAGAATAGTCTTTTTAACAAGGGGTGCTGAGTAAGTGGATATCTACATGTGAAAGAATGAAACTATACCTCTAAATCACAAATTATACAAAAAATAACTCAAAATATATCATAGACCTAAATATAAGTACTAAAATTCTAAAATTCTTGGAAGAAAACTTAGAAATGAATCTTTATGACCATAGGTTTGGTAATTTCTCCTTAGATGTGACACCAAAAGCCCAAGTGACAAAAATAACAAATTAGATTTCTTAAAAATTAAACCTTCTGTGCTTCGTAAGACACCATCAAGAAAATAAAAACACAACTCACAGATTAGGAGAACATATTTGCAAATTGTATATCTAATAAAGAACTTGTACGAAGAGCACAAAAGAACTCTTACAGGCCAGCATTGAAATACAAATAACCCAATTAAAAAATGGACACAGGATTTAAATAGACATTTTCTACATAAGATATACAAATAGCAATAAGCACATGAAAAGATACTCAGTATCACACCAGTCATTAGGAAAATGAAAATCAAAACCATAATGAAATACTTTATGCCTACTGGAATAACTAAAATTAAGAAGAGACATTAATTGTGTTAAAAATATGAAGGAATTGGTACACTCCTATATTGCTAGTGAGACTCTCAAAGATACTTCTTTAAAAAAACACTTCAGCAGTTCCTCAAAACATTAAACATATAATTGCTATATAACTCAGCAATTCCAGTCCTGGATATACATCCAAGAGAACTAAAAACAAATGTCCACACAAAAACTGGCTCATGAATGTACATAGTAGCATTATTAATAACAGTACAAAAAGTGGAAACAGAACAAATCTCCATCAACTGATTAACAGAAAAAATGTAGAAGTCCATAAAATGGAACATTATTTGGCCATAAATAGGAATGAAACTCTGATTCATGCTGTAACACTGTGACCCTTGAAAAAATTATGCTAAATGAATGAAGCCAATCACAAAGACCACAAATGGTTGATTCCATTCATATAAAATGTTCAGAATAGGCAAATATGAAGAGACAGAAAATGTATTAGTAGTCCCAAGGGGAAAAAACAGAGAATAAGGTTAATAGGTATAGTTTTTCTCTTTGGAATGATAAAAATGTTCTATACTTAGACAGTAGTTAGTATTATATAACCTGTGATGATGCTAAAAACTGAATTATGTACTATGAAAGGAGACATTTTATGATTTGTAAATCCTGTCTCAATAAAGCAGTTACTTAAAAAAATAAATTAACAGATTTTATTTATAGTCAGAAATTAGGCATTCAATCAATCTCTTTTGTGAGGGAGGGGATACCATATGATCAATTTAGTGTTTACTGATTAAAAGAAGGCTGAATAATTTTATGTCTTTATTAGACATGTGTACTTATTTCAAATGTTCATTGGTTTGATTTCTTTTAATTTTACTATAATTAATGTACAAAATTTATCTACTTAATAATATCAGGCAGTGACCAAATAAATTGAAAATACTTTCCTAATTTAAGGCTTATTTTTTGTTTCTAGTATTGATTTACATACAAAATTTCAAAATTCTATATACTAAAATCCATTTCTTTTTTATGATTTGTTATTTCATTTCTATAAAGACACTGCTGTTGTGATATCACAAGTATTTGCTTATTCTTTTTTTTTTAATTTTTTATTTTTTATAAGCATGTATTTTTATCCCCAGGGGTACAGGTCTGTGAATCACCAGGTTTACACACTTCATAGCACTCACCAAAACACATACCCTCCCCAATGTCCATAATCCCACCCCCTTCTCCCAAACTCCCTCCCCCCAGCAACCTTCAGTTTGTTTTGTGAGATTAAGAGTCACTTATGGTTTGTCTCCCTCCCAATCCCATCTTGTTTCATTGATTCTTCTCCTACCCACTTAAGCCCCCATGTTGCATCGCCACTTCCTCATATCAGGGAGATCATATGATAGTTGTCTTTCTCTGCTTGACTTATTTCGCTAAGCATGATACGCTCTAGTTCCATCCATGTTTTCGCAAATGGCAAAATTTCATTTCTTTTGATGGCTGCATAGTATGTCTTGCTCTTTTCCAAATTTATGTTGTATTTCATTTTTTAATCAATCTGGATTATATTTTAAAGTATTATATGTTTTGGGGAATGTAAAAGTTGAAATGTGATTGTCCTAGCACTATTAGAAAATATTTCATCAGTTTACACTGATTTAAAACATCATTTTTATCACATATACTAGGTTTTTTTTTTTTAAGATTATTTATTTATTTGACACAGAGAGAGAGAGAGGGTAAGTGTATAAGCAGGGGGAGGGCACAGAGGGAGAGGGAAGAAACATATACAAGTTTTATTGATATTTAGGTTTGATTGTAAGTTTTCTCTTCTTGTACTGGTATTTTTCTATTATTTACTGTATTTTTTACAATGTATTTTAACATTTAAAATCCAAGTACATTAAACAAGCTATATTTTTAAAGAATTGTCAGAGCTATTATTATAAATTTAATCTTAAATGAGAACTTTAGATTTACTTGATAAAGTCTCCCAAAACCTTTTATAGGGATTTTGAGTCATGGTATACAGTGTTGAAGTGGAAGTGAAAGTGAAAAGGTAATTATACAGTCTGAGACAATGTTTAATTGTGACATCTAGTTCTCAAAACCTCAGTTTCTTCGTCTGCAAATCATAATAATTGAATATCTTCGTAACATACTGTAAGTCTCTAAAAAGCACACATACACCTACACATATTACTTAACACAATGTCTACCACAGAGTAAAGCATTTAAGAAAAGCTATATAATATTATAGAAATTTTAAATGGATTTATAAATTATGTAAGTGAATAACTAGTATCTCAGATTTACTATGTTTCTAATTCAGGAAAACATTTCCTCCCTTTCTTTCCAAATCTTCACAGATACATTTCAGACAAGTTTGGAACATATTTTCATCTTAAAATCATTTATAGGATTACATATTTTCATGCTTTGTGAATGAATATATTTGCTATTGTATTAACTAAATTTTTATAGTGATGTATTAGAAACTGATTTTTATAACTAATCAAATTACTGATCCTGCTTATTAGGTCTAACACTCTTTATCAAATAATTTGAGTTGTCTAAACAACTGTGATTTCAAGTAATGATAATTTTATCTCTTTCTTTCCAATATTAATAGCTCACTTTTTCCTTCTTTTATTGCATTCTCTAGAACTTCCAGAACCATCTTGAATAATAGTGATAATAGACATCCTTACATTGTTTTGATTCCTAATTTTAATAAAAATATATTCAATGTCTCAAAATCAAGTAAAATGCTGGTTATTTCGTAGGTAAATTGAACCATAGTATTTTTTTGTTTTTGATAGATTTTTTATAAAGAGATGGTGCATTTCATCTAAATCATTTTTGAAATCTGACAAAATGATGACACCTTTTTCTAAATTATTGATTCACTGATTTCCTAGAATAAATTTCTCTATTTTGATCCATCCTTGCATTCCTGGAATAAAAATGTTATAACATAAGCACTGAAATCAAACTCCTTATGTTTCCATACTGGCTCTGAAACTCTTAAATACCTAATTTAGGACCTCTTAACCTCTGTTTCTCCATCTATAAAAAGGGAAAATTAAGGTTTCTTTCCTTAGGAAATTGTTTTGAAACTTAAAAGTGTTAATACATATCATGGTGGTTTATTTTTAACTTTCTTTTGGGTTTTCTCTGAAATTCTTTTGTGATGTTTGTATCTATATTTAAAAGTGCATGGTTGGGACACCTGGGTGGCTCAATTAAGTATCTGACTTTTGATTTTTGGCTCAGGTCATGATCTCAGGATGGTTAAGTCTGAGCCCCACTTCAGGCTCCCCACTGAGCATGTAGCCTGCATAAAATCTCTCTCCTCTCTCAGCCCCTCCTCACCTCTGCTTTCTCTCTCTCTCACAAAATATAAAGAAAGAAAATTATATTATACCATATTTTTTTTATACTTCACTGGCCACATTGTGAAGTCATTTCAGGAGATCCTTGTACTCTTACACATTTTCAAAGTAATTAGGGTTAAATTGTATTTAGTGATCTACTTCATACATACTGTTTTATGTTCAGCCTTATTTTTTAATTCTCCTTGTAAGTTTTATTCCTTTTATCAGCTGTGTTGGTTTCCTATTGCCACTGTAACAAATTACCACAAATTACTTAGTGCCTTAAAGCAACTCAATTTTATTATATAATAATTTTATTACATATATAAACATGGCTTCCATAAATTATACAATCATTTTATTATATATAATATATGTCATTCTATATATAATATATATGCATATATAGGAAATATAAGTAAAAAAATGAGTCCATAGGGCTGTGCTCTTTTTGTGAGCTCTAGGAAGATCTACTTCCTTGCTTCCCACTTCAAGACCCTGCTCATATTCCTTGCATCATGTTCCCTTTCTCCATCTTCAAAGCCAGCAGTGTTAACATCTTTTCTCCTGACTTCCACTTCAGTCCTTACATCTCTCAGACTACTCTCTGTCTACTATATCCCTCTTATTAGATAAATTGTGATTACATTGGGCCCACCTAGATAATTCAGAATAATCTTCCCTTTTAAAGATCTTCAACTTAATCACATCTCCAAAGTAATTTTTACCACATATAACATATTTACAGGTTCCTGGGGTGAAAATGTCACATCTTTGGGAGGCCTACCAAATCATATCAGATTATCAAAATCACAGATTTGCATGTTTTGGTCTTCTTCAAAGAACATTATCTTAGAGTGATTTGTTAATTTTGCTATTTTCTTTCTTTTTTTTTTTTTTAAAGATTTTATTTATTTATTTGACAGACAGAGATCACAAGTAGGCAGAGAGGCAGGCAGAGAGGAGGAAGCAGGCTCCTTGCAGAGCAGAGAGCCCGATGTGGGGCTTGATCCCAGGACCCTGAGATCATGACCTGAGCCAAAGGCAGCAGCTTAACCCACTGAGCCACCAAGGTGCCCCAAATTTTGCTATTTTCTAAATTACTTTTTATTTTATATTTTTCTGCTTTCTTTAACTCTGGTTATTTTCATTTGTTCAACTTTTTAAGTTAATAGTTATTTGCTTATTCTTACTTTTAAATTTAAGCATTTACAACATCTTTGAACTTTCATCTGACTAGACTTTTGGATGCACACCACAAACTTTGTTTTGTGATGCTCCATTACTGTCATTTTTAACAATCATAATTTCAGGCTTGACATTCTCCCTGATCTGAGCATTAATCAGGTGAAAAAAATTTTTAATTGCAGGTGACATTTTAAATCTGTACTTAGTTATTAATTTCTAGATTATTGCATGTGTTAAGATAATATCCTAAATACTTTATGCATTTTGAGTCTAATAAGTTTCTTTTGTGGCTTAATAAGCACCAGTTTATATAAATTTGATAGATAACTTTTTGGAAGGATATAGGATGTGATATTTAGATATTAGTCAGCATTACTAATTGTATTTTATGTCCACTGTAGTGTTATTTATCTTTGCCTAACTTTCAGGCTTTTAAAAGCCCATTATATCACCCTGGACTGGAAAACATGGTCATACTAGGAACACTAAGATGCTACTCTCAGAATAGTATCTAAAATTTTAGATTAAAAAATTGCAATAGATATAAAAGTAGAAAAAAATAAAAGTATGATTATTAATGGACAGTAATAATTCATTGCTTGCATGTGAATCTAGCTGACTTTTTTGCACATGTGCCTACCAAAGTATATTTAGAGAAAAGCAAGGTTTGAATTTAGAAAAGTAAATAGATATTCTTCTTAAAAATATACCTATTTAATCTGTCCTGCTTTCTATCTCCTGATCTTTTAAAAAAGTTTTTACTTTGCCTATCCATAGTGGCATTTAAAAACACCAAAGATACCAACAGTGGCACTTACAGAATTAAGCATTATAAAAGTATGAGGAACTTACTTTTCAATAGATAGCTGCTGTCCCAGCAAAAGCCCAATGTTGGTTTTAGCTAGTTTTTCTTTAATCTTCTGGACTGCAGCAGAAAGCTGATACTGAAACCATGTCTGCAAGTTCTAAACTAAATGAGTTTGATGGTGTCAGCTTAACTGGAGCCAAAATAAGCCTACAGTATATGTTTATAGTCTCTGTTTTATACATGTCTGGAGTAAAGGAACTATTGAAGTTGAAATATTTCTCACCCCTGGAGAGGGTAGTCCTTCAATGTCATGACAAAGGTCACTGGCAGGTCATCATGGAGAAGACAGCTTCTGGATATCAGAATACAGTTTCTAAAACCTGTCAATTCTTCACTTTTACAAAAAACAAACTGTAAAAGTATTTTCATAAGAAAAAGAACACATACACACTTGTACACACATGTTCAAGTTTAAAATATTTATCTTTGATGTGTGTGTAGAAAAGTGTAAATTATAAATTGTACAAATAAAAATATGTAAATTTTATATTCATTAAATTGTAAATTGTAATTGAACTACTATTCTATTTGGAAGCAATTTTACTCTGAATTGTATGAAATATTACCAGAAATAAGAAAGCTTCACTTATATATCAATGTCAAAAAATCATGGCTTTGCCCAGGTTACTGTGGGGTGCTGAATAAGGCTGCTGAATCAAGTATGAAGTGTATAACACTTATTTCAAATGAACAGAACATTTTCAAATCCTTCAGCATACATAAAACACATTTACTTTTATATAAGGTGGTCATCACTTTAATTTTAAATTTCACTTCTCATAGCATCCCCCACTTTTTTGAGCAGAATGATTTTTCAAATGTTGATTTTCTTCAGTTATAAAGACAAAATACTCAAAAGGTTTTCTATCCTAATTATTACAAATTTCATCTTAACATTCAACATGCTGGTATGTGTAAGTTAGTATAAGATCTAATAGACCACCCTCAGTATTGATCAATGTATCTATGTGATGTCTTGTTGCTGTTGCTATACTGACCTCTGCAGGCTTCTGAAGTTGGGAATAATTGTTTACTTTTGTGCATAGCGCTGTTGGCCATTGTAGACTTAAATGGAGGAGTTTACTATTATCAAGGACTTGCATACTTCAAATTACTGACAAACAAGATTTGTTTTTATTCTATCTTGTTAAAGAACTCCATATATATATATATGATATCAAATGAATGATTTCAAAAGCAGTACTAGTTAAAACAGTATTTTTAATAATAATAACTAATTTTAATTAGTATTTTTACTAAATATATTTCTTGCCTGTTTAAGCTGTAAAATCTCCTTTAAAAATTAACACTTAAAAATCATTTTCATCTTTAACATAGGAAAAGATTATTGGTGTGTTTGCAGTTGCAACGATTTTAGTTGAAAATTATTCCTTTGCAAATAAAATATGTTGACTCTGATTCTCTCCTGTGTGCAGTCTGGTTCTACTTTTCCATCTGTTACTACTTAATAAACACTTATCACTTGCAAGTTAGGAAACCACTTGCAGACTTATTAAAGCTTAAAGAAGACTGTATATGAATTCTGGACTTTTCTGAAGTATCTATGCTGAATTTAATTTGATAAAGTAGAATTGTACATTACCTATAAAGCACTAGTCTGTTCTTTCTCGCTTAAGTCTTTTTACCCCTCTGTAATGTGTTTCCAACATTTGTTCTTGCCCAACTGTAACTTTCCAATTAGTCTCTGACACTTCTTTTATACATATATATATCATTTGTAACTCATGGTCCACTCTGGTTGGTTTGCAGAGTAGTGCCCCAAACTTTATTTATGTTAACAACAAAAGCATGTTGAACTGAAGCTCTGTGTATGCCCATTTGTGGTTTAACAAATGACAAAATACAGGATACTTAAAAATTTGGTCCTGGAAATGTATTTTTGTCTGGTTTATGTTTTCCTTTGCTTTCTTTGCACTTACTGATTTTAGTAACTATTTCATCCATTTCCTATAGCTGCCCAAACTATTTTCTTAAGTAGATATGAGATATTCAAGCAGTTCCTAACTCTCCATAAAGTAGTGAAATCATTTATGAAATAAACTTTCACTAATGCACCTCTGAAAATTGAACTGTCCTATGTAGTGCCATCTCCTTTCCATTTACAAAACTACAAATGATACTGACTCTAGTAGCTCATCTCATCCTAGCTGATGACAACTGAATCTTGTGTCCCAGTATCTAAATAGTCTAAGAATCATTATAAGACTATCACTTGAAACATATGTTGATGTTAACAATATTTGATTAATTCAGCCCAAAAATGCACTTTTATATAAAATATATAGACAAAACCAGGGCAAAAAAAAAAAAATCCTTAATATATTATCCTTAAGAGTTCTTAGAAGAAAAATTGGGAAAATTTTAATAGTGACTATGTTCTTAGAAATATTAAGGAATTACTGCTAATGTTTTATGTGTGTTCCAGTTATATTTCTGATAAGTCCTATGTCGGAACTGTTTCCTGATGAAATACACAATGTCTGGAATTTGCTTCAAAATATTTCAGTGGTAATGTTGGGGTGGGGCAAGGAGTAGTTGATGAATACACAGATGAAACAGCAATGTCTTTAATAAACTAGGGGTGAATACCTGGAGGTATACTATAATATTCTCTCTACATAACTTTTTCCAATAAAAACTTGAAAATAATAGTAATTAATTCATACTTTATCTTCACATCATTCAACTGAATGAACCATCATCTCAAACCTGGGTCACTGAGATTCTTCTCTATCCATACTTATCTAACACAAAAAGTCACACACTGTAAACCTGGTCAGTTTCGTGCTCACCAATGACCCTAACTGTCCTTCTACTTTATGACTAGTAGCATATGACTTCCCAAATAAACTACTCTGTTCTATACTATGATAGACTATACGACTTTGCATGTATTATTCCATCCCATTCTCCTTGTGTCTACTCTACCTCTTGTTCCTTTGTTAAGTGTATCATTTCTTCCAAAAATCTCTGATTTAGCTAAAACCTCAAAAAAATGGCTAGTTATGCAATCCATCTTTTCTCTTACAGCTCTATTTTGCAGTTTATACTTAATCACACATTGTGATCTTTGTCAGTTTATATGTATTTGACCTAAAGTATTTAAAATTTCATCCAACATAATTTCACTGAATATAACGCATGAATCTTATTTCTAATTACATTTTACTTCTCTACTCTTATTTATTCTCCCCTTTCTTATTCTCCCTGACCTGTTCTTTATTCATGTTTTACTGCTACAACGTGTTTTTTCAGGACTGCCTTAAAATATTTGGGGTACATTTTGGAGCAAGTATAAACAAACCAACAATCTTCCTTACTAATTGCGAAACTCTTCAAGGCAGCTAATGCCTCTTGTTGACTTGTGTATACCCAGCATAAAGCAATCATCAACTGAACTGAGAAAACAAAATTTAAAAGTATGCTTGGTAAATCATTTACTGCAGAAGGAAAAGGACAGTGAGAGCTTCCTGGAAGGATCCAATTCACAAAGTGCTCTAAAATAAATACCTAAACTTTATTTATTATTATTTTTCAAATTTTAATGTATAAATTATTACTTTATGTTACATAAAACTGGATGTACTTTAATGATTTGGAGTACTGTTACTACCACCATTGATTAAAATCATGTAGTAATCTTTTCATTGCTGTTTTGCCTTAGAAAAACAAACATATAATAGTTACAATGTGAGATCAAAGTACAGATTCCTTCACAGGTTGGTCAGTTTGTTTTTGAAAAAGCATAAATTATCATGAGGACAGATTTGTACATATACTAATTTACAAACAGATTTTCAAAGCTAAGTGTAAGTTTTTATCTTAAAGTATTCATTTATTATACTGAAATTAATAATCAACATATAAAAAGTAATGGGAAAATGGAAGATATAATTCTGCTCTTAAGTGTTTTCATATAATTTCAGTCCCCTTTAAATAATACTCCTGGATTATGAATAATTATAACTATCGGCTATAAAATCTAAGAAACTTTATTAAAATTCATAAATTTTCAGAATAGGAAAATGCCATATGCAAATATTTTTAATATAGTAGACCTTTATGGTAGCATTCAGTCTAAAATTCAATAGAACTACTAGGTCATATTTAGGATGTTAAATTGTCAGATATACTTATATAAATACCAACAGGAATAGACAGAAACTTAGTTGTTTTAGGAAAGAATGAAGATATTACTATAATCCTCCCATCCATGAAATTTACTTTTATATTAACAGTTTTAACCATGATTGTAAACAGAAGCAAAGGGCTGGCTTTACCACAGGATAAGTTCAGGAACCTTAGGGCTTATAAGATGTGTGTGTCCATGAGCTGCCTCTCCTCCCCCCCACCCCCGCCCCACCACTACTGCAAACGGATTATGCTGTGGCTTTCAGATCAGCAGTCAACAAGGGAATCAGAAACTCCAGTATAAGAGATCATTGGCAAGTTTAAGTTATGCTCTCAAAACCTGCTTCCAACTTTTCCTATAACATTATCATGGGCCGGAGGGGGGGGCAGGGGGTGGTTAGAATCGGTGAGACAAAAGAGCTTCCCCTAAATGCTATGCTTCCCTCCTAAACTGGTTAGGAGTGTGGGGTCATAACAATAATAAAAAAAATCATAACATTTGCTACCAGCTCATTATTGCCATACAATCTTCTAAATTCGAGGTTCATAGTCCCTTGCTATAAATTGTGTGATTTCAGATTACACCACTTTATCTGAATCTTTGTCTCTTGACTTATTCAAAATAAGTATTATTTAGATTAAAAACCCAGAGCTGGACAATAAACAAAAAAAAATAATTTACTTGTTTTAACTTGCTAGGACAAATAAGAGGTTCAGACAGGATAATATTCTTCTTCCACACTGAATCCAAAATATAAACCAAGACACTTTGAGAGTGAGAGAATTCTTTAAGAATTTCTTTTAAATTTTTTATATCAGAGACAAGGTATGATTTTATAATCACAGTCTCAGATGTGCAAAATTATATTATTCTTTATTTTTCTGTAACTTAACTAAGCTTATGACCCTCCATTTTCATATAATCCTGTCCTTTTTAGGTACACTCAGCCACTTTCAGCTTAAATTGGACAATTTGAGATTATACTGTCTTTTCCCTTATTTCATCCTATCTCTCTATGAGCAGTCAAAATTCAGGGAGGTTGGGAGAAGCTAACTAGTCCATCACCATCCTCCAACTTCCCATAACAATTCCCTTAGAAGCATTCATTTGTGGCACCCAATCCCACTGCATCAATGACCTCCAGTAACCAGGGTCATGAATTCTAAATCTCAATCTGAAATCCCTTCAGGTTCACTGGCCAGTGCTCAGCTACTTCTTGGTCCTTCCTCACGTAATGAGAGGCCTAGAATCTTTAACATAACCTCCCATGTACTATATTGAATCCAAGAGATTTTGTATGGCTACCTAAGGCCAATTTAAAAGTAAAAAAAAAAAAAAAAATTAAGAAGTAAAAGAGACAGGTAAAGTTAATCACTTATATATTGCATTTAACTCATAAATTTAAATATTAATAAAACATCTGCTTTAATTTAGGAGGTAAATCCCAGATCCAAGAGAAGTTTTATCAAATCCCAAAGAAATTTTTTTAGTATATTTTTATTCCCAGCTTTAAAAATGACCTCTATAAGGCTTCAGAGACTTAAAAAAAAAATACATGGTCTAGCAATTTATTAGCGTTTCAATCATCCTTTCTATTCATTGCCTACTAAAAAAAGAAAACTCCGCTAATGTTTTCATCTTGAGGCAGCACATGCTACTTATTTACAGACACAGTTAAAGTAAAAAGAAACCATATCCTAAGGTCTTTATAAAGGCTATATGATTAGGGATATAATTCAGAAATAATATTTATAAAAATTATGATAACCTTACTGTGTGATGTTTGACTGATTTCTAGTATATCCTACTACTTTAAACATCTTGAGGAGTAAATAAGTAATTTTTATTTTATAATTGTATTTGTTCAGACTCACTTGATAAGTTAAACATTTTATAATTCCATTTATTCTATTTATGCCAAATCTGAATATTAGTCCACTTCTAAGGCTAATGTTCAATAACAAGCTAAAGCAGAGCAAGATATCATTCTGTTATAACTAGCTAATGGTATAGAAAGAACACCAACAGAAGCAACTTCTTTATTCCCTTTTAAAAGGTGTGGGTATTTACCCCAAAGATATCGATGTAGTGAAAAGAAGGGCCATCTGTACCCCAATGTTCATAGAAGCAATGGCCACAGTCGCCAAACTGTGGGAAGAACCAAGATGCCCTTCAATGGACAAATGGATAAAGAAGATATGGTCCATTTATACAATGGAGTATTATGCCTCCTTCAGAAAGGATGAATACCCAACTTTTGTATCAACATGGACAGGATTGGAGGAGATTATGCTGGATGAAATAAGTCAAGCAGAGAGAGTCAATTATCACATGGTTTCACTTACTTGTGGAGCATAAAGAATAACATGGAAGACACTGGGTGATGGAGAAGAGAGGTGAGTTGGGGGAAATCGGAGGGGGAACCATGAAAGAAACCATGAAAGACTGTGGACTCTGAGAAACAAACTGAGGGTTTTGGGGCGTGGGGTGGGGTGAGCCTGCTGGTGGGTATTATGGAGGGCACATATTGCGTGGAGCTCTCGGTGTGGTGCATAAATAATGAGTCTTGGAGCACTGAAAATAAAATAAAATTCCAAAAAAAAAGTGTGGTGGGATTCATCTTTAATCTTACTCCCACCAACATGACCACCACTATATATACAGTGAACGTCACTATATATACAGTGAACCACAAATGGTAAGGGACAAGGATCTCAGATATGCTATTTATTCTAAATACAATGTAACTCTTTGTCCAATAAGAGTTCAGAGCATCATCCTGCTGATTCAATCTTATTGGAAATTTTACCCTACCAACACATGTAACCACTTAATTCTTTACCTTATTTCGACTAGGGTCAGAACAGCTTTACTATGTGATCAAGTTTCTCTATGCTTTGGTCTAAAATGTAAGGAAGAATAAAAAATAAAGATGGTCAAATGGCACACATCCAAAGCATTTTAAAATGTTGATAACTGTGCTTTATAAATTGGATAATTTTATAAGTGAAAGGTTCTGTATTATTAAAACCTAGAACATCTTTATCTAGGGAAAAAAAAAAAACACCCATTTTCTGTTATACCCATTAGACCATTTCAGTCAGGACAATATGTCTAAAGGTTGTGTTTTTACTTTTTATTTTATTTTATTTTATTTTATTTTATTTTATTTTATATTTAGCTGATTTGAAACAATTCAGCTGTGTCAGATGGAAAGGTCACAAAAGTTTCAAATATGACTATGTGATTGGTAAATTAAAAGACAGATGTGTTAGACTGACATTCACAATATGTTTTCACATTTATATTTTTGCCTTTTTCATAGTTCCTTTTTCTGTCACTTGTGCTTTATGATAAAATGCAGAATGGGAAGAAAAATGACTATGAATCACCAGCCATGTGTTCTACCAACATCATTAACTAGTTGTCAAATTTGTGATAAGCCTATTAACTTCTCTGAGCTTCATTTTTCTTTGTGTTTCATTTAAAACATTAATAATATGCATATTCCTTTCCTTTATTTAATATAGTTGACATAGTTGAGGTCCTGAATAAAAGGAAGGGACCATATTGAAGGGGTAGTCTCAGGTTTAGAAAACTGTTCAGAGTTCCTGGACCTGGTATGTATATCACAGGAGCAGATGAACAATAATAATAAGTAAGCCTGATTTCTTAGCTGACTGAGTGATGGACTCAGCTCAGTGGAATGGTTCCCAACTTAAGTAGAACTGTGTACCACCAGAAACAATGGGATTCAGAAGATAACTAAATGTTTATTTAGACGCAGTAGGCACTAGATCTTAATAAACAATGCTGTTCCTATAATGGGAAAAATTACAAAAGGCATATTTGAAGTCAAATAGTTTGAATTACATGTTATTTATACATTGGGTCAATTTTTTTTTGTTATAAATCTAGGAAAAAATGTCATTACCTGTCCAAAGTTGTGTTTGATTAAACTCTAATCCATCCTGTCTCTAATTTTAAAGGGGAAACTCTCCTCCTCCCAACTAGAATATCATCAAAAGATGCAAATGTCAAAGGATAGGAGGAGAAGCAGCAGGAGAAATACTAATTCGATCTAAAACAGAATAGTGGAAAACAGTATATCTTACTTAGGTGGGGATTATATTGGGTAGAGCTTGAGGAAAAAAGCTCTACATAAGAGCTTATATGGAACTTACTACACTTTAGGCACTGTTGTAAGCAATATATATATATATATAAAATAAGCAATATATATATATATAAAATAAGCACTACTTATAAATAAGATATATATATATATATATGTATATATATATATATATATATATCTTCAGTTAGTTCCCATACTCTGTAAGAGGTTAGATTCCTACTCCACACAAGGCACAGGGGCACAGAAGGGTTAGGTATTGTGCTCCAAATTAGGTATAATCTTTTTAATTGGTTATTCATCCCAAAACTACTACATCTATACTTTCTAATGTTTCCCATTTTTCCCCTTCATAGCCACACAGTAGCTGCTTATTTAATGTTCATAATACAGAATTAATTTTGTAAATCATTGTATTTTAATTTCTCCATATATTACATATATATTCTTAGAATTTCAGAGCATTTTTCTATTGAATGATGACAATTGTTCCATCTCAATCATATGGACTGAAGTTCTTTTAATGAACCTCAATCACTAACTTCTAAAATGGACATCACATTTATAAGAATTTATGAAAAAGAACAGACTGGTGTAGAATGCTGTAATTAGGTGTATAATAAGAGCATCACAATTTGCCGAGCATTCTACAGAGGAATAGCCGCCTACTATGATTTAACTAGGATTGGGCAAATGTGCAGCCCTCAGCGCCATTTATGAATTAATCAGGTGCACAAGCACCTCTTAGGAGCCTTCACACCGAGTGAGGAAATCTCCTAAGGGACATCATATTAAAACAGCCCTACAAAACTCATTAGTAGAAACTACATCTTCCTATTTTTAATTTAAATATATAATAGAAAAAGAAACAACCCCTTTCAATCTATCACTGGACTTGAATTAGGGTCATTGTAATGCAAAAATTACTAAAGTTTTTTGTTTAGTTTCTGAATAAATGCATATTTTATATCCATGCAATTCCAGAACTAAAAGAACTGATATATATTTGAAATAGTTAATAATGTATCTAAAACACATATATCTTACAAACTTGCAAACAGACACACATATATGCTTTATTTCATCCTCAAGGCAATATAAAATGTTTGTGGTTAAAATAATTCCTTTGTGGGCCACATGGGTGGCTCAGTTAAGCATCTGCCTTGCACTCAAGTCGTAATCCAAGGGTCCTGGGATCTAGTCCTTGCCCAGCAGGGAACCTGCTTCTCCCTCTGCCTGTTGCTCCCCCTGCTTGTGCACGCTCTCTCTCTCTCCCGCTTACAGAATAAATAAATAAAATCTTTAAAAAAAAAAATCCCTTTGCTTACCTTGGGTCAATGCTAATGTCATATGACTTAACTATTATCAGCTTTGAAACTGAACCAAAAATTAGGCAAAGTTGTAAAAAGTCACTTTTTTTTTTTTGGCCTAGCTATTACAGAAATACTATTTAATGTTTTCAGGCAGAGCAGGTAATATAAAATTTCCAATACTGACTTCAACTGGAGACAAGGATACAGTTTAGGAGTTATTAGCACTCTGCAACTTGTGTTAAGTTTGACATTCATGATGTCTCTGTTATTAAATAGATACTAGTACGTACTGATTTTCTTATAAAACTTAATAATGATAATGACCTTTCCTTTAGGAACTGGGTTTCCACACTGAAAACACAGGTAGATATATAGAATTTGAGGCCAGACACAGTCTGTAGCAGGCTACTGAGTTCTTATAAAAAGAAGTTGAAATGCATATTTCACCTTGGGCTTTGAACACTGGTGTGCCATCATGGTCATCAAATGTATATATTTCAGTTCATAGTGAATATAATTAGTGTTACACTCAATTTATCACCTGATTCATTGTCCGTATGCTCCATTGCATCATTCCGCTATAGTGATCTGCACACCAGAGAATCCTATTAAGGGAAGAGCAGCTGATAGTACACATTTTTTTTTTCTCATGTCACTTTGTTCTATTTAAAAAGCAGTATTCAGCCAAATTTTTATGACCACACAGAGGCTAGTAACTTATAGATATACTGCCACAATCCTTAACCTATTCACAAACTAAGATTAAAGTTTATTCAAATATGGCATAACTAATGATGCAATGGTCCTATTAGTATTGTTTTGTTTTTCTCCAACTTTAGAAATTCTAATAATTAAAAATTCACCATATCATTAAATATCTCACTTAATATTAAATGTATGAAATAGCTATTGTGACCACCATATTTTTCTTGACCCTGAGACTGTTGTGTGATACATTAAGTTGTATGAGGCCCAACGAGGAGAAGTATATTAAAAAATAATCTTAACTGTACTTATCAAGAATAAGAAATATTTAACCATCTCTTTGCATTCAAAAACACTTTCTCAGTACCATAAAATTTAGGTTCTTCTCTACGACTTAATACTGGCCTGTGCTATAACTAATATTTTACCTTATCTCCAATCATTTATACAAGTTGATTTTTATATAATTACTAAGCAATCAAAAACAGACACAGAGACATCAATTGTTAAAGCCTTTAAAAAGGACTAGTGATAATGAGCTCAACTAGATCTGAAACCTAACTCAAATCTTGGCACTTACCTGCTTGCTTCCTAGATTGACTCCCACAATCTTTGGAAGCCTCTGTTCCCTTAACTAGAATATCTGAGTCCTATTATTGTGACTGTGCAGACATTCTGTACAGCATGAAATGCTGTGTAGATATAAGCTATAATCTGAATGTCCATCAGTTTCCTAAATGCTAGCATCATCCTCTATCCCTGGTAAAATCCACATTTAGTCACTGTTGACTTGGTCTTAATTAGTTTGCACATGAAAAGCCTTACTCAAGTGACAAGCAAACAAGGAAAGTAAAAAAAATTTTTTTCCTTTAATATGGGCCATAACGATAGACTGGGAGAGAGAGGCATTTAGCTGTAGCAATATGTCAGAAGACATGTCTCTAAAGTAAGACACTGGGATCACCTAGCAATTAAAGAGTAAAATGTGATTTCATTTTGCCCAGTAAGGGCTCAAACCATCTAGGGCTTTGAGAGAGCCATTGGACTGACTGAGTGTGCTATGGACAAAAATATCCTTGGTTTTTAATGTTTGCCTAAGACCAATAAGCAAAAGTGAACTATTGAAAGTGAACTCTTTACCAAATTCAAGCCCCAATTACTTCATCTATAAAAGGTAGCTATATTGAAAAATCAGGGATCTTTAAATTTTCATCCTTAGAAACTCAGGAGTCTATGGCGTAACTCAGAGACCTGTAACAAAAGTAACCAATAGCAGCATAGACAAAGACACAAGCCTCTGCTCCCATTTCAATAATTTCTATTTGTTTTCTATTTTGCACTTCCCCATATGATTTCATTTACAAATTAAAAAAAAAAAGGTGGGGGAGTGGTAATGCTGTTTAAAAAATCAAAACCGCTGTTTCTACATCATCTCTGAGCTTCACTGACAGTTTTTTAACATTCCAATAAGCATGTCTTATCTGAAGAGTTGTAAATACTTTCATTCAGTAATTTATTCACTTAACCACATATATAGAGATCTAGGTCACCCAGTTCTGTTTTGACTACTTTTAAATACTAACTCATTTACTCTTCATAACAACCTTGGAAGACAGATACCCTATAATGATCCCTATTTTGCAAAGGAGTTAAACTGAGAAATAGGTTAAGATCTGTCCAAGATCACGGGGATAGTGACTTGTGGAACTGGGACTTGAACCCAAGCTGCTGGCTCTAGAATCCATGTTTAATCCCAACGTTGTGTGCCTCTCATATATTTCATATGTATTACTGATACATTAGTGATACAAATGTGGATTGCTGATTAATATTCTTTAACAAGTCTTTAATAATAAAAAGAGCTTTTTATCTCTTCCCCAAAATGGTAAAATTAGATTTTTCTAATATGATATAATGAAACTAGGCCTTTGTAGAACTGTCAACTTACAAGAATATAATCATCATTACAGTCTGATACTCTCATGGTCATGTTAACATACATGAGTAAATATGCATATTACTTATATGAATTACTTTTAAAGAAGATTTCTACTTTAAGCATGGATCAGAGCTGCTGCTAATAACCAGAAATTATTCTTGTAATTAACCCAAAATATACTTTTCATTAGCACAGATAATGAGATTCACTGGTAATAAGTAATGTTTATCAATTCCTATTCCAGTTTTTCAAACCAGAATTCACTATATTTGATTCTTAAGGCATTATATAGTATATGCTTATGATCTGTAAGTGGGTTTTTCATATACAAATATAATTACAGAAGGAGGTAAATGGATATATAATGATGAACCATCCTCTTGCTAGTAAATATGATTACGTATTTTGTCTTTGGACAATTCACTAACAGACTGATAAAAAAACACAAGGTACTCATCAAAGTGATGTTTACCAAGTTTTCCAAAAATGTTGAAGATTATATTTTGAGAAATATTGGTATATGACTTAAAAAACAAACCTAAATTACTAAGGAATTTACTAATTCCTTAGTAAATTAAAATTTTTAAAAATCCAATTCCATTATTAAAAAAAAACTAGAGGTAAACTACAAAAAGATTTTGAGAGTCCCTTTTAAATTGTGGATCTCTTAGGAGATATATCCTTTAGCAGATTTTAAACACTGCCAATTACTATTTTTTTACAATAAAAACTATAAAGTTTTATTGAAAGACATAAGGTTATAACACAACAAACTAAAGTTACAGTATCAGAAGACATGCCAATTATTTTTAACAGTAGAGTTTCCCTCAATTGTGAGATTAAATACATGTTAGGAGACTGTACTCACACAGCATGTCCTATATCACTTTTTCCCACAAATCATTATAACTTTTTTTTTTACTAAATGTAATCTTAGGATTTTAGGATTACTGAATCTATTATCCTTTTTTTTTAACTGAAAAAAATCCACAAAACACATTAAATTTGGTTAAGTGATAAAAGTACACAAACTTTCACTTAGTTTGAAATTTGGTACAGTAATTCTTGATTATTTAGGATTGTCTTTATTAATAGACAGAGACTTAAGAAGGAAGGATGAACAACTCCAGTGAGTAAGTTAGGCAAAAAAATTAAAATTACTGGTTATGTATGCTCACTATTGATGACTGAATTATCCATACTACCCTGGAATAGCAAAAAAAAAATTTTATAGCATCTATATTGGTGACTATTCACACAATAATGAAAAGACAGATGATCCTAGAAAGGAGCATGTTAACATACATTTGTAATTTTCTTACACTGTTATCATAAGTTGTTAAGCTTTACTTAATTATCCTGACATTTCAGAAAACCCTCTATTTCATCTTCACAAAGAACATTTTTAAGTTAACACACAACATATTTAAAAAATCAACTTAATAAGGAGAACATACACTATCAAAGCATTTGACGATAATGTTATATTTTAAAGCCTCTACTAAAAAGATAACCTCTTATCTCTAGATCTTTGTTCCAGGATTACTTGTTTCAATTATTTACTTATTCATTAGTTCTTTTATTCATTTCTATCTTTTCCCCAAGAGGTTTCAAGACTCTATACAAAAAGGATAAATCAAACAAAAATAATGTAGTAGAAATAAGGAAAGAAACCAGGGGTAAAACAGAAAAGCATGCATTACAACATCAAGAATACTACTGCTATAACTGGGCATAAAATCCTCATTAAGTTTCCTAGCAGGCAAGGTAAAAAGTACAAAGCAGCAAGTTACAAATTTCCAGAGAAGAAAACAGAGTTACAGTTTGCCCCTGAAAAATAAAGCTCTCCCTACTAGTAAACTTTGAGAGAAATGACTCATGTGTTTTACAAATTGTAGGTCACCTCATGAAATAACTTCCCTGGCCAGAATTTTTTACCTTGAAATACAATACAGTCAATTTTTTGTTATTCACAGTAGTTATGTTCTACATAGTCCCTGCAAGCAAGGAATTAGCAAATACTGAATCACTGCTCCTAGGGGACACACAGGATTAGATACCTATGAGCCCCTGACCACATTTTCATAAACCTATCAATACATAACCTTGTTTTATGTGTGCTTCTCTTTTAATTTTTTTTTTACGATTTTATTTATTTATTTGACAGAAAGAGATCACAAGTAGGCAGAAAGGCAGGCAGGGAGAGAAAGGAAGGGAAGCAGGCTCTATGCTGAGCAGAGAGCCTGATGCCTGCTCTATCCCAGGACCCTGAGACCATGGCAGAGGCTTAATCCACTGAGCCACCCAGGTGCCCCTGTGCTTCTCTTTTAAACGTACCTTATTTAAAACATATTGCTGATTCATTAACATTGAACTCATGGCCATCAGAACTACAACTCACGCCTGTTCTCACATCACAGTAAGGCACTTCAGTGTCTTCTTGTGCTTAGGAACACTAAACAGTGCTTCACAACTATGCTGGGGGCCATTTAAAACAGCAAAATAGGGGCTCCTGGGTGGCTCAGTGGGTTAAGCCGCTGCCTTCGGCTCAGGTCATGATCTCAGGGTCCTGGGATCGAGTCCCGCATCGGGCTCTCTGCTCAGCAGGGAGCCTGCTTCCTCCTCTCTCTCTGCCTGCCTCTCTGCCTACTTGTGATCTCTGTCTGACAAATAAATAAAAAAAAAAAAAATTAAAAAAAAAAAACAGCAAAATAAAAGACACAGCATAGGGAATACTCAATGATACTGTAATAGTGTTGTACAGTGACAGATGGTAGCTAGTACTTATGGTAAGCATAACGTAATGTACAAAGAAGTTCAATCACTGTGTTATACAACTGAAACTAATGTAATGGTGTGTCAACTATACACAAATGAAATAAACAGGTAAGAAAACAAAAAAACCAGTGACAAATAGCACAAAAGTGTAAACAACTATTATAGTATGAGACTTAAAATAAGATGGTAGTACATCTCACTTTAACCTCAGCTGATATGTGCCTACCTGGTGACTCAAATTTTTCACGCTGCTGTGCATATACATGCCCACAAAGGATTATGAAAGCACTACGAGTATTAATTTGGGACTTACAAACAAATTTTAGGGTTTAAGCAAATCTGCAAGTACAGAGTCCACCAATAATGAAGATTAATTATATATAAGAAGAGAATGGAGAGGAATAAAGCAGAAAACAAAACAGAGTTCATCCTGGGCAGTAAGAATAAATATTATTTCATGAATGATTTTTCACAGATAACATATTAATACAGGTAGCAATACAGATACAAGCATAAAAATCTATATGCATAGTACAGCAAATCACAATGAGAAAATCCTTACTATCACTTTTTTTTTTTAATGTTTAGAAATCACTGGAATGGAGGATATACAGTGATGCAAGAGACAATTCAATAGGAAATTCTGAAATAATTCACTGACCAGTTTTTTGTTTTGTTTTGTTTTTGTGTTTCTTTTGGCAGAAGGGCGTTACTTGTAAAGACGCATTAGGAAACATTTGGAAAATGCCTAGGAGAATTAATGTGGGGCTCTCAGGCAGTGAAGTAGAAAGTAAAAGAACAATACAGAGATGTGAGACTCTACTAATGAAACAGAAGAGTTCTTGCTGACTGATTGTACGTGGATGGAGGAAGAGTGAAGAAGGGGTAATCATTTAGAAAAGAAAATCCAAGCTACCTGGGCATTGTGGTTCCACTTCTGAAGAAAGGAAACATAAATAAGAGCCACAGGTTTTTGTTGTGTTTTTAAAGAAAAAGGTAAGAAAATTAAAGCAGAAGGTTAAGAAAAGATTAAATTAATAGAGCTAAGGTGTGTTTATGTCTTTCACCCTCTCAAAAGAGCAAATAAAAATTAAATAATAATGTAATTTTAAAATATTCTAAACATTCTCATAGAAATGTTATTACTGTAACATGTCTAGCATGCTGCAAAGACCCAGAGATGTGAATTATCTGTAAAGTGGGGCACCAGCCATGTCAAGATCATTTCAGGGTGTACGTTTGGAGAGAGAGTATCACAAAAGAAAAAAAAAATTATGTTGGGATTTAAAAGAAGAGAGCAAAAATAGTATTTCTCTTTTTTAGCTCAGAAGTGAGGTTCTATGAGGAATGGTGAGAAACCTATAGAAATTAAGTGGGGATAACATGGAGCTATAAAGATCAGGTCACAGTTATAGTTACATGGAGAATTACCAATGATTCACCCATCTGTCCAAGGTCGAAACGCATTACTGCCTTCCCCAGAACATCCCAAGATGTTTCCTAAGACTTTTAGAAATTATAAACCTCCAATGTAAGAAATTCCACACCAATCTATGCATTTTTTCTCTTCCTTTCTTTTTTCCTCCCTTCCTCCCTCCAAGGCCAACTTGCTAACAGAAAATGTGTAAGAACAACATACTGCTTTTCATTGTCTAAACTCCCCACATGTGTTATTTCATCATTCCATAACTCAGTTTGAAAATCAGCTATACCCCTTTTCCAAGAATAAAGATTCTCACTATTTTTATTTTCCTTTAGTCATTATGAGACTTTAGTCCTACCAGGTCTCTCTGTTCTTTGGTATATAACTAGCCTCAAAAAAGCAAACATATTCCCCCTGGTTACCAGGACCATATTGATAACAAATATTGAATGGGTAAATCACAGTTCTCCTGTGAGGATTTCAATGTATGTTGGGATATAAATATCAATCTCATATAATTTCAGTTTGCAAGGCTTTCAAAATTAGAATTTTGGTTTCGATTAAATGTACCTAAAGCATTTTTTGGTAGAAGAGAGCTATTATTAATAATGTGTTTAAAACTAAATTATGTTACTATTATTATTTTAGAGCTACTGAATAGAAAAAGGTGCTGTGGAGATAATATTAATAAGATTTCAAATGTTTTCTCTCACGATGAAGAATTTTATCAAATAAAGTAAATACACAAAAGTTCAAGGATTTAGTGGGTTTCTCCATCATTGTGAATTTTAGATCAATTAAAAAGATAACAATTTGTTCACTAGCTTATGATAATTTAAAAAAATAGATATAAATTTACTTAATCATTTCAAAATCTACATTAGAATTTCCTGACATACTAAATTATAGTAATTATTATCCCGTTTTTACCTTTATAACTTTTATTATCAATCTTCACTAACTTATTAAAAACAAAGTCTTATTTTCATATCTCTCTAAAGAAAATCTGTTTCCATCCCATACTAGAAATATATTCAAATTACATACCTCACTTTGTTGAAAACTCATTAAAGCAAAGGGGTATTTAAACAACAAAATAAAAAAAATCCTCCAGTGTGGAATTAGAGGGGAGCTTTATTTTTCATTTTTTCCTGTGCTCAGTGTTAGCCTTAACCAGTGCCCAACTCCTTCCCCTCATGACCCCAACCTTCTGCCCCCAGCTCTTAGTACCTATGATTGGCTTTGTCTGTTCTTAACATTGAAATAGCACCTTAATATTATTAGACAGATTTATTTAATAAAAACCACATTATTTCTAAATGGCATTCACTCTCTCAGAAGTTAAAATAATATGCCAGAAATTCACCCCAGCACTGACCTTGCTGTCTTTAGTAGAGTACAAGCTTTCAATAAAACACTCTGACAGTCAACAGCAAAAAGCTGTTTGTGTCACCTGAATATATAATAACAAGAATAAGTATCCTTGTGCTACTCTATATGAACATAATATTCATATAAGCACACAGACTTGGGGGATTGTTGGTGAGTACAAAAACACATATTCCTAACGTTCCTCACATTCCAATCCAGATAGTTACAGTTTGTTTTGATCTTTAAAAACGTGCTTAAAAGTCTAAATGCAATTGTGGGCTTACTTCATGTATTATATCCAGTTAAACTTTAATACAAACTGACTTTTCCCCTCTATGTAGCCACTCTAGGAGCTCTGGATATACAGACTCACATGAACAGCGGCCTCTAGAAGGATGTGATCTCAAGCCCATTCAATTGGCTACAGAAAAGCCCAGATTGTATTTCAAACCAAAATAAAAGCTTCTTTGGTGGTGATGCTTTATTCCCCACCTTTACTACTTACTAGCATAAGTAATCAATCAAAAAGGGAAATGGATAATTCAGCTTTAGATTCCCAACCAAAGTGTGAATATTCCAACAAAGAATACATACGCTTGTGGGGCACCTGGGTGGCTCAGTGGGTAAAGCCTTACCTTCGGCTAAGGTCATGATCCCAGGGTTCTGGAATCAAGCCCCGCATCCAGCTCTCTGCTCAGCGGGGAACCTGCTTCCTCCTCTCTCTCTCTGCCTGCCTCTCTGCCTACTTGTGATTTCTGGCTGTCAAATAAATAAATAAAATCTTAAAAAAAAAAAAAGAATACATATGCTTGTATTCTGGAGAATATAGGAATGGGTGGGTGGGCATTTATGAAATCTCCTTCAAAGAAAGCCTATGAAAGTAAGAGAGGACCTTAACATTTTTCCCTCCAGTGAATAGATTATCTAAGTTTCTCCTGAGCATATGTTTAGTTCATGAACTTAGTCTATTTTATTGATGTCAGAGTAGCTTAATATGGTTTTGCATTCTTGCCCATTTGCTAAAGGTCTCCCAACCTTTCAAGACTCAGCACAAACAACATTTTACTTTGACACTTCACTGACTCACCAATCACATTTAGGTATTCTTCTATAATTCTCTATGTTCTCAAAGCAGTGTTTCCTAAACTTCAATACTGAAATTTTGTGGTCATGCACAGCATACAGTATGTACTTCTGAACATACTGAGCATACAAAATAGAAATGTTTACTAATTATTTTAAAATGAAAATTTCCACTTATTGAAAGCCAAGTTCTATCTTATGCCATCCCCCTATGAAACTTACCTTACAACCCAAGCCAAAATGTCTTTTCTTCTCTGAGTTCTGTGTTACACATTTAACTCATCTGTTCCCACTGTTTTATACCATAGTTCTCTAGGCCCTCATATTTTCTACCAACAAGAATGAAAATGTTTGAAAGGCAGGATGAGTGTAGCACAATTTAGGATCTAGTCCATTGCTTGCAATGATGGTACTGCACAAAGAGTAGAGATTCACCAAATTTCTTGAGTAAATTCTAGCTATCCTGGCCTGATACTACATGGCTTTAAATTTTCTTAATTTAATTCTGGTGTCAGACTAAAGTTTTTATTACCTCTGATTACTAGTAACCACCTTAGTACATCAACGACCCAAACACTCTTCAGCTAGGGGGGAGAATCTTCTTTCCAATTCTCATCTCTAAAAAAGCACAATATCCCTATTGTATTAATTTAAATAGGCGCTTCCAATATGAAGTTTAAGTTATGCCCTCTTCAACATGTCAAAACTTTAATAAACTAGCCAAAACCTTAAACAGAATAACAAGGAAATATAGGTTGTGGTTTATTTTGGAGGAATTGCTATTAGCTTCACTACAAGGCTAATCTTCAAACATGACTCTAGAGAAAAGGTCAGCAGCTTGAACTCAAACAGGAATGGTTGTTAATAGATGAATGCAATGATGAGGGCTCTCGGGGGTGGGTCAGCTCAGTGACTTTTGACCACCTCAAAAATACAAGCTGTGAAAACACAAGCATTCCTTCATTTTACTTATCATTTGGATCCTAAGCTCCGATTCACTTTTTTCAAAACTTATTTTGGAGCCAACAGCGATTGGTAAGTGAAAGGCTACCTGGGGCTGATTGTCATCAGCAGCAGGGCCCCACATCGAGGAGAATTATTGCTCTTGTTCACAAGAGTATGTTTATAATACATCTGAAATTGCCTGGCAGAGGGTCTTTGAGGAGACTGTGGAGCAAGGGTCGAAAGAGGTAAGAATATGGCTTGAAAAAGATACTTTAGTGATTTAGAAAGTTCTCTGGGGGAATATTTTCCCTCTCTATTCAGTCTTTCCATTCTTTATCAACTCGGTTTTATTTAGTATCGGTGTATGAAGTTTAAAACTTGCTTTCTAGTTTTTTTTTTTTAATTTTCCTATCCAAATAACCAAGTGCAAAGTCTAGATGGTTATTAAAAGTAGATCACATACTTTGCATTTAATACCCATTTAGTCACCTATGAACAACCTGACTCAGATGCTGGGACTTCACTGTAGTCCATCACAACCCACTGTCTGACAAGGACTGAGTAGGGAGATGCAGTGGGCTCAGGCAGACCTGGTTTGCTATTCCTCAGTTACTAACTGTGTGACCTTGGGAAGAATGTTTATCTTCTCTGAGCTTGAGGGGTAGAACTAGAAAAGGATGGGAAGAGATGAGTGTGACAAATATTTAAATACAGATGTCACAAATTACATTTCACAACTACTTTTAAAATATTCTCATCAAACAGCATCTTCACAATAGACAATTTTTTGATTCTCATGATGTGGACACTTACAAATGATTCTGGAGGAAAATTCTGTGGTTTTACTTAACAAAAGTGAAGATTACATATCACTCAACATATCATCACAAAGCTCTTTCTATTTGAAGGGGCCAAAGTCTAGATATAACTTGTAACCCCACGGAATTCTATGCCTGAGAACAAAGGGTAATTTCTGCTCAGCAATCCTCAGTGGGTATGTAAATGAATGCTGCTGAAATATTCAGAAGCTGATACCAATACAAAGTGAAGTGTAATAATCTAAATGTGCCATTGCCTTCCCCTGCTACTAATTACTTGCTTTAGGCTTTTTTCAACAATATTTTGTCTCCTTGCCTTTTCTGTACAGACTTAATGGACACCCAACTATACAGGATCACCATAATTTTTTACCACAACTTTCAAGCATGGCCTTTATTTTACTGACTGGGTTGCTGCGTTGGCTGTGACCACTTCGTCAGCAGAGTTGGTTCAAGTGCAAAAAGGCTGGAGTCACAATTTGTATGGGCTAAGTTACTCTTTGTTCCATGGCAACAGAAATCACTCTGACAATGGGGAAAACATTAGCTGGTTAAAAGATCCAAACTAGTGCATATCAGAAGATACATCCACCCAAACACTAACAGGTAGGGCCATTTTTTATATAACAACAGCTCACTGATGATAATATGCCACTCTCTTAAACAAAGCTCCCAATAAAACCTGTGTTTTATTTATGTTTCCTATCTAGTCCCTTGAGAAAGTGTCACCTTCCTTAAGGATGGTATCTCAAGAGAATCTCTCCAACAGAATCTGTTCCGGAGCACACCCTCGCATTCAGCATGTGACATATTCAGCACTTTGCTCTTCTAATTCTCAGTTCCCATCAGCCACAGCCTGCCACTTTTATCTAGCAGCCCAACGGCTATTGATTGATCTGATGAAAAGTTCTGAGAACACAAAATGAAACTGAATTGTCTCAAGCCAATGCAATGAAGCTTGGTGGTGTTTTCACTTTATGTGAAACAATTCCTTCTGTTGTTCATTACAGCTACTCTACCTCCATCCCAGTTTCCTCAGAAGGACTCAGACTTATTGATTAATTTGAAAGGCAATTCCGAAGAACATTTACAATGCTTACTCAAAGACAGCCTCTCCTTTTGGACACAACAGCCTTGTTCCTGGCAAAAGCTTGCTGGCTAGCCTTCCCTTCCATCAGAACAAGTTCTGCCCTTCAGACCCTCTTCAGGCTCTCTTGAAAACTGGTTCCTTAATATGCCCATTCCTCTAACACTAATTTAATAGGCATAAACACAGAAGTTTCTTCAGCTCACGCATGACCCGTACTTAGAGCTACCAATCATTAATCCTAGAAGTAACTGACTAATTTTCCTGTTACTTATTTTATAGCATTTAATACTATTTCTACTTCAAAATAATCCTTTTTAAAATTTCTCACTACATAAAACTGATGATAGCAGAGATGGAGATGTATAAAAAACCCAGAGCTATCAGCCCAATTTATTCTTTCCCTTAGAACCACCCTCCCTTTAATTCAAGGAAAACGACTTAAAAACTGAACTGAATCATTCTACTCATAGAGTCACATACCCTAAGTTATGCATGCAAGTCAGGACATAGGAGAATTATGAGAATAAATACAGTTCAGGAAGGTACCTAGCTATTATTATTAATTTATAATTTTTGTAACTAATGACATATTAGAGAATAGAACAGAATTATACTAATATTATTAATTAACATTGTACCCTGACCACTTACTATGTTTGCCACTGTTCTAAGCACATTACTTTATCTCATTTAATCCTCACAACTAATAACTGAGAGGTATGATTATTATCTTCATTTTATAGTAAAGAAAAGCAAGTCTTAGCAAGGTTAAATGCCTCAAAGAGAAACAACCAGTAAATGGAATAGCTGGGTCTTGGATACACTCAATTCCAAAGCTTTTTACCTCTATTCTCTGTTGCCATTTTTATTCATTCATTCATTCCTTTATTCTTTCAAAAAAATGTTTATTGAATATCACTAGGTGAAGAGTTTTGGAACTGATCTTATGTTTATCAGAAATTTACAAAAACAGCTCTTGTCTTTCGACCATTTATGGTTATTTGGAGAGGATATGGTCTTTAAAGGACTCAGAGTATGTGAGAAGTATATCTAAATAATTATATGATTATTCTGGGTTTTATAATAATTCAGATTTTTTTTCCACTTTCCCAATACATCTTGACAGAGATCCAGGGATTAACTTGGAATCAAACTGTAAATGCCCCGAATGGCTAGTGCTCAATATTTTATGGAGTAGCCTGTTTTTGAGATGGAAAATTCAGCATTTAATAACTCATGCAAAAGTATAAAATTATTCAAACTTAGACTATTTTCTCTTTCCGTAGACCTTTGTGGGAATTACCTAGGGGATAGTGTCAGAGAAAGAACATTAACTGTGGAGTCAAAAACATTTGTTTGAATACTAGCTCATCCATGTTGCAGGAAAACACTTAAATTCTCTAAAACTGTGCTCACATCAGTAAAGTAGATCTGATAATAATGGTAGCCATCTTATTGGGCCTTTTAAAAATAATTCAGATTATATATGAAACACTTTACATGAAGGACATACTTAGTACACAGTATATTTTAGCACTGATTAATCTTATATCCTATTATCTTCAGGAATATCAGCACATATAGGTAGGTGTCCTTGACTTCCTTCATTACTGTAGGTGAATTCCTCCTAAAACTACATACTAACTCAAACAAAACAACTTTTTTATGATAAAAATGAAATAGAAATAGTATCAGGATACATGAGGTATTATTCTCCCAACAGACATTTCAACTTAAAACTAACTCCAAAACACCTGATTACTGTTTTTGGAAAATAGCTTTTCTTTTTTTTATATTTTTTAAAATGGGTTTTTTTGAGGTATAATTTATTATACAATTAAATTTACCTTTTTTTAGTGTATAATGCTATGAATGTTGACAAACACATACAGTCATGTAACCATCACTATAACCAAAATAAAAATAGTTTCATCACTCTCCCAAATTTCCCATACCTATTTATCCCTCAACATATCCAAAGCTCCTGGCAATTCTGGTATGTTTTTTGTGCCCATAATTTTGTCTTCTCAGAATGTCAGAACAGAAACACCACTTATTATAAAGCAACTTTTCGAATCTGGCTTCTCTCACTAAGCATAATGCACTGAGATTCATCCATGAAGTTGTATGTACCAGTAGTTCTTTTTTTATTTTATATTTCATTGCATAGATGGATCAGAGTTCATCAAATTAAAGGAAATTTTGATTTTTACAATTTGGGACACTTACAAAGCCACATACGCTTTAACTTACAAGAATCTGTGTGACAGCCACTCTGGAAAACAGTACAGAGGCTACACAAGAAGTTAAAAATAGAGCTACCCTACAACCTAGCAATTACACTACCGGGTACTTACCCCAAAGATACAGATGTAGTGAAAAGAAGGGGTACATGGACTCCAATGTTCATAGCAGCAATGTCCACAATAGCCAAACTGTGGAAGGAGCTGAGATGTCCTTCACGAATGAATAAAGAAGATGTAGTTCATATATACCATGGAATATTAGTCATTAGAAAGGATGTATACATACCATTTACATCAGCATGAATGGAACTAGAGGGTTTTATGCTAAGTGAAATGAATCAGAAAAAGACAATCACCACATGGTTACATTCACATATGGAAAATAAGGAATAGTGCAGAAGATCATAGGGGGAGGGAAGGAAAATTGAATGGGAAGAAATCAGAGAGGAAGGCAAACCATGAGAGACTCTTGACTCCAGGAAACAAACTAAGGGTTGCAGAATGGAAGGTTCGGGGGGAATGGGGTAACTGAGTAATGGGCATTAAGAAGGTGTGATACGCACTAGGTGTTATATGCAACTAATGAATCACTGAACATTACATCAAAAACTAAGGATGTACTATATGTTGGCTAACTGAATTTAAAATTAAAAAAAAATAATTTGCATAAATATAAGTTTTCATCTTTTAGGTAAATATCTAGGACTGGAACTGCCAGACTGTATAGTAAATGTAGATTTAACTTTATGAGAAACTATCAAACTGGTTTCTATAGTGGCTGCACAATTTTGCATTTGTACCAGCAATATATGAGAATTTCAGTTGTTTCACATCCTCAACAGTGTCTTTTTAAAAAGAGACATTCTAATAGGTGGGGAGTCGTATCACACAATGGCATTAATTTGCATTTCATTAATTACACCCACCATAAATGAGCCTGATTGGTCAGCCCCCCTGCCTCACCTGTTTTATGTTTTTCATATCATAACTTCATGCCTTCTTATAACTGGAGGTAATGGAAAATATATTAAGATTATGTAGAACTTTGTTAGATAAATATCTCATTGTAGGACTCAGTAACAACTCAGTATTTGTGTGTATAGCTTTAAAATTTTGCCATTATTTCCAAATTGCCATGTAATTTTCCTGTTTTTTTCCCACTTAGAAACATTATGTTTTCCCAAGTAGACTTGAGTCCTCAAAAAGACAGTAAATTCATGATCTCTGTATTAAATGCATATTATACTGAGAGCCTCATTCCACAAATGCTTGTAGAGTGAATTGAGAGCTTTAAGTCACAACTCTATCCTGCCCTTCTCCAAACTAAATGTCACCACTTCCTGAAGGTTGAAATAGAACAGAAAAGAAGACAGAAGAGGAAGTGTTAAGGGCATGAAAACATTTGAAAGCCTAAGTGGGAATTGGATTGAACTCTAAAGAAACTTGAAGGGAAAATGTAAAAAGAATTATTATACAAATAAAGATACACATGTAAAAGTAAGGAACACTAGAAAAAATAAGGAAAGGGAATACTGAAAAATACAGAAAAGGAAATGTTTCATCATAAAATACAGTAAGACTAAAGAGCAAAAATTTATGCCAAAAAATACACATAAATATATCTATTATGTTGATAACATTTAATTCTCTTGGTCTGTAAGCTAAATATTTTTAATTTAAATCAACCCTTTTGATTGAGATGTAGAATGTTGGATGAGTAATACATTATTTGATATATTTCTGAGAATAATATTTGAACAAATATTTATTTTCCTACTAATAAATATTTATTTTCCTACTAATAAATATCCTGAACTTTTATTATGATTGGAAACATCAGTTTAGACTCTGAAATAGTCAAGGTCCTACCATGTAAGAAAGACTGGGGAGAAAAATGGGGAGGACCTAATATGACCCTGATGATCATCACCCAGTACTATAGTTTTCAATACTACTAAACACTGACAACCCAACCACTACTCTGAACTCTGGATGTATTCAACAACTCACTGTTGAATAGCATGTCAAATTTTGTCATGGTCAAAACACAATGATATACAAGCTCTTCACATCTGCTCTCCCTCCAGTTTCCTCCAACCCAGTAAATGACCATTCTTCCATTTTCCAAAATCATAAACCTTAGACCATTCTCACTCTTTTTTCTTATATGCCACTTCAATGCATCAACAAATACAAATAGCTGCACCTTTTTCTTTTTAAGATTTTATTTATTCACTTAAAAGAGAGAGAGAGAGAAAGAGAGCAGGGGGTGGGGCGGGGGGCAGAGGGAGAAAGAGAGAAACTCAGACTCCATACTGAATGGTATGCCCAATGCAGGGCCCAATCTCCTACAACCCTGAGATCAAGACCTGAGCCGAAATCAAGAGTTGGACACTTAATTGGCTGAGCCACCCAAGCACCTCAGAAGCTGCACCTTTAAAATGTACCCAGAATCCTACTACTTTTTTTGAGTATAGGTATGTATGACATTGAGTATAACACAATTTTATATGAGTTTCTGGTATATAACATAGAGATTCAACTTCTCTATACCTTAAGCTACACTCACAAGTATAGCTACCACCTGTCCACTTCTTATTACAATACTTATTACAACATTCAAAACTACTATCCTCTCTTACCTGAATTATTGTAATCACCTCCGAACTTGTCTCTCTAGTCCCACCCTTGTTTAGCTGAGCTTACCTCTTACCAATCCCTGCCTGGCTCATTATTTTCTAGACATCTTGCCTTCTTTCTCTCCATGCAGGACACCAAACAAGCTCCCCACATAGGGCCTTGGTACCTTTTCCTCACTCTCTCTGAAATTTCTTTATATTTATATATATATAAATTTCTTTATACATATATCTAGAAGTATGGACAAGAATATATATATTCTTGTCCATACTTCTTCTCTGTCCATACTTTTTGTCCATACTCTTGTCCATACTTCTTTTCAATATCTGCTCAAAGGACACCTTCCATCTCTGAAAGGCTTTTCTTGACCATTCTGCAGAAATAACACCCTTCCTTCTGCTTTTCTTCATCCAAATTATTGTGATTTACTTCTCCTAAGCTCACCTGCCACCACCAAACATTTTATGTATTTGTATACTGTTTATCAACCTCTGGGTCCAACTACTAGAACCTAAGGTCCATGAGGGATTTAGCAAATTACTTCACTACCGAATCCCCTTTTCATAGAATAATGAGTGGCTCATAAAATGTGGCAATAATCTTCATTACATGAATCAGTGAATTATCTAGGAGCCTAATATAAGGTCACATCAAGCAGTAGAGTAGGCATACAAACCCAGAACTTTGATTCCAGATCAGTACTCTTAACCACTCTGTTCTACAAATCCCAAGAAAGCTACTGTAATGATAGAAAGACATAATTTAGATCAATTTTCCATCATTGCATTTGATACACAGTAATTACTAAATAAATGACAAACATCTTTTTATCACCAAGATTTTCAACTTCCACACCCTCATTTAAAAAAAGATGAAATCCTTCAGCAGTCACTGATTGCCTAAACATTTAACTTAAAACCTACCTGGTATTTGGCATTGTAGAGGATAAATGATGTGACTGTCCCCCAAATTTGAGTGAAACTGGGCCTCTACCAGCTGTTATCTACAACATAAATACAGTGTCCCACCCCCTCCTGACTCTGGCCAAGTGGACTTCCCTTCTAAAATTCAGAATAAAAAAAGACAGAATTAGAGGGAATAAAAGATACAGAACACACCAAAACAAAATACAGATAGAATGTCCCACATATAAATATCCCATATATCCCACATATACATACAATATAAATAGAATCTGCCAAGTGTAAGTTGCTATTATTTGAATAGGCAAACTTCAGATTCCCTTGGCCTGACTTAAAGTTTAAACAAAATTATATGCCCAAAATCAGGACAATGTTTCTAGTTCTGCCCTCTTCCTCAATATACCACTTCCTTCATCCACTCTGAGTGTTTAGTGGGGTCTAATCAAGTTCAGCAACTGATGGACATGTGGAACTTTATAGGAATATTAACAATATGTGGTTTTAATACACAGGAATTTTGTAAAGTAAAACCAAATTTGTTTTGTACTAGTACTGATCTATAACCTTATAAACTCCAGATTAAAGCAACAGATTTCTAACATGTATGCATAACTCCTAACTTTGGTATAGGTAATACCCGGGTAGACAAGAAGAAAATATATAAACTACTATGTTTTTTTTTAATTTTTGTCTAATAAAAAACTAAGTGTCTGTGGTAATTAATCATGGTTTTACAGGAGTGTATATAATTTATAAACATACATATATCAAAGGGCAAGGTAAAATTATTTTACTTATAGCATTCTAGGATTAAAACAGATTCAACTATATTCCCTTTTTCTGGATAAAAGATTACTACAAACTCATCAGCTTAAAACAACACATATTTACTATTATACAGCTTCTATGGGTCATGAATATTGACATGGGTAAAGCTGTGTCCTCATCTGGAGCTTCAACGGGAAAAGAATCTGCTTCCAAGCTCATTTAAAGCTATTAGAAGAATTTGCTTCCTTACAATTTTAAGACTGAGGGTCTTCAGATCCTAGAAAACTTCTTGACATGTAGCCGTTTCCACAGGTAGTTCACAATATGGCTGTTTGCTTCTTCATAGCTTTAGGGAAGCAAAATTAACCACCGCAAAATGTGTCTCTTAGGCATGTAGATTATTTTAAGCTGACTTTTTTTTTTTTTTTAAAGTAGGTTCTACATCCTGTGTGAGCCTTGAACTCATGACCCCAAGGTCAAGACTTGCATGCTCTACCAACTAAGCCAACCAAGCAACCAGGCTGTTTTCAAAGAAAGAGAAGACAAGAAGTTTTTCTCTGTCTTTCCCCTAACTGCCTAGAAGAATTTAGAGAAAGGGCCTGTTCCAGGATGGGAGCTATCACCGTAGGTAGTATAATATGAATAAGGTATGGGTGTCAAAAGGAACTTAGCAATCTGATTGTCAAAATTACACTCTATGTCCTATTATTTCTATGGGCCCAGCAAACATTTGTTTACCAAGCATTTACTCATTTTTATTTTCCCATGAACTACTTTGCTTTCTTTTGAAGTCCCCTACATCCCTATCCAGAATGACATATACATTTCATTTGCCTGTCTTTGGAATCTCTCATGTTTATGTGGATTCCCTATATGTACATAAATAATTTTGATTTTCTCCTGTTAATCTCTCATGTCAATTTCTTAAACCAGCCAAAAGAAACTTAAAAAATGAAGAAAAATTTTTTCCTTCCCAACATAGCCAAAAGGAGAAATTTCTCTGGCTCCACACTACAAAGGCAAAGTCTTACATGATAAAAGTTATCACAACAGTGATATCCCATCATCTTTGTTATATTCTATTGTTTAGGAGCAAAAGTTACAGATTCTAAGGGCACTCCAGGGAAGAAAACTATATAAGGGTATGGCTCACTAGACATCTACTAAGGTATGTCTCCACAAAGACCATTCTTCCGAAAGAAATGTAAAGGTCTTTTTAGCTTCAAAACACTAAGATTAATTTTAACATTTTTAAAAACCAAGTTAAATATGTCTTTCCCCCTGGAAAATTTTTTTCATCAACCCAACTCAACTCATCATATCCTACATTAGATTTCTTCAACAATTATGTCCTATGTTCAAATTATATTACATTGAACTAGTTAATGAATGCCAACAAGTGTGTTTATGAAATTCTGGGTCTCTAACATATACAAAGCTTAAACACATGAATGTCTATTTCTCTTATAAATAATATCGTCAGAGAGGGAAACATTTTTCATCCTCCCTTCCTATGCTCACTAACATACTCCAAGTCTAAAAAAATGGCAGTTCCACATCTTGCATTATAAGACCAAACTGAGACAAAGGGGCAATGTAATATGGTTGAAACACAAAGCAGTAGTCACTGACAGAGTAAGGATTAGCCCTCAACATTTGCAATCCTTTATCCTTTGTTCATTCCATTAGGTCTCACTGTTTCCAATTAACTAGAAGAAATCTTTAAAGGAAGAAATGATCTTCAAAATAAAAATGAAAGCCTTAAGAATGCAGTCAGCACTAAAAGCTTCCAATGTACCATCTGGATGAATAATTCCATCTGGAGAGGTGGGGCTTTTTCCATTTTTAAATTTTCAGGGCAGGTCATTAGATCACTTGCCTTTGTACAACTGTGCATTAAAGAGGCAAGCTCCCCTGGCCCAGAATTCTCAAGAGAATAGGAAATCAAGCTCAGTTTACAAGTCATTTCTACATAGTTGCCTAAGCCTCAGAAGCAACTCTTTCAAGTTGATTCATTATTTGTTTTCAATATACTCTCAACAAGTTAAAAAATAAATTTTAGTTATCTATTAATGCAATTTGATCTATAATTAATCCAATATGACTCAATTTGTTTGACAATAAAAGCCAATGAATTAATTCTATTCCATCAATTTCTTGACCTTCTTCCTTAATATACTTGGGGAGAAAAAAACATGATGAGAAAATAATAAACTATATGCCACAGACAGGCATGGCTTATAACATGCCAAGGCAAAGAATGCAAGAACAATTAACTAATGTGATCCCTTTCCCGGGACAAAAATAGATTACTCCAAATGGTATGAGAACATATTTCTGAGGCTTCAGTAAAATGTCCACATTACTCAAGAAAAATGGTTCAAGTTCTATTGTTGCCTCTGTAGAAGATTCTAGGTCCCCAGTCACTGAACTCTGATATCCACAAACATCTGCCTCTACTCCAGCAGGTGGTCTCTCTGCTGTATGCAAGCAACATGATAAAAGGTAGGTTGTGGGAACACAGGAATAGTACGAATACTAGTAGGTGCTGATCGGTAAGAAAACAGTAAAATTCTTTACCTCCTCCCTCTTGTGTACATAACAGCTATACAAAGATAATGGCAATATTAGCTTTTGTTACAGGCAAATCTCTGACCTACTGTTGCCACTTTTGGGTTTGTTTTAAAACTTTTCATCATTTCAATTCATATAAAGCAAAGAATAAAAAAGGAAGTTTGCCATTTCTCATTTGATCAGTTATCCGAGAACAAAGTGAATTTCTTCAATATTGTAAGGTTCACATGGTGAAGGCTAAGAGATCTTTACAGGGAAACAGTGTTGGTTAAGTCCTTTGTTATATTATGAGCACATTTTAAAATAATAAAAGTGATCTTTAATCCTGATTTAACATAATTTCTAATAAATTCAAATATATATTTGTTCCTCATTGAATTTTAATGTCAGTATTTTATAAATGAACTAACAGTATTTTTCTAATTGGTTCTCAGCTGATTTTTTTAATCATAAACTCTATGATACATTTTGGGAGTTCAGTGCAGGGAGTACACACACATTGCATTCTTTTTTTTCTTAAGTCCTCCTTAATGAATTCTTAATTACATTATTCAAAAGACCCATTATTCAGCATTCATCTCACTGCTAAATGAAAGTCTTTACCTGACATGTGAATGAAATGAGTCTAAATGCTTTCCATGCCACCTAGGGATTCTGAATAGACTTTTAGCTTCACGCAGCAATAGGCTTCATTTCTGTTTTAAATTTGTATGGATTGTTTTTAGAGATGGGAAGCTATGCAAGTCTACCAATCTGAGCAGCACTTGACTTCCATTGTATTCTCAGACTTACTTTGGGTTAGAAAAACTGCAAACAAGGTCAAATGATAGCTAAAAGTGAAAGAAATGCTATACTAGATGAGATAAACCTTATAAAGATTTTAGGTATGTATGTATGTATTTTAAACCTGTAAAGATTTTAGATGAATGTTTGCATTACCTAAAACATTAATGTTTCAGATGAAAAAAGTGAATTTCCTAAGAGCGCCTTGTAAGTTTCCCTCATCATTTCTTATTATGGGGGAAAAAAAGTGCTTAATAGCAGAGGAATTAAAGGACCCTTTAACAGATAACAAGATCTTTTTTTTTTTTTAACATACTTATATTTCTTTCAACAGACTAATGCATAATGGTGGGGTTAAGAAACAGTCTCGGGCTTGGGGACCTGGGTGGCTCAATCAGTTAAGCACCTGCTTTTGGCTCAATTTATGATCTGAGTCCTGGAATGAAGCCCTGCGTTGGGCTTCCTGCTTAGTAGGAAATCTGCTTTTCCCTCTCCCCTGGCACCAGCTCTCTCTCTCTCAAATAAATAAAATCTTGAAAGGAAGGAAGGAAAGAATAAAAAGAAGAAAAAAGAAAGAGAGGGAGTGAGTGAGTGAGCCTGAGGCTTTATGTGCCTCATACAGTCATATTTAAAAACTGAACCACAAGGCACCTGGGTGGCTCAGTGGGTTAAGCCTCTGCCTTCGGCTCAAGTCATGATCTCAGGGTCCTGGAATCGAGTCCCGCATCAGGCTCTCTGTTTTCTCTCTCTCTTTCTGCGTGCCTCCCAAGTAGATCCCAAGTAGGCATCTCTCTCTGTCAAATAAATAAATAAAATCTTTTTTAAAAAATAAAAACAACCATAGTTACTTGTCTACTTATCAAGCAGTTCTCTTATTTCCAAATGATACACCCAAGAAGGTATCTATCAAAAGTTAAGCTGGATATACAATAGTTCTGATTGGGCTCTAAAACGCCCTCTAGTTCTATAGAATATAAGAAAAACCTGTTGGAGATTGTAGGCTCAGCAAAAGCAAAGTTCATACTCTAAAGATCTGAAAGCACAAATTCAAAATCTTTACTCTCTCTGTCCCCAGCTTCAGAAAAGAAAATTAGCAAGAGCATTTTATAAGACAAGCTTAGTTTAGTTTTGTTTGGCTAGACTTGGTTTTGTTTTGATTTTCTGAAGACACCATTACTTGCTTTGCTAGGGTTGGACTGTGTCTGTGTACAATGTGCATACAAATTTAAGCCCTATGTCACACTCAGCTATGCATAGCTAATTGACTAAGTGACTTCATATCCTTGCATCTAATTTTAATTTGATAGAAACATTAATGAAATCTTTTGGATCCACAAGGTCATCTAAAAATACCATTCTTAGGAGCACCTGGGTGGCTCAGTCAGTTGAGCATCTGCCTTCAGCTCGTCATGATATCAGGGTCCTGGGATCTAGCCCTGCACTGGGATCCCTGCTCAGTGGAGAGCCTGCTTCTCCCTCTACCTGCTGCTCCCCCTGCTTGTGCTCTCTCTCTCTCTCTCTCTCTTCCTCTCTCTCACTCTCACTCTCTATCTCAAATAAATAAATAAAATCTAAAAAAAAAAAAAAATCATTCTTAGAGAACATATAAGTTAACAGTTTATGATTCAAGACTTTCTTTGTAGATAGGAGAATGTCTGGGCAGAAAAGCACTACATTTCTCTTCCACAACTTCTTTTATAATAACTACCACCATAGTCAAAGCTGAAGAACAAATTGCTCTGCAATTGCTGCATGGAGTTAAGAAAATACATAGAGAAGAAACTGTTCAACATAAAATTACTCCAAACACAAGAGGGTTGCCATATCTTGAGGAGAAAATGTATTTTAATGGTGCCATATTGATATTAACTGAGAATCTTAAAAATCAATAATAAATATATACATTATTATTTTTTTAAGATTTTATTTATTTGTTTGACAGACAAAGAGTCCAAGCAGGGGGAGCAGCAGTGGGAGAGGGAGAAGCAGACTCTTTGCTGAGCAGGGAGCTCTATGCAGGGCTCGATCCCAGGACCCTGGAATCATGACCTGAGCCAAAGGCAGATGCTTAATAACTAAGCCACCCAGGTGCCCCTAAGTATAAATATTTTTAAAATCTATGTCTGTACATATTTAAAGAACAGAAAAAATGGCAGTCCATAACAAAATTATGAGATATGTCAAAAGAAATGGAACATCACTAATTCTGTAGAAGCCATAAGCGAAAAAGACTTACCTCTTTGCCATTTTTGATTAAAATCAAAGTTTAAGATTTTGACCAAGATAATCAAAGTTCAAGACTACTACATCAATGAGGAGTCCAATCTTAAAACATATTTCTGATTGGCCAGAGGTGACACTAAAGGTATAGCTTTGGAACTGCTCAGATTCCAATCCATGTCTGATTGGAATGAGGAGTGAAAAGGTTAAGATCCCCTTTAGAATCAACCTCATTGTACCTCTGGCTAGAGAAGAATGCCCACTTCCAACTGGTCAGGCATTAGTTAATGAAACACCTGGTGTTTTCTAACAGGAATTCAATACATCCTAGTTACAGGAAAAAAAAAAAAAATCCAGCCTTTAGAATACATATAAACTATGAGAGGAAAGCCCACATTAATCCTCTCCTCTGATGGCCAGTTGGAAGTGCAGCCCATGGGGACTACAGTCCCCATGCTCACTCAGTAAGATGCACCAATTGGGCGTCCTCTACTGAGGACCTCAACCCACTCTAGCTCCTCAGGTTAGGAACCTTCAATGGACAAATGGACAAGTCAATGGAAGACTTCTCACGTGATTAAAGCTAGAGAATTTTAAAATTAATCAAATGCGTCTAACCATTACCAACAAATTTATGTAAGGATGCAACCAGCAGGTAACTTAATAAAGCAATGAGGTGCTCTCAGCGACCAAGCCAATGAAATAAAGATCAGCACAAATCCTGTTTTCAGAGTAGGTGCTGCATCTGTTAGGAAATAAGTTCCACGGTAAAAGATGTGCTTCTCTGTCAAGAGAGCCCCTTTCATTTTACAGAAGAAAACACAAATCAGACTTCTCTCTCAGGGAGGGCATGTCCCCACAGCCTGGCTAGACTGTTTTATGTCTTGCTGCCCCCATTCCAGTGCAGGTGGAAAATAGACCTTAAAAGGAGCAGACAAAAGAACTTGCCAAGCTTCCGCCCATGACATATGCACGTTTGTAGAAAATAAAAGGTGTGTTTAGGGGGAAAACTGAGACTGTTTAAGTTAAGAGTGCTGTGGGAATGAGTAAGCCCTGGCTTGGTGCCTGACAGTTTACAAGGCCCTGCACAATTATTTTTTCATCCGAAGTGCAAAAATCCACACTCTTCTCTGCTACTGGCAGGAAAAAATATCCTAGTAAAGCTTATGAATAATATTTAAAAATGAAAGTAGCGACAACTGTTTAATCATCTTGTTTCTTCTTATAAAGGCCAATGTTCCTTAAAATCCCACTCAGAGCCACTGTAAACATCAACAGTTGTTTATCAGGTATAACTTATTACTTTAGAAATGTTACTATATTTAAATGAGATAATTTGCAATTCCCTGCATCATTTTATGTGTCCCTTTAAAAAGGAAATTCATTAAATAGAAACACAGTGCTTTTTATATGATATTTATTTTTAAGCAATCTATGCTGCACTTTAACCTTCTGAGTGTTTACCTTTTAAGTATCTATTAGAGAGAGCAACTTCATGGAAGGATATTTTAACTCTCATACTAATACCAATAAACAGGATTAAGAAAATGAGACTCCTTTCATAAAGGCATTCCTTCACAATATGACTAACATTTTTCTCCCCTCATTAAAAATAACAGTCATTTCCTGTTTGTCCTTTTCATTTCAATTAAGTAATCTTTAGTATTTTATAGAGAGAAAGGTGGTGTTTTGGATTTTTTTGTTTGTTGGTTTGGTTTGCCACTAGTAAGCTAGCATTTGAACTTCATCCTAATTTGATAATACTGACTTATAAATCACTAATATAGTACAAACCAATATTGAAGCTTGCTTCCTATTTTTGGTGGCACTTATTCTATATTATCATGCTCTTATACCTGGGAGAGTTAAAAAACTTTTTTTCAAATAGGCTAAGTATATTTAATTAAATGATTTTCCAGATTGTTTCTCAACCCTAATCCCACCACTCAGGGGTATTTACAATCCTTAAAACATTTCTGCAATTTATTCTGAAGCTTCTGCGAAGTCATAAGGTAGGAGTGTGAGTTTCTCAGAGTCATTAATGTGTTAAAGGAGATGTACACTAGAGGTGATCCTTAAAATTTAAACTTGGAATTATCGATAGCTATAAAAGCACTCACTCAAAACCACCTAACCTTCTTAGCTGGTTAAAAGAGTATAATCCTCTCAGTTAGAAGACCTTTGAAGTGAAACACAGAAACTCAGCCCTTCTGCCTGTTTTTAAAATTCTCCTTGACTACAGACTAAATCATAGGGCAGTGTGGGCTTAGCCCCATCTGCATGGTGAGCAGAGAATTACTTTACTTGAACTTTGCTCCAGTCAGGACATTTTCGGGCTTATAAATCTTGAATCCATCTAAATTCACCTTAAATTAGCCTTGCAAAAACATACTCCAAACTCCAGTTGTCAGCCTGGTGGCTTCTGGCCAGATGCCACTCAGCAGCTGAAACACTGATTAATTGTCATCTTCTCTTTCTCGCTCTTTTTTTATTTTTTTCTTTTTTTTGTCTTAGACACAATTTTTAAGGAGAAAGAAAGGATATGCAAGCTAATATGATGTGGAGAAGAATTATAGCTGAATAATGGTACTGTTATCAGGTACATTTTATATTCAAAATATATGTGATGAAAACAGAGGGCTAGGCAGCCTAACCATGTATACAATAATGCCATCTACTGAACAAGGGATCTAGGGTAGGCCAGGGGTTTGGCTAAGTCATGCCAAGATATAACAGATTTTTTAATTTTCCAGCAAATAGAAACAAAATACTAGTTTTAGAAGGTGTACTCAACAAACACTTCCCAATGTGTTTCTGATTTGTGGTCAGAATGTTTTTACTGCTGGTACCCTGCACTTTTGAGACATTTATTTCCTAAAAGAAAGATTCCTTTCTATAAACCTCAACTGTCTGTTTTTCAAAGCAATTTAAAATCAAACACACAAATAAAATTCTTAACATATGGAAACCTTCATATAGGGCCTTACGTATTCAGAGTTAAAATTGTTTTATAAACTGTAATGCTTTACAGATGAAAATACAGAGAAGATGACTGTTTTTAGCACTAATGCTTTCTGACAGCGTTAAACCTTGTTTTAGTAATTGACATCAAAATGTTTGGTGGTTTTAAATGGACCATTAATAAAAATGGCATGTTTTAAGTTTTTTAGAAATTGTGCTTAATACTGTGAAGTGGGATAAAACTGCAAATGTAATACTGCGTTTTTATTATTTAAAAAAAATTCTCATAACAGAACAACTCTCATTCTTTCCCATCATTTCTCTAGAAGACTTCTGAAACTCAAACAGAGGAAACATATCTTTTTCATCCATCCTCAGAATCTGTATAGAAATGGACCTTTTGACATTTTCATGTTTGGAAAAAGACAAAATAACAAAAGAAGAGAAAACAAAATTGGCATTTTCTGCTACCAGAAGTGTAGAAGGCTGCTGAATCCAAATGGATACCACGAAAACAAGAAAATATAATTAAAAGTCACTATAATGAACTGGGAGGTATATATCAGAAGACATGAATTTTGTACCACCTCTGCCACAAATCTTATTGCATCCAAGAAACCACTAAAACTTCCCTGAGACTTAACAAACTTATCTGTAAAGTGGAAACAGTACTATTTACTCTGCCAAAGTAGAAAGACTATTGGGACAAACTCATAAAATACTGTATGTGAAAAATCTTCATATTGGAAGGCAAAATTACTCCATTCCATTTAATTCAACAAGCATCTACTGAGTACTGATTAGTTCTCATCCACAATGCATGGGCAAGAATAAATAAGTATGAAAGTTATGAATCTTGTCCTTGTGAAAATTTTAAAGACTGAATTGGTGGAAAGTAGAAAATGGGATGAAGTTGGGCTAGAGAGCCATTTAGCTCAGAGAGAACAATTTGAAAGACAAAATGAGGGCAGGAAACAGCAGTATTTCTAGAACTTCAAATGATCTAGCACTGCAGTATGAGGATCAGTTGGTAAACAGAAACGAGTATGTTTGGCTTTCAGTGTGTAAAGGAATAATGTAAAAGGTTGTCATTCATTTGTTCACTCAACAAGTATTTATGCCTCTCATGAACTAGGAACTATACTGGTCACTAAGTAAACAGAGGTGACACAGAGAGACCTATAGGATAGGCTCTAACTTCACTATATTAATAGTCCAGAGTAAGAGATTTTGGATCTGACTAAGTGGGAAACCGGCAAGGTATAATTCACATTATATAGAGACTACTCTGCCATCACTATACCGGGTAGGTTCCAGGGAGTAAAAAATGGAGATTTACACTAGGACATGGGTCTTTCTTTCCAGTGCCTCTAGCTTCTCCTTGCCCGTTTCCTACTTGGTTCCTAAGCCTTTGGTTATCTTAACAAGAATACTAAGGAGACAAATCTGCCATGGTGGATATAATGATGACAACAAAGAGGATTTACTTAGGAAATGGGTAAAACTTTTGGGTGGTTCTACAGGAGTCAGAGGAAAAGCACAGGAGTTAAGAACCACTGGGTGATATTTTGAAAAGTTTAAGTAAGAAATTGAGAGATTGGGAAGGCAGAAGTTTGGGGATGAATAGCTGCCATCCGTACAAAGAATACTGAGAGTAGAAGAGTTGAAAAATAAATATTTAAATGGTTTAAAGAAATGAAAACAGTAGTCCGGACTATCTTGAAACTCTTACCAGAAAAACAAAGCATGGTGGAGATGATGTTGAAATTGAAAATGTGGTTTATGGGAGAATGCACAGCTCAGAAATTGGGGGTTCAGGCTGAGACCCAGACATGTGTGTTCACTATAATGAAAAAAAGTATAAAAAAAAACGTCCTTGGGAATTTACATTAGTCAATAAATACTGAGGTACTTTAGAGATACAAAAAGAGATCCTACATTCAAGGAGCCTACTTTTTTTTTTATTAAAGATTTTCATTTATTTATTTGAGAGAATGCAAGAGCATGAGTTGGGCGTAGGCAGAGGGAGAGAGAGAAGCTGACTCCTATTGAGCAGGGAGCTGGACACTGGGCTCAATCCCAGGACCTGATATTATAACCTGAGGTGAAGGCAGATGCTTAATCGACTGAACCACCCAAAGCCCCAAGGAGCCTAAATTTTAATAGGACTGACAGATGTAACATTTTTGTAAAAATATAAAATAGTTTCAGGTACTATTAAGTAAACAAATCAGAAAAATATGGAGTCTCCTCTAGCTAAAGTAGTTGGAGAAGAGTTCTCTAAAGGCACTTTCTGAACTGAGTATTGAATAATGAGATGACCGCACATCATCCCACACAGATAAGCAGAAGGACACAAGGCTAAGATATAAAAACCCTAGGACAGTGAATATTTGAGGAACACAAGGAAGGCCTGTGAAGCCAGAATGTACTGAATAAAGGAAATGAGGTCAAAGACTTAGGCAAAAGCCAGATAGTACAATCATAGAGGTCAAAGGAAAGAGTTTAGATTTCCTTCTGGTTATAATGTGAAGTACTAGTAGGTTTTAGGTGAGAAATGACATCTATTTTGTTTTAGAAAGATAACTCTGGCTGTTATGTGGATAAGCTTCAGGCAGTGGCAGTCGAGGTTGGGGGTACGGGTTGTAAAAACAGAGCAAATTGTTTAGAGGCCATTTGGACAGGACAAGCTGGTGACTCAGGGGAAGAACATGTCGGGAAGTAGAGGTGTGAAATGGGAAATCAAGAGTTTTGTGTTGGCCATGATAAACTAATATGCCTATTAGACATCTCCATGAGGAAATCACAACTAAAAGGAAAGGTCTAGGAGAGAGAAATAAATCTGAACATCATCATCAGCACAAAGATGTTCACTGAAGTGAGCCTGTATAAAGAGGAAAAGGTGAAGAACAGAGCCCTGAACAATTTTAACATTTAAAAGTCTGGCAAAGAAAGAGAAACAAGAAAAGAAAACTGAGGATAAGCAACCTTGAAGAGATAATGTATTAACAGTCAAATAGTTAATATACTGATGAGAGGTCAATAAAAATTTTTAAAAATATATTGTTAGTTTTGCAAGGTAAGGAAAACTGGTGACTTTGATAAAATTCATTTAGTATTATAATGAGAATCACTGAGGAGGGCTGAATGAGCAGCAGGAGAAATGACTGCATACAGGCTCCCTGCCTGCTATTCTCTCTATAAAAGGGGTTTGACTCCAATGAAAGAGAAATTCTTCCACTCATGTGCCCTGGATGCCATCTGTTTCATCTTCTCTTGTACTTTACCCCTCTAATAATCCCCTTCTACTCCTGAAATCTTGGCTTCTCACTGTTGTAATTAAATACTCTTATTAGCATAATATGGCTTGATTTTCACCAGTCTGAAAATATTTCCCTTAATCCTACCTCCCTATTACAGTCACTACCCAAACTTTCTGTTTTCCTTCATATCCAAATTATAAGATGAAAATTGTTTTTTAATCTACATCAAATGTATCAAAATGTCTCAAAAGACTACCATTATCCTTAGAAGGAGGGCAGTAACATGATCCCCTAAGACTCTGTATCCACTATGGGGGTCAGACAGGATGCAGAAGTACACAAGTCCTAACATAAACAGGGGTTAGGAATTCACAAAGATCACCATGATAAGGACCAGAGAAAAAATAAACTACTTCATGATTAGAATGTACTCTTGTAAGTCCATAGAAACCACAGTCATCTGAGGAAGAGGAAATGTTGGTACCTGAAGTAAGCACCCAAAGGACCCAGGACTGGAGTATATTCATGGACTCAAGGCCACCACAATCTCCACTATGGTGGCTGACCATCATGTGGTAATTATAAATCAGAGTAGAGAATGCCTAAAACTCCTGTGCTAAATTCTTAACCAGTCACAAATCAGCAAGAAAAAAATGCTTAAATTTCTTTTTAAAAAATCAGTTTGACAGACCACACACCAGGAAATCAAAATAGTTTGGAGGAAGTCCCTCTGCGAGGATCTGTAGTAAAAACCTTAAGAGTCTTGTCCTTCATCTTAAATTTGAGCAATCTCTACTTTGCACGACTAGTAAAGTTCATTAATCGGCATTAAGTTGGATAAAAGACAACCACTGCTGCCCTCAGAATGAAAATGGGAATGATGAAAAGCTTCAGGTATGCTGCAGCCACTTAGATAAGCCCCTCAGCAGGAGAGTTTACAGGAGATATAATCAAGTATCCTACTCCTTTTAGGCTACTATAACAAAGTTCAATCAACTAAGTAGGCTCACAAACAACATAAAATTATTTCTCACAGTTCTGGAAGTCTAAGATCAGCATGCCAGCATGGTCCAGTTCTAGTGAGAAGCTTCCAGACTGCAGACTGCTGACTTCTTATATCTTCACATGAAAGAAAGACAGCAATGGAGCTTTCTGAAGTCCTTTTATAAGGGCACTCACAACATTCATGAGGGTTCCACCCTAATTACCCTAATTCCACCCTCCCTAATCACCCTAATTACCCTAATTCCGCCCTCCCTAAGTACCTCCCAAAGGGCTCATCTCCTAATACCATCACTGGGGATTAAGATTTCAATTTGTGAATTTCTATAAACATTCAGTCCATTGCATCAGATTTATATTTTCTGCCAGAAACAACCCCAAAACCAAACTATACCAGGTTTGAGAATAGGCCTAGCAATTTGCTTTTATTGTGGCAGCTTAGGTCATATGCAGGATGACATTCACTATGGATCTAACTCTGGTCCTTCCCACAAATGAGAAGGCCCACAAAATGCCCCACATTTATATTAGTTGCTGCAGAGGCACATTTCACGGCTAACTGAAGCTTTGGGGGGGGGGGACAACTTAATGAATGAGCTATCATCTTATCCCTAGCAGAGATTTATTAAATCAAAACACTGGATGTCTGCTGACCATGTACTGACAGGAATTTGGAAAAAACAAACAGGTAGATTTAGGCAGTACTCCCACAGAGAGCAAAAGTAATGCCATTTGACCCATTAGAAAGGAGTAAATGGGGTTTATGTGGGGAATGACAGAATGCTGATGGTTGGAAAATAAAAGGAGTTTCCAAATAGCAGGAATAGTGTGCAGCCCTTAATTAGTTCTCTAGAGGAAAACGTGAGAGTCTTAACAAACTAACACCTTCTTTGCTCTGCTCCACTTCCCTTATTTCCTCTTTCTCCAACTTCTAAGAAAGGGTCTTCTTGCATAGTACTAAGGCCTTCCAAAGGACATTCAGGTTAACTGGGAGAAGGACTTCCTCAATAAAAGAAAACAGAAGTTTACATTGGGAAAAAAAAGAAATCACAAGCAGGGGAAAAAGATATACTAGGTTGAGCTTTGCAAACAGATGCACTGTCTGGAAGAAGCAGCTGTCATCCACATGGAGGGTGAAGCAAAGAGGCAATAAGGGGATGGGGAGGTTTAAAGTGCAACTGCCATTTATTACCAACGTACTTCCTCCTTCTGGATATTTTCTAAGAGACAGATTACATCAGAAACTAGAATTTCTTTTGATTATAGCTTTCCTTAGGACTACTGTTTCTTCAAATGTGATTCATGTGGGGGTTAAGGCCCCAATTTTATGTGGGTTATATTTTTGATAATATAAGTAAGATAAAATATGGGCCTAGGCTGTAGCCTTGGTGATTTTGAGACTAGGACAGGATGAAGAAATATTTAGAATATAGAATCAACAGAAAAATTACCTTAGGTATTGAAAGGAGAAGGGGGAGAAATAGTCTAGGATGTTTACCAGGCTTAGTTGATTGGTTCAGGGACAACTAAGGGGAGTGGGGAAGAAAAACAATAAACTAAAGAAAACCAATAGGCAATGAGATATCAATGTTCAGAGCTCATGGCAGAGTGATAGCCAGAGATTTCCTTGCATGGAGGTAAAAAATAAACTCATGGGATGAGATGAGATTCTCTAAGGTAGATAAATCAATCAGGATCCCAACAGGAATCCAAGGCCATCTTGAGATTGTTAATTGGCCAATTGTTAACTGAAAATCTAAAATGTTAGCTGCAACTAATGTTGTTCAGATAATGTAGCAGTAAAAAATGGAAGGAAAAAAATCACCTAATGATATAAATTGTAACTGCTACATTCTTCATTTCTGTAGCAGGTCACAAGGCCCATGCTAATAATCATAGCAAACGTGCTATCATTCTGTGCTCTCCTTACTCTCTGCCAGCTTCTTTAACTAAACAGGGTTTGGATCTGGCAGTGTGGTATCTTCATTCCCATAAATTCTAAGCCATTGGTGGTCATGTCTTGCTTGGGTCAGCACAATTTCCTGAGGACTGCTAGGTAAGGAAGTATCTAGGTAAGGAAGTATCAAGTGGTACCAATGATTTGACAGTTTTGAACACAGTCCCTTTTCCTCTATTCCATAACAGCAATCTAATTTCTGCCTAGTAATTGACCTTCACTCTCTCCACCTGATGTTTTAGCAGCATGAGAAACTCAAAATGTCCAGGGAACAGTCCCAGCTTCCAATTTATTGGAAACATGCTTATGTCTCCTCATGAAACATACCTTTCCTAAGTACTATACCCTTCAAACTCATTGTATTATATACTCTCCGAAGCAGAAAGCATAAATTCTTCTAATGTATAATTACGAGTAACCGCAAGAGGGGTCACTCCCACTCCTATGCCTTAACTCTCAGTTTTATATATTCCCTGTATGGAGCCTAACCTCACATTGGCTACTGGTTTAAGACCTACATCTCATCCTGTAAGAATATCATCCTCCTCTCCCATTGTATTTCCTTGTTTGCACTATAACTTGAGGCTTTAGCAGATCATCTGCTTCTAGATGAGACATGGAGTAAACACTGGTGAATTCTAGAGTTGTGGACCAATTGCCAAGAAATGTGATGCTAGTCATATAAGATTCATATGGAAGGGGCATCTGGGTGGCTCAGTCATTAAGCGTCTGCCTTCAGCTCAGGTCATGATCCCAGGGTCCTGGGGTTGGGCTGTCTACTTAGCGGGAAGCCTGCTTCTCCCTCTCCTACTTCCCCTGCTTGTGTTCTCTCTCTCTCTGTGTCAAATAAATAAATAAAATCTTAAAAAAAAAAAAAAAGGTTAAAAAAAGCTATATATGCAAGAAAATTACAGTTGATAAAAGCCATTTTACAAATTCATGAATGGTGCTGCTAGTAGAAGCACGGCAGGCAAGCTGCCTGAATAAGCTGGACACAGCAATGGTAAGAGCCAAAATCAGTCTTAGCAGAAAAGCCATACATGCTATAGTCATTCTATACAAATGTTGTCAGATACCACACCTCTTCAAACTTGTCAGCCCACACACCTGTCCCCCAAATCTACTTTTTTTTTAAATTTTTCAATTTTTCATTGAAAATTTTTCTTCCCATGTCCCTGATAAGCCAACTAATTTGTTAAACACTACCAACACTACCACTGTAGATCTGCTTCTCAAGTAATCTCTCTTCATACATTCAGTTGACAACTAGATGGCCACATTAAGATGCTTTCATTTCACTTCCAGTAAGACTAGAGTTCAATATCCAGCCATTTCCTTGCATTTTTCTTGCTCTGGAAGATGGTGTCCCTGTGCATCAGAACAAGAAAGAAAGAAAGACAGACACAAAGGAAAGATAGAAAGAATCTGGTTCCTCGATAATAGTGTTGAGCCACTGAATTGACCTTCCTTGGAAATGTTTTGCCTATTTGCAAGATAAACATGGAAGGGCTTCTTTGCAAGGTAACAGATTAAAAAAATATGGAAATGACTGAATGAAAGAGGTAGGGCAAGGGCAGAGAGGATCTCACCTTTCTAATCTACAAATCTGAGAACCCTGAAGCGGCAGGGAAGGGGAAGGTAATTAGAATTTAAAATTAATAAAATTGGAGCCTCTTACTGAATATTTTCTAAAAGATTAAAGGAGTGAGGTTGGGACAAATATAGGATTATGGGTGGTTCTTTTTACCCAAGTATATGTTTTAAGTTTTTATGTAGAGGCCGTTAAAACCAAGAATCGTGGGGTTAAGCAGAACATAAACTCCAAACACCAAGTATTGTCTAAATGTAAGAGTAACACTATAGACTCTTTGCCACCACTGCAGCATTGGCATCATCTGGGAGTTTACTAGAATTACAAAATCTCATACTCCACCACTAAATTCAGCTTAATCAGAATCTTGCTTTTTAACAAGATTCCCAAGTGATTCATAAGCACATTAAATTTTGAGAAACATTTTTTAAGACAAAATTTTGGATGTGGTTATTAACACATGGAATTGACAAGAAGAAAATAGACTGAAAGCTTATTAAGTTCTTAAGGAAAATGTATTCCCATTGGGTTTTTTATTACTTGCTGCTTCATGTAAACTCATTGATACAGAAGGGATAGGTTTTGAATAGAAGAGGCTTAAACTTATTTATAACCACCTTTCTATTAGTATAGTAAATTTATTTGGATTTTAAAGTATGAAAACTATAAGGAGCATTAGCATTTGAATTCTGAGCATCTTAATTCTGTAAAATGAGGAAACAAGTATAGAGGCTTCAGAACATACAATGTTTAAATAACTGCTTAAGAAGACAATAAAGTAAATATCACATGAAAGGTACATTATTAACAAAAGAAAGCAATTCACTGTTATAGTCAGGCACTATCCATGTACTAGAAATAAAAATACGAATGGCTTAATCCTTGCCTTAAGGAAACACACAGTCTAATCCAACTGTAAATCAGGTTTCAGAACAAAATGAGTAGGAACAAACAAAGAATATACCTTTGATAGTCTGTGGCATGCAGATCCCCAAACCTAGGAAGAAGCCTCACAGTGGGCTTTTTTTAAATTTTACTTTAACTTTCTGGCATACATTTTCCTTCTGTTGACAGCACCACAAATCTCCCCCATTTTCCACATATATAGTTCAAGTTAAGCTATACCAATGTTCCAGGGAAAGCATGAAATACAGGCCCAAACAAAGCGCATGTAACAGACTATACTATTGCTTCCAGCCATCATGTTCACCCTTCTCCCAACTCTGGAAAAAGAATATATATGCCTTTTGTCATAGAACCTGAAGTGTCACCCTGTAGGTCAAATATACTGGAAGGGGAAGAAAACACTATCTATAGTTAAAGTTTGGGAAACCAGAAAAAAAAAATGATTCCATTTGTAGTAATAGAAATGTCAGTAAGTGAAGAGCATTGGGAATGAAGATGAAGAATTCAATTTTAGATAATGAGATTTAATTTAAAATAATACTTATTATTTCTTTTTTATTGTAAAAGTAATGCCTGGCTTTGTAGATAATTTTGAATACAGGAGGAAATGGAAGAAAGACATTTACAGTAACCCTGTTAACATTTTGATATACTTCCTTCCAAGCTTTTCTCCCCCCCAACACATAAATATATAAAACCAAAGTGGGATTTAAATATATGCACATTCTTATGTCCTGCCATTTCTATTTAACATTATACGTAAGTATTCTAATGTTAAAAAAAAAAGTGAATATAGGATTTATAATGTCTACATACACAAATATGTATTTTAAAATTTACGTAACTTCCTAATTGGCAGATTTCTTACTACTTTTATAATTACAAATATAACTACAATAAGAATATTTATATTGAAACCTGGATATGCCTCTAATAATTTCTTAGGACAAAAGTCTAGAAATGGAATTATCAGGCGACATAAGACGAAGTACTTTAAGGCAATGTAGAGATTCACAGTGATTTCTCAAGAAGGTCTTTGAGGTAAAATGTCAACAAGAATGAAGTTATATAACTCTTTTATTCTCTCACAAAAATTACATATTCTACATAGACACATATGTATGCATCAAATTATTAAGGAAAACTGGAAAACTCTATTAAATAGTGTCTAACATAATATGTAAGGGTAGGCTTTCTGTCAGGAGACACACTAAACAGAGTTTTCTTCCTAGGTGGTCACTGTAAGCAAAAAGCCAGCCAGCACAGAGGAGTTTTACATTGTACCAAGCAACAAAACAGAGAAATAGTACCCAATAAACGCAGAGAAAATGCAGCCAGAAAAGGGGGACGCTGCTCTGAAGACTCACACTAACCCTACTCTCAGGGAGGAAAAAAAAAGAAAAGAAAAGAAAAAAAAATTCTTAAAAACTAGAAGATTAATTAAATATTCTTGAGCAATTCTCAAGAGGATATTGCATCTGTAAAACGACAGCATGTACTTACAAAACAAGAAAGAAGTTAAGTTCTGTGGAGGCTCGATAGAGATTTTTAAAACGCAAGACTATGATCTGCTCAATTAAAAAAGTACAATGGAAGGACCGAGACTCACGTTGAATACAGCCGGAAACCAAATTAATCAGATGAAGAAAACCCCAAGATAGCCATTTCAGATGGGGAAAGAAGTAAAAGTGAAGAAAGTAAATATTAAGAGAGACTCACCCAGTGCTCGGAGCCAGCGTAGCTCCCACCACACAGGTTTTCGTCCGTGGCTGCCAAGCCGGCGCCACCCCGGAGCATGCCGGGACGCTGGAGGGCGGACGGCCTGGCTCCACCTTGGCCGGCAGTCGGCCCCTGGCTTCCCCCGGCTTCGGGCTCCGGGCTACCCCACTTGGCGCCTGCCGCTGGCGTCTGCAATGACGGAGTGGGAAACCTTGGAGATAGTGGTGTGTTAGGAAACTCAAGTTGTTTACATCGGGTGTTACAGCTCTCGGGGCATTCTCATGTTTTTTATATTTGGGTTTTGCCTCGTTATTCGATTTGTGAAAGGTTGCTTGATTCTTGGCTTTTCCAAATATTCTTATCTGGGGTGCCTGGGTAGCTCAATTGATTTAAGGATCTGACTTGATTTTGGCTCAGGTCAAGATTTCAGGTTCCTGGTATCAAGCCCCACCTCGGATTCTCCTTTTGAGTATGAACCTTGCTTGGGATTCTCTCCCCCGACCCCCAAATACTCCTGTATCTAGTATTTGTTGAATAAATGGTGATAGTGAACATCTGTTAACTTTTTGTGAACATCAAACTTAATTCTGCAACATTGGAACATTAAGTATAGTGTTTAACATAAAGTTTTCTATACGAGTTTTCGCCAATTTAGTTATTAGGGCTCCTCTGTGAAATGAATGTTTAAGTTTGTTCCTCCCTTTTCTACTGAATTGTTTCTCTTGTTCTTATTAATTTATAAGGATTATATGAAATTCTGGGTATTAATCATTTCTCAGGGATATAGATTAGATCTTCTCCCTCATTGTAGCTTGTCTTTTTACTCTCTTCATTGTATAATCTGATGAAAATAACCAGAATTTTAATATAATTTGATGTCTTTTCTTTAATGGTTCATGCTTTTTAGATCTTACTTAAGCAATGCTTCTGTATCCTAAGATCATCAGTTATTTTGCCCTACTGTCATAATTTTTATACATTTATCACCTATACTTTAGTATTTAATTCACTTGAAATTTATTTGCATATATCAGTGAGGTAATGGTCAGATATTATTCTTTCCAGGTGAATAAACCAGTTGTCACAGAATCATTAATTGAAAACTCATCCTTTCCCCATTGATCTGAAAGATAATTCTGCCATATTGGAACAATAAAATACAGTGTTTAACATTAAAGTGGGATGTTTGCTGTAGGAATCTACCAGGAATTTATATTCTTTTTTTTTTTTTTAAGATTTTTATTTATTTATTTGAGAGAGATCCCAAGTAGGGAGAGAGGCAGACAGAGAGAGAGGGGGAAGTAGGCTCCCTGCCAAGCAGAGAGCCAGATGCCAGGCTTGATCGCAGAACCCTGAGATCATGACCTGAGCTGAAGGCAGAGGTTCAACCCACTGAGCCACCCAGGCAACCCAGGAATATACATTCTTTATCATAGCAAGGAAATTCCCTTTTATTTCTTTCATGAAAATACTTATAAAATACTTATTTTACATTTTCTGAGGTTAAAATGTCTTCCCTCCTTTTAATGTGATATATTACAAAAATTGATTTTTTAAAAATATTAAAGCAACCATCCATTGCTTGGACACACTCAGCTTTGTCTTTCTCTACCTCTCTCTCTTTTCTCTCTCTCTTTCTTTGCCCTTCCTCCCTCCCTCCTGCTGTTTGGTTACACTTGAGTTTAATGCTTAATATTTTCTTTAGGAGTCTTGCATTTATGTTTATGTGTGAAATCAGCTTATACCTTTCTTTCTCATCTTCATTGAACTATGCTATCAAGGTTAAGTCAGCCTTGTAAAATGAATTAGGAAATAAACTCTTTTTTAACTTGAAAGAGTTGGTATAAAATTACTAACTCAAATCATTCCAGTTTTGGAAAAACTTATTAGTAAAATTGTTTAGGCTGAAGTTTTCTTTGTGGAATAATTTTAAACTACAGATTTAATCCTGTTAAGGCCACAAAACTTCAAATATCCATTTCTATCCATTCTCATATACACTTTCACCATTTACTTTGGTGAACTATATTTGTATAGAAATATGTCCTCTAAGTTTTCAAGTTTTTTGTCATGAAGATGTTTTTACTATTTTCTATTATCTTTTTATCACCTTTTATTTTGTATGTACATCCCTTTTTACATTAGTTGTTTTTGCTTCCTTCTTTTTATCTGAGATTATCCTGAGATGTGCGAATTTTATCAGTTTGTTTATTTGGTTGTTTTGTTTTTTGTTTGTTTTGGAGGGGTTTGGGGAAGCAATATATGGTTTGGTTCATCCTTTCTGTGTTTGTTTGATTTTATTAATTTTTCTCCTATATTTATTTTTTTCCTTCCTTGATATTTTTCTTCCTTTAGGTTTATTTTGCTCTTCCTTGTCTAACTTAAGTGGTTAATTTGCTCCTTAATTATCAACCCTTATCTTTTTTCTAATTTAAGTATTTTAAAGCTATGAATGTCCCTCTGATTACTGCTTACCTGCACTCTATAAGCTTTGATAATTGGTATTTCCAAAATATTTTCTAATTTCTAATATAATATCACCTTTGATCTATGATTTATTTCGATATGTAATTTTTACTTTCATAATATTATCCCAACTATTAAATTATCTTTTTCAATACACACAAAGACAGTTTCCATGCTTTCCCTAACTTTCTAGTTTTCTAACTTCCCTCAATTTTTGACCTGATTTTTTTCCTTTCTTCCTTGCCAGCTTATTAAAACACTGAAGATAATCCTTCAAAATATGTATATGTACATGTATATCTATATCTATATCTATATCTATATCTATATCTATATCTATATCTATATGTGTGGGTTAGAGAGGAGGGGGCAGAGGGCGGGAGAAAGAGAGAATCTTAGTCAGTCTCCATGCCCTGCAAGGAGCCAACACATAGCTCAATTTCACAACCCTGAGATCTTAAAAATCAAGAGTCAGGTACTCAACCAATTAAGCCACCCAGGCACACTTCACAATATTTTTTACCCATACTTTAGGTTGTTTTTAAAGGAAAGGCCAATCAGATTATACATTTCTTATTTTGTGGTTACAGATACTTTAAAGTTTTTAAATTATTTTGTGTGTAAGATGTGTATTTTGTGATAAGGTACTGGCATAGTTTGCTAGTGCTGTTGCTTAACTTTATTATTTTTCCATGAAAATAAGACATTTAGTTTGAAGAAAATAAGAAAAAAATTTTAAAATGTTCATTGTCTAATTAATGATAGACATTTTCAGGATCCCCTTTGATTGGTTATTTCATTGACATGTTAGTTTTAAACAAAAGGTTGTCCATTATAATAGAAAAATAAATGTCTACCAAAAAATAAAAAATAAATTTGCTTATATATAAAATCTTTATGAGGCATATAGGTCTTAAAGCTTCAGAAAATGGATTTTTAGGAATGTTTGGGATCATTTTTTTTTTTAAGATTTTATTTATTTATTTTTAAGAGAGAGAGAGAGTGAGAGCACAGGCAGACAGAGTGGAAGGCAGAGTCAGAGGGAGAAGCAGGCTCCCTGAGGAGCAAGTAGCCCGATGTGGGACTCGATCCCAGGACACTGGGATCATGACCTGAGCCGAAGGCAGCTGCCCAACCAACTGAGCCACCCAGGCGTCCCTGGGATCATTTTTAAGATCAGTGGTATGCCTTATATTAAAAACAAATCCTAGGAGACTCTGTAACTCAGAAGTTAGAGCACTAGTCTTGTAAAAACAAATCCCTCTTAAACTAAAAAAAAAAAAAAAAAGAGAGAGAAGAAAAAGCAGAGAGAAAAATAAGAAATAATGAATTTTTGTTTCATTTAAAATTAGCATTCAGAAAAGTGACAAAATATTCATATTAATTAAACTAATGTATGAGAGAAAATATTTTGAAAACTTGATATTCTAACATTAAGTATTTCTCTTTTATGACATAATAAATTCCAACCTTACCAGATAAGATATAACAAATGAAATGGAATTGAATAGTGTCCAACCTGCAAATGTCATGAGTAATACTTCACATTTCCAAATTATAAGTATCGAGATCTTTAGGGTCATAAGCCCTTTCTAATGACATAAAATATTTAAGAAAGATTTTAAAAGATAAGAAAAAAGGTTTTTAGAAAAGATTAAAAACTGTTCAACATTAACTGTAAAACTTTTTCTGCAATAAAGTTTGCACATTTCTTAAATATTCCTGTGGTAGGCAAAATAATTGTCCCCCAAAGATGCCTACATCTTAATCTATGGAAACTGTGACTATGTTAGGTTACGTGGCAAACATGAATTAAGATTACAAATGGCGTTAAGGTTTCTAATCAAATGACCTTTAGAGAGAGAGATTACTCTGGATAATCTGGGTGGAGCTATTATAACTGAGGTCTTAAAAACACAGTAGATGAAATCAGAAAAGGAGCCAAAGTCAGAGAAGGACTTGAAAATGTAAAGCTGCTGGCTTTGAAAATGGAGAAAGGGGCCAGGAGCCAAGGAAAGCTGGTAGGCTCTGAAATCTGGGAATGTGAAGAAAATGGATCTCCCCTATAGCCTCCTGAAGCAAAGCAGCCTTGCTTATATCTTGACTTTAGCCTAGTGATACCCATTTCAGACATCTGATCTAACTATATAACAATAAATTTATATTTTGTAAGTTACCAGATTGTGATCAATTATTACAGTAGCCATAGGAAACCAATATAATTCAACTTCTTTAAATGCATTAAGATAATTTATAAAAAAAACAGCTGGTATATTCTATCTGAAATGGTTATAATTAAAGACACTTAAAACTGATAAATTTATATATAATGAGTGCACCAACTTTCTGCACGCCTACCAAATTTAATTGACATTAGATATTATTTTAATGTTTGATCCATAAATTGCTACCGACACTGTCTTTCCATATGAAAATCTAGTCAGTGGGGTGCCTGGTTGGCTCAGTGGGTCATGATCTCAGGGTCCTGGGATCCAGCCCCGCATCAGGCTCTCTGCTCAGCAGGGAGCCTGCTTCCCTTCCTCTCTCTCTGCCTGCCTCTCTGCCTACTTGTGATCTCTGTCTGTCAAATAAATAAATAAAATCTTTAAAAAAAGAAAAAGGAAAAAAGAAAAAATCTAGTCGGGAAAATATAATGTATCAAGCTAATTCTCATGGGAACACCTTAAATTTAAGTTGCTGCTGGTTAAATTGGACATGAGCCTTTTATTTATTTTTTTTTATATATATATATATTTTTAAGATTTTATTTATTTGTCAGAGAGAGAGAGGGAGAGAGCGAGCACAGGCAGACGGAATGGCAGCAGAGGCAGAGGGAGAAGCAGGCTCCCTGCTGAGCAAGGAGCCCGATGTGGGACTCGATCCCAGGACGCTGGGATCATGACCTGAGCCGAAGGCAGCTGCTTAACCAACTGAGCCACCCAGGCGTCCCAGACATGAGCCTTTTAAAACAAGCTAAAAATTTATCTAAAGAGCTATAATTTTGAGAATTCACTATGGAATTTGTTGTCACCAAGGATTCAAATAACAATTTTTGAACAACAAAAAAATTCCCTTCATTTTTAAATTTCTGAACCAGAGACTTCATATCCTGCCAGGTTAATACTTTCAGAGGTCTATAATTCTCTTAGAAAAGAGAGTAAATGCTCAAATTTGTATTTTAGAAAGATAAGATGTAACAATATAAGAAATATAGGAAACAATTAGGACTTCGGTCAAGATAACTCTGTAAGTTCATGCTTTTGGGTAACTCCATGGTTCCAACCACATACTGATGATATACAAAGTTAAAAAAAATAAATAAAGACCCAAGCGGGCACAAAAATAAGATCATCTTCACCATTGACCGTACAAACAAAGTAAGAAGTAGACAGAAGTAATTAGTCTGCTGAAGGCAAGATATGGAAAAAGTAGGGATTTGGCTCATGTAGAAACATGGGTTTAAAATACATCACATTTGGTAGGAGGATTCCTTGAAATCAGAGGATGTTGTGCATTCTGAGATGCTGATAATACAGGGAATACAGGCTCTTCAAGCCTAGAGAACCCGGGAATATACAAACAGCATCACGAGGAAACAGGGAAGAATTTGGGAACTGGTAGGCAAGAGCTCTAACGGTGCCTTGGTGCAGAAGACATTTCAGGATTTGGTTATAGATTTGAACTGCAGTAAATGGAAAACCATTAGACAGGGATAATGAGGAGAGAAAGAGTGAGAATGAAAAGAAGGGCATGGGAGGGCAAAGAAGAAGAGGGAGGAGTAGTGGAAAAGCGGAAAAGGGATGGGAAGAAAGAGAAAAGTAATGGAGGAACAGGAAGAAAAGAAGAGAGAGAAAGGGAGAGAGATGATAGAAAAACATTTAAACAATTGCCTAAAATATATAACAAGAAGTCAACCTCAAATGAGATTAAAATAATATTAAAAGCATGCTTTTTGTGCATTTTTTAAAAGATTTTTATTTATTTATTTGAGAGAGAGTGTGCACAAGCATTGGGAGCAGCAGGCATAGGGAAAGGAAGAAACAGGCTCCCTGTTGACCAAGGAGCCTGATTCAGAACTTGATCCCAGAACCCTGGGACCATGACCTGAACTAAGGGCAGGCGCTTAGCCAAATGAGCCACCCAGGTGCCCCTGAAAAGCATGCTTTAAAAAATAAGTTTAGGATGCTAAAAACCCCCTTTAACATCCATACAAACATAATTGGCATGAGGATATGAAAAGAACAAATTCTAAATTCTAGGTGAAAGATCGCTATTAAAATGCAAAGGTCTACACCTAGAATAAACTCCAGATTAAACACAGAGAAAAAAAAAAAAATAGGTGAAACAAAAGAAAAAATCATTCAGAGGAAAAGAGAAAAAAAGGGGAGGAAAGAATATTGCAGGACATGGAGGTTAGATAGATGGAGAGCCTTCAATAAACAACTAATATGTATTCCAGGATTATAAAGTGGTGCTGGATTGATGGTGCCCTCAGATGATATCAAAAGCAAGTTTCAAACTTTGAGGAGAAACCCATATCCATTCTCACTGACCTACCGCAGATAAAGTTTCAAGAAAAATAAGGTTGCAGTCAAAATCTACAAAACAAACAAGGAAATAAGATACCATGAGGCAGAGAATAGAAACAAAGAAGCAAATGAATAAAATTCCAAGTCTTTAGCTGTAGGAATGACTGGAAAACAGAGTATTCACATATTTAATATGCTTAAATGAATAAATGGATTAGAAATACAAACAAAGCTCAAGTACAAGAAAATTATCTGATGAAGAAACAAACAAAACTTCTAAAGAGGGAAACACATAATTATTTAAATAAAAAATTAATGGGCATGATTAACAACAATTTAGGCATAGATAGATACAAAGAAGATTACTGTATTGAAGACACAAATGAAGAAATTATTCAGAATATGGCACAGACATACAGATGTAGAAAATGTTAAGGAGGGACACGTGGGTGGCTCAGTCAGTTGGCTCAGGTCATGAGGATCAAGTCCCACATCGGGATCCCTACTCAGTGGGGAGTCTGCTTCTCCCTCTCCCTCTGCCTACTGCTCCCCCTGCTTGTGCATGCTCTCACTCTCTCTCTCTTAAATAAATAAGTAAAATCTTAGAAAAAAAAGAAAGAAAAGAAGAAAGAAAGAAAATGCTAAGGAATGGTTAGGAGACACAATGAAGTGAAAAATAGGTGTGTGTTTATTTACATATATAAAATATATATAAAATTGGCATATATAAATATATAAATACCATATATATGTGCAGACATACAGAAATGCAGATAGCCCAGCAAATCCCAAGGAGAGTGAATAGGAAAAAAAAAATACAAATTATAACTCATAATAATGAAATGGCAGACAATTACCTTCAAAGGAATGACAAAACTATGGAGAGCAGTTTATATTAAAGTCTTGGGAAAACATATGCCAGCACTAACCAAAACACTAACCAAATAAATTGGTTTAATAACTTAATATCAGGCAAAACAGAATTTAAGGAAAAAGAGGATATATAATGTCAACTCCTAACAATAATTTTTAAAAATCCACCAGGAAGTTAAAAAATCTCAAGACTATAGGATTCTCTAAGTGGATTTTGGGCATGGACTGGGGATGAAAAGACTGCAGTGTGAAGTCTGATGAGGAAGTTAAGGAAAGAAGATTGTCAGTTGGGTGTGGTGTTAGGAAATTCAGTAGTGGTCTTCAAGAGCTAATGTTCCTGAGCTGACTGAAGAGTAAACCAGATTGCATAGGAGGAAGAGTGAAGAGGTACGGAAGTGGGAACTTCAGCACTAGGTCTGGGACAGAAGGAGAGTTATTACAGAAGTTGGAAAGGTACATGGGGCCAAGAGCCTTACTTATGTATTTTTAACTTGGACATATTTTGGACAAAAGCTTAGATTTTGTGATCTTTGCTTGGCATGTATAACATGAAAATGATACTTTTAAGAAAAAGAAACTCTTTAGAGTCAAGTCTTGGGTCATGTGCTGCTTTGTTAGTGGGAATGCAGGGAAGAAAGTCAAGAAGATGTTGGAGAACCACGCTTACACACTATGGTCTCCTACTGCCCTGTGGTACTATCTGGCAAACTGGCTCCATGGGTGTCCAGGTACTGAGCAGCGAGACGAGCAACTTCTCTTTCAAAGAAACAGGTGGTAAAGCCGGAAGCAAGAGATTATTAAGGGATTATTGTGTCCTTTCAAAATCCATATGTTGAAGTCCTAACCCCTGGTAACTCAGAATGTGACCGTATGGAGAGAGGGTCATCTAAAATGGAAGTTAAAATAAGGTCATTCGTATGGGACAGAGTCTAATTTGCCTGGTGTTTTTATAAGAAGAGATTAGGAGACCAACATACACAAAGGGAAGACCATGTGAAGACACAGGGAGATGTGGATCTGTAAGGCAAGAAGAGAAGCCACTGTAGAAAATAACCATGAGAACAACTTGTCTCAGGTTTCCAGCTTCTAGAATTGTGAGGACAAAAGTTTTGTTCTGTTGTTTAAGCTACTCAGGTTGTGGTACTTTGTTACCACAGCTCTAGCAAATGAATACGGAAGTGTAGGATGAAAAGATGGAGTCCTGAACTCATTCCCTTCCTAAATCCCCAAGCATGATTATTTATTATTTTTTTCAATGTATGATGTGATAGGACATTGCAACCAAGATTATGGTCAGTCTACAGATCAGAACCAGAGATTTAGATCAGTAGATCATGGAGGCTGACCTTGGAAGTCCCAGAAAGATGTAAATTCAGAGTCACTCTTTCCACCATATTGGAGATTAACTTTTACTCTATTTCTTAGTCTTGAGTTGTATTCAGAAATGTTGTGTACAACCCAGTGCATCAGATGGAGTTATGTTTAGATCATAATGTTGCCCAAATAACACAAACAATTTTAAATTCTCAGGTCAAAGAATAATGTCCCCATTCTACTTAAGAACTCAGAGATAATAACTGATGCTTTCAAAGAAATTGAATTCCAAAGAATGTAAACCTTCCCTCCTAGTTGTCACAGAGAAATAAAAATACTGTGTAAGTAAAAACCATTAGAAAAGTAAAGTCAAAATCCAAAAAGCTGTTTATTTGCTCAGAAACATTCAAGTCTAAAAATAGTTATTTACCTTTTACACAAGCCTTGTGAGATTTCCTATAATTTCAGATACTCTTGAGGATAACTTTCATAATTAAAATAAATGTAAATGGCACTTTTTCGATACTTACTAAACTATCCTAGGCTTTGAAATTAAATCCCATTATGTTTGAATCATGAACTTGTAACTTATCAATGATGTAACGTTTTATAAAATATTTTACTTCTCTGACTTCCAGTGTTCTCGATGTGCAAGAATAATAATGCAAACCATCCATGATGTTATAAAAATCAAATACAATAGCTTATGAGAAACCATTTTGTTAACTGTCAGGCATACTAATATGAATACTACCCTCATTATTATTTCTTTAAATTTATGTTTGAGTAAGCAAAAAAGTGGCCTTAAGGAATTTTTCTTTCTGAAAGGGATGAAACACCTCTTTATTATCTAGAATCTAGTCTCATCTAGAATCTTATGGTTGGCCACTATGAACTTTACCACATTATGTTTAAAAACACAGTTCATACAAAATTGTCATGAAACCTAATGTTCTTCATTTGCAACAACCCAGACTGTCCATGTTTTACCTCTCACTGTGTCTTTCTTAAATGAATGGAATAAGAAACAACAGCCATTTTCTCTTGCTTCAGCCAGGAACTGTACTGTAGGGGTAGATGTTTAACATACCCATCCCTCACAGGACAAATCAAGGGAGCTCTGAGATGCCTTCTCAAGGAGTGTCCAATTAAATATCCCAAGAGGTCAACAGAACATAAAATGTTCATTCTTAAACAGAAAAAGAAAAAAAGTTCACCCAGTTTATCTTTGAACCCAAGAATGGTAGTATGTTATAAATTATAGTTAAGGTGGGGGATTTTAAAGTTGAAACTCCAAGTATCCCACCCCCCAATTCGAAGACTCTGCCATTTTCAGTGTTAAATAGTTATGACTTACTATTTCTCTGGAAATTAATGATCTAAGTTTTCTACCCTTTAATATTTATGATGCTATAGAAAGGCTGTATGTACTTGACATTTCCAGAGCCAATTTTTGCAAATGGTCTTAACCCAGCCTCTAAATTTGCAAACACAAATTATTTGGACAAATACTTCTGGTAGTTAGATAAAAATGCAATGTTTGAGGATATTATTTGATGAACACCATTTTAGAGGTCATGCTGAAGGAAGGTAGAATAGCCTTCCCCCACACTAAAAAAAAAAAAAAATATGTCCTTGAAAACCTGGATGTTTAGTCCTATCCACAAAGTTTTTATCTAAAAAAGTGAAAAAGCAGTATACAGTTAGAAATAGTTTATAGTATACATCAGATGGTCTCAAATCTTTCCTCAAGTTATTGTTATTTTGTGATTGGTTTCATGAAAGAAGGAAGTTATCATGTTATTTTCTGTCTTATTCCTGGGGATTTGATTTCCTGATGTCATCTTCCCCATTACAGATAATACAGTAAAATACCAAAACAAACCAAGAGACTTACAAGGATGAAATAAGTAGAAGGTGATACTCTTCTCCTCCCAGGTGCTTGAATGGAGAGCTCAGGGGAACGTTTATTCCATGACCACTGGTCAGGGTTCTACTTGTCTCTTTCAATGTACCCATTTCAACATTGGCTTAGTACAGTCACCCAGGCCTTTCTCCAAATTTTAGTTATAAAGTCAATATAAAATGGAGTTTTCCAATCTGTATATAATTTAATTGCAATTTTCCTTTATTTGTGTTTTTAAAAAATCTTTTCTGACGCTCCATGAGTGGTCTACCCAAAGTATAATTAATTGCCTGATTGATTGACAGATTATTTTACAACTAGTACTCATTATTCTTTTTCATTAAGAGCTGAATGGCTTTTGGAGTAAAAATAATAGGGTGAAGAAAAGGTCTTTGATTCACTTATATCAAATAGAAAATTGGAGATAAAAAAAGTTAAAAAGTCAGTGATTTTGACAATACCTGCATTTCCTGCATCACATATTTATTGGTAGTCATAAATTGTAACAAGTGGACACACAATGTAAAAGGGAAAAGGTAAAGATGTGTGGAAGGTTTTTAAAAGTATTATGCAATAGATGATAATTGATTTTTTTCTTAGTTCTTACGTGAGTTTTTATAAAACTCAAATAAATAGTACATGGGGATTGTGACACCATTGTTATGAGGCTGTGAGAATTAGTTCATATGTAAAAGGCAGGTGCTGCTTTCTCCTTTATAGTTTTAATGTTTTTATTTTTCCTTTAAGAATGGTTGGATATTTTTTTAAAACTTAAAAAAATTTAGGTAAGTTTTTCAAAAGTTTGTTGAGATCCTTTGTCATATAATCACATTCCACATATAGCTTTCCTAGATTACTTTCTGTCTTATTTACCCAAGGTTGATATTTGAAAAAGAAAAAAACAAGACAAAACAAAAAACGAACAGTAAATTTCTTATTTTAAATCCCCAGGGAACCAGTAAACCTGTCAGAGGCATTGTATTCCTATTGGGTTAACTTTAAGTAATTAAAGCTAATTTTTAAAAATGATTTTATTTATTTATTTGACAGAAAGAGAGAGAGATCACAAGTAGGCAGAGAGGCAGGTGGTGGGGGAGCAGACTCCCTGCTGAGCAGAGCCTGATGTGCAGCTTGATCCCAGGACCCTGAGATCATGACCTGAGCCAAAGGCAGAAAGGCTTAACCCACTGAGCCACCCAATGCCCCAAATTAAAACTAATTTTAAACAAAGAATTTTAAACTTTAAACTTCTATCTAAGAAGATAGAAACTCTGTATTACCATTAATGAAAATAAACAAGACAACAATTTAGCAACTTTGAGCAAGATAAGCTTCTGGGTGGGGCACCTGGCTGGCTCAGTGGGTTGAATCAGCCTCTGCCTTTGGCTCTGGTCAAGATCCCCGGGTCCTGGGAAGGAGTCGTGCATCGGGCTCTCTGCTCAGCAGGGAGCCTGCTTCCTACTCTCTCTCTGCCTGCCTCTCTGCCTGTTTCTGATCTTTGTCTGTCAAATAAATAAATAAATGATCTTTTTTTTTAAAAAAAAAAAAAAGATAAGCTTCTGGGTTAAACATATTTTTCAAAAATAAATCCTTCGAGAAAATTTTAATTACCTCATGTGGATGGCAACCTAGAACTAAATAATCAATATAATCTGGGCCATTGGTTTATAATGCTTCACGTATTTAGTATATTCACCTGAAGTTTGCTAGTCAGCAATGTATGAAACATAAGAGAGATGAGCAAGTTAAATAAATAATGCTGCTGCTATTTGCAGATCCTATGTATTTCTTGGTCATGCATCACCAAATGGTAACTACACCAAGTAGATTATTGAGTTGGCAAGGACTATTTTCTATGTACCTTTGAGTGAATGATGATGTCTAATGTGGTGATAATTAGAGAAAAGTTTAACATACTGCTTCCTGATACGCTTCAGCCTCATCGATGGCTTGTAAGAAATTCCCTGGGCAAGTGGCATAGCTGATCCTAACAAGCTGTGTCTAAATTCCGTATCACCACAGAAGGCAAACTCTCCAGAAGCATAAAATAACATCCATGAGCAAATTGAGCCAATGGGTAAGAATAGGAAGTCAGTAACTGCTTCTGAGTTTTATTTATTTTTTAGTTGTTCAAAGAGTCACTTTTAAGCTCCTGCTGTGAGTGTCTTTAAAATGCTTTTTGGGGGGGAGATTTGTGATTAATTTTAGCCTGGGGAGACTGATTTAGAGCTCCAGATTTAGGTGATACTGCTGAGCTCTTGAAATTGACTGAGGGAAGTTGTTGAATATTTGGCCTAGAAACAGAATCGTGTTATATAAAGAGAGGCCAGAGCACGGAGGTAGCCTTGCAGAGGGCGAAACCAAAATGAGTCCGCCTTTGAGGAGCTCAGCATGCTTGGGAGGAAAGAACCAAGGAAATTATGCACCTGGACAAAACCAGGTTGATGCGTGGGAGTGGCTGGTAAACAAAAGTGGGGGCTGAAAAATCACATTAGTCTATTAGCAAGCAAGGGGGTAAAAGTTCGTTTGCGAAATAGTTGTGTAAAAGTATGATTCCGTGCTTGCTTTAGAAACAGAACCCATTCAGAGAAGGCAATTCCCACCCGCTCCCTGGCTGCCACTCATCCTTTGTCCAGGGTGTGCCCTGCCTGTCAAGGCTCTCTGGGCATTCACCTGTTGTGGATCCCAGTGACCTTGCAACGTGTCTGCCTTGCTATACCCATGTTTGTATTTGTCTCTGATACCTCCTATTTCCCCATGCCTAGCCTTCCTTTTCTTTCTAAGGTATCTTGTTTGTCCATATTCCTTTTTATCTTTTCCTTATCAATAGTTGCATTTAGCCCTTAATATGGGTTCCATGATGACCATTTCATCAAGTGTTTATTTCTTTGGTTTGACAAATCACCCTATTAAAATTGGGTAGGGTGGGAACCCATCCAGTTGTTAGAGGAATTTTTTTTTTTTCAATAATTTTGCACACTATTCCAAGATAGTCTCTTAGAAGGGTTACACTCAACCTTTTATTGATTTTGCATAGCTCGAATGAAATGGATAATATGAGGGCCTATTTAGCCAGAGCGATTCCATCCAGTTAAACAGTAATTTTGTTGTTTATGCAGTAAAGCTTAAACTGACCCTGCCCCCCCACCCCAGGGGAACTTACTTAAAAGCAAGTCTGTGAAACCAGTAAAATATGGTCTACCAGTCCCTGATAACAGAGCCCAAATACAAGGGTGGGTCAGGTCAGGAGGAGATAACAGAGCCCGAATGCAGGGATGAGTCAGGCCAGGTGGAGACATCCAATTAGTGGAGCTCGCATACTGTCTCCCTAGCTACCAAGTAGTGTGGGCCCCGCCTTTTGGGTGCCTTTTGGACACCAATTCTGACCAAGGTGATAGGCTAGTTCAAATAGCTACTATGGAGCGAATTGTAATTCAATTGTCCAACATTTGTGACCTAGCATGACTGTGCAGCTTTCTCTGTGTGTTGCAATCTCATTGACCACCTATGTGTGGCCAGGCTCAACCACATGGCCTTTGCTCTACAAAAGTTAGTCTGTAAGGCTGGGAGTCACTCCCTCTCTCTGTAAGAGGCAGCCCTGAATGGTCGGTTTGATTCTTGATGCTTGGCGCAAAATAAAGCTTTGCTTGATCTTTGTATCAGTCTCACTCCTTTGACCACGGACCTAACAGATAAAAAGTTGAGAATTAAAAGGTGATGTTACCAGACAGAGGACTGATTCCAAATTCAGGTTTGGCCGCTCACTATTTGAAAGCCAACACTCGAGAGAGAAGTTTTGGTGGGAAATGTGGTTACTTTCTTCAAGAGGCTGTCATCTTGAGGAAATGGCAGACTAACATCTCAAAGACCATCTTTCCATTCAGGTGAAGTGGGAGGTTTTTAAGAGGAAAGCACAGGAAGTGGGGGCAGGGTGGGGGGCAGGGGTATGTGCTGGAGAAGCTGGCGCTCAGCAGTTTATTTGCCCTTCCAAGGCTTCTAGATTTCTCTGCTCTGCCAATGATCAAGACTCCTAGGCATCTCTTAGTAAAGGATAGCATGGTCAGTGGTGATCATTATTGGAGTATGTTCAGCCTTATCTAATAGGAAAGTCTGGTCCTTTGTTCCTCAAGGCCAGTGGTCTTCAAAATCTGAACAGAAGTCTACAAAGGATGAGGTTTAGATCAGCAAACAAGGTGGGATGCCTGGGTGGCTCAGTCGGTTAAGGTCAGCAAGCAAGGAGTGCATAAGCTTGAAGCAAACAGGCCCTTATAAGAGTGGGGTGAAGTTCAGTTCCGGGAAGAAAAATGGAATAACTGGAGCTGCCATTCATTGCGATGGTACAAAGACTTTGTAAAATGATACTACAACTTTGGAAAAATGCTCAAAATATTTTAATGAAGTTCAATGTATGCCCACTCTGTGATATAGCAATTCCACTGCTAGGTATTTTTCCCAAAGGAATGAGTGCTTATGTCTCCAAAAAATGATTTGTACAAGAATATTCATAAAAGATTGATTCATTATAGGCAAAAGACTAGCAACAATCTGAATGTCTACCAATAAGAGAATGAATAAACAAACCACAGATACACACAATATGGATGGATCTCAAAATAATTGTGCTGTATTAAGTGAAAGAAATCAGATGTGAATGAGTAAAGTATATTTCCATTTGTATGAAGTTCTGGAATAGGCAAAAACTAATCAATGGTGCTAGAAATCAGAATACAGCCTACTCTTGGAGGCCAATTTTTGTCTGGGGAGGAATATGAAGGAATTTCCTGGACAATGGAAAGATAGTAGTTTGCTCTAAGCGATGGATACTTGAGTGTAAGCATCCATTAAAATTTTCTAAGCTATACCTCTCAGACTTATGCATTTTGCTGTAGGAAAAGTTTCCCCTATTTAAAAGGCAAAAGGGAATAAATAGAAGAAGATACAGTGAAAAGAGCTCAGGTCTTGAAATAAAAATTCTAGATTTATAATCTTAGCTGTCATTTATTTAATCTCTTTCAACCTCAGTTTTCTCTTCTTTAAAATAGGGAAATATCACCTACCTCATAGGTATATTAACAAGATTATGCTACTTAATGATAATTAATCCATAAATATTAATTCCTTTCATGTCCCCTTCTTCCCTGTTTTGATTGATTATTAGCAGCATTATTCCTAGTTAGTATTTTTCAACTTATTGTGCTACCAAATGAATGCTGTTAAAGTTTGAGGAGCACTATTCTAGAAGATTTCCAGTGTACATCAGCACATTCAAGGCTTGATAAATTATGCATTAAATACATTGATTTAGCACTGCTTGAAGCTACATCTTCCAATCTTATTAGATCAAAGAACTTCTCTCCCAAATATATATATTTGGGGGAATGGCAAGACATAATTATTATCTTACTGTAAGACTTTGTTAAAAGAAAGCACCTTGAGAAACATAAGTGTAGCAAATCTCCTCATTTCTGAATAAAAATTTTGGGTATTATCTGACACATTCCAGAAATTTTAAGTTCAGGATGAGTGTACAGGATATGACTACAATTTGATGTGTTGACCCAATTATACGTATATATCTGGACAAATAACCCAAGTAAATAATTCTTAGATGTGAGTGAAGGGCATAGCAGAAACACATGGTGAGCTTTGTAAAAATACGTATTGATTTGTCATTCAGATTCCTTAGAGAAACAAGAATGGTAATATAAACTCTAGGACCTTTCAGAAATGCTGTCCCTAGCCCGTACTTCATCATATTCTGTGCATTCTGAAAAATACCTTCTAGTGATTACAATAGCCACCCCCAACCAGGTGAAATCTCTTGGTTTAAGTAAATGCGTCTCAACTCAGATCACACAATAGTATCACTCAGACTTAAAAACATCAATTTCCAAAGCCCACCCTTGAAGACTGATTTAATTGGCCTGGGGTTAGACATGGGCATTGGCATTTTGTATCATTTCCCAGGTGATATTAATGTGTAGCATGAGTGGAGACCCACTCTTCTAAGAGAAATAATAGTGTTCCCTTGACCCCTTGCCAAAACTACCCATCATTTTGTTCTCAAGTAAAAAATAAAGTCATCTCAGTGGTGGGTATTAGTCAAAAGAATGTCTATGCTGAAATTTCTTATTTAGGGGCCTTTGTCTCTATATAGCGTACCAGTGTACATCAAAGTGGTATTTCAGAAAAGTAGAGGCCAGTGAGTTGGTTGAGAATTGTGGCTCTGAGTCATTAAGATAATATGAGGATCTGGGCAGTTTGCACACTGCCCTCCATCCATATTCATTCGGAGATCTAAAACTGGATATTACATATAAGCAATTTGTAGAAAAACCTCTAAAAGGTGTAGAAAAACCTCTAAAAGGCTTTTTTCATTGTCTTTAAAAATAATCATTTTATAATTTAACTTCATTTGAACAATTTTTAAGTAAGTGCAGTTATCAGAGAACTAGTTTTTCCCAAGTCACCTAATTCATATGAGTAAAGGTCATAGCAAGGCTTTTAGAAATAAGCATTATTCTTCTTCTTGAAAAAGAATCCACCATTAACGAAGATGTTTTTAAAGCTTCCGTTATCTAATACCTTGAAGACTTCATTTCAATATTTATTATAAATCAAAACTGGTTTTCAATTAAATGTGTATTAGCAAATGATTAAAAAAAATAGGAATTCCTTATCTAAAGTATAGCCTTTTAAGGGCATATTTCACGTTTATTTAGCTGCCTAGTGCATAAATATCCCACTTTTTTAATCACTTAAAATAAAAAGACTCATAGGCGGGAGGTTTTGTGGAAAAAGAAGTATATATTTACTTAAAATGCACAAGTACTAAAAATAAAATAAAAGGTACCACTACTATATTCAAGCAGGGGAAGCTTGAATAAACCCCCTGTGAGATGGTTTTGATTAAAAAAGAAAAGTCCTCCAAACTGTGTTGGAATGAACCTAATGGAAATCTGAACATTGGTGTGCTTTGTAAAGAAAAGGTATGTCTTTACCTGGCTTGACTGGATTATTAAAAGACATGCACACACACACACACACACACACACACACCCATCATCTGATTGTCAAATGATCGATAATAAATGTTTATTGAGTATGTAATGCAATTTTTTTTTTTTTCAGTAATGGCAAATTTAAACTGCGGCAGTCAGTTCCTTTATCAATTGACGGCATGGTAGTATTGCTATTGTTAGAACTTTTCTAGACCTCATCTTATATAATTTAAACAGTGCTGGTCACCAAACCTTTACAAGGTTTAATTGCTCTTTGGGGGGACAGTGAAGAGCAATTATATGAATGATACCAGATTTCAACGATTAAGTTATGTGAAAAGACGGGGAAAGTTGAGCAAATCCTCAGGGGAAAAGAAAAGACTTCGTGTAACCCAATTGAAGTTTTAAAAATTATAAGGTGGATTGATAAAATTGATCCAAGCAAAGTCTTAACGCTTCAAGACCAGAGAAGTAAGTAGATATGATCTGAAAATTAGAAAGTTGGGAACAAGGCAAAAAAGAAGGCAAAACTCTTTCACACAAAGGATAATAAGCATATGGAATAAATTACTAAAAAGGGCCCCTGAAGCAAGAAGCATCATTGAATACAGGAGGGAATGAAATGAATTTCTAAATGAAAAGGGAAGGTAGAGAAGAACAGGAAGAAAATACGCTAGTGGAAATAAAGGAAACTTTGCAAAAGCAGGTGTGATGAGCAGAGAAACCTTTCACTGGGGTCCCTTCACTTCTTTCTGCTAGTGCTGCTAAATGGCTTTTGGCATAGCCTGTAATCTGAAATAATGTCGAAGCTTCGTGCTCCATGCTGTCACATTTCACCAAATGCTACATGGCATATAACGTTCATCTGTCTTCAGGGATGTCCAAATACAAATGTATGTAATGTCATTCTACTCTGCAAATAGGTGATTTGGAAACATTACTCACCTTTGCGACCCATGAAGTCAACTTTTCTAGGGATGTTACATATTCAAGGGAATTTTTTCCTTAGTCTGTTGCTTTAAAAAAATAAATTAAGTATTGCCCAAAAGCACCTATAATCTAGTGCATGTCTTAATAATAGATGAGATGATTTTCAATAGGACATGCAGAAAATATGAAGGCATATTAACCATTTGTAAACTATTCATAATGGGACGGAGTGTCTCTCTTTGAGCACACTGTCTTCTGTTGTATGTGAAAAGAAACCCCTTCCTAGCTGGAAGCATGAATCCTTTTTTAGGAAAGGGCGCTGAGGCTGAATAGAGGATTTCAAGTGATGAATGATTTGAAACATTAATATGTAAGGTATTGCTAGCTAATTATTCAGCGGTTACTTCAGTGGCTTAGATGGGGAATAGGTTACCTTTGGGAGGCAGGATTCTGCTTTCCAGCGGACTAAAGTATTATTACTAGAAGTTATATAGTACATGTTACTGCTAGCTCTCTCCCAAAAGGTACAGAAACACAGCTTTGTGGTCTAAAATATAAAGAGCTTACTATAGGCACAGTCATCAAGTGCTTAGAAATATCTATTTGGTTAAAACAGACAAGAAAGGGCATTTTCTCTAATTTAGGCTTAATTTTATACTATAAATGTCCCTTTCATAGGTATAGTCTGTTCCAGGCACTTAAACAGGACACTTAAAAAAAATCATTTTAATACCAACAAGGAACACGAGAGGACACAGAACTGGACAATGATTTATTAATGACTAACCCAGAACTTTCTGAACTGCTCAATCATAAGGCGGCATTTCCAGATGAGACAGTTCATCAATAACACATCAAGACCATTATCAAAGTTTGTTGGCCTGGACATCTGACTTTGAGATTCAAGTCAGATGTGGGACATGTTCACTATTCACAGGCAAGGTTAGCGTAAGGTAAATTAATAGCAGATCACAATCTGCCAAGATGCCCAAAGAAGATTGTAGTTTTTAGAAATAGACTCTGAAATGCCATAATGAGTTTCTCCCGATAAGTAACCAGGTAGAACAGGCTCCACTAGCTAGATTCCTAGATTTGGGCACGGAGTCTCTAAACTATAAAAGAATGACAGGTAACTGGCACAGTGGGTCAATTAGGTCTAAACATCTAGCACTTCAGTCCAGGAAGAAGTTGACAAAATCATGTTGCTGGTTGCATGACTCCCGATGTTTTCTTTCATCTCTCACCTCAAGCCAAACCAGTGAAATAATCAGGGCATTCTTTCCCACTGAATTAACAGTCTTTCTAAAAACTCTGCTCCCAGGAGATCCTCACAGTCTACTGGCTTTGGCACTGGAGATGAAACCCGTTTAACAATCCTTGCACAGATCCCTACATAGATGTAAATTCAGAATAGGGATGGACAAAACAAGGTCCGTGGAAGGAGTCAGGGAAACTGAGCAGCAGGAGAAGCTACTTTCCTAGAAAACCGTGTCTTCAGCTTCTGACCTATTTCATAATGAACAGCAAAGTGTGTGTGGGAGGAGAGGTTTTGAGTGTCTAAAGGCAAAAGAAGTTAGACGGGGCATATTTGTTTTGTGGAGAGATAATCTCAGAAAGGAGTTTTTTTTTTTTTTTAGTTGGGGGTTTTGGTCTCATTTTCTCAAAAGGTAGATATAGTTTGGTAGGCAAGTAGGTAGTTGGGTAGACATACAGGTGCATAAAAAGATAATAGCACTGATTCATTTGGTTGGCAATGCTTTGAGACATTATATTTTGCCAGCTGATTATATGTTGCAGAAATACATAGACAACAATACCACAGAGAAACATTTGCCCTGTGTTTAAATTTTAGGGGCACAGGATTTACAAGGTATAGTTAAAGCAACACATACTAGTATTTTGTGGATGCTGAGATTAATTTTCAATATGCAGTCTCCCTTGGGATATTTATATTCTTCCAATCAGCATGGAACTGTCCATCAAAACTAACATTATAAATTTTTTTTTTTTTAACTTGGCATTGCGAATGTTTCAGGGCTTTCTTTAAAGAGCTCTAGACAGATTAGCAATCTTTCTGTAAAAATGACCTCTGTCATTTTCCCCAGTGCTGGCTAGTTATTTCAGTGCAGTTGAATTCAGAGAAGGAGAAGGGTTTCCCCTCTTATTCTTCCTCTGCTTTTGGATAATTTTAGGACTATTTATTTGATGTACAGGAACTTTAAGAAAGTACTGATATTTACTTTACAATGTCATGTGCATTATGGTTTAAAGTTTATTTCTAATTAGAGCACAGCAAAATAAATTGTTTTGGAGAAGGAAAAATACATTTCCCCCCACAAATTGCCTCCATCATTTTTGAACCCTGCTAAGCATTTTTAATAGATATGTGCCCTTAGCTCATCTTTTGCATGCTAACAATTTCATCTGAATACCAATATAGACACAAAATAAACGATTGTTTCCTGCCAGAGGTATCTGCAGAAGAAATCTTGGAGTAAAACATTGTCTTTGCAGCTCATTGTGTCTCTAATTAGAGTGGAAGGAGGCAGAAGCTTGCTGGTGTCAGTCCGTGTTTAGCATGCCCTGGAGCCTCAAACTCCTGTGGGTATCAAAGTGCACTAATTAAATGAGGGGTCCACAATACGGCACTAAACATCAGAGTGCGAGAAAGAGTCCAGTGTCCTCAGTGCCTTTGAGAATCCGTGGCCCACGCTAATTACCCATTGTTGAATTGACTTTCCATTCTGTGAGGAATGAATGGTTCCACACTCCCTCCTCCCTCCCCCCCTCCCCCTTTCTATTTTACCATCTTTGCTTTGGCCGCCTAATTAATCTTATGGAAATCTCCCGAAGCCAGATTCCAGCAAGGTTGCCCCGATGTTTATAATTTGATTTGTGATGATAAAAGTGAAGGCACCCGGTGATGGAACAGTGTCATTTTCAACACTCTTGAGAATCGAAGAGGCTATCAATCTTTCCCACGTGCACGGCAAACTGATATCCTAGAAAATTAACTTCAATTAATAACAGAAATCCCCAGACACATGCGAAAGTGGAGCTGCTTTGAAAGAGAACCTTCAAAGATGTCTCTGGACTGTCTTTTATATGCAGACCTTTTTTATATCAGAGATCCTCAATGAGGAAATATATATGTGTGTGTATTTGTCCCCCCCCCCCCCCAATATTATTTTCAGGGAGGTATGGTATCTTTCATACTGGTACAGAAAGAATTTAACCAAAGTTCTTTAGGTTTATATCAAACCATTCCTGTCTTTAAACTCCAACATTTGGTGTCTATTTTTCCTTTGATCTGATGAGCAATGCAATTTTAAACATCATCTGAAAACTTTTCTCCTCATCCATAAAGGCTTTATGTGGGCCCACGTCTTAAATTTAATAACAAAGTACACATGAATGTACAAACATCATAGATAAAACTCACTAAAATTGATGCCAGGAAAGTGTTCTATCAATAGAACCTGTCCCATGTAGTAACAGCTAGGCTGAACAAGGAATAAAAACTCCCCTTTCTGCAAAGTTTTATAACAAATATTATTTGATTTAGCACAACTCTACTCTCTGTATGTTTAATTGTATGCTCTGGTTGTGGATTATACATTAAAAAATAAAAAGCAGGTAGTTATTCTTGGACAACACCATTTCAGTTTGTTGATTAAAAGATTTAAAAGATTTGTAATATTTTATCACGACCACCGGAAGGAATACACTATCCAGTATAATCTCACAGATCAGCGCCTAACTCTGTCTACCCCCACCCTCTTCTCCTTTCTTGGCTTCTTTCTCTGTTTGTATTCCTACTTATCTCACTTCTTTATTTTCTCTTTCAAAGACTTTAGGTTACTCAAACATAATTTTCAAATTAAAAGAAACATAATTCTCACCAATAAAGAGCAAGCACCAGTCTATGTTTTATTTAACTTAACAAGGAGGAAAGCAACAGGACAGCAAAGCTAGTGCAGAAAAGATGAGAGGAACTGGGCGCGTATAGTTGTTGAAATAAGGACGGTGAAATAAGATTAGGAAGTTACAGAATGAATTAATCCCATGGATCAAGGAATATGTCACCTTGAGAGTTAAATTTTCCACTGGACAGAAAAGAAAATTACCATACTTTAGTTTTCTAAAGTACTTTTCAGAGTTAAAAAATAAATGGCTCTGGTCGAGTGTGAATTCTAAATAAAAACAAATTCCCAGAGAAAAATCAGATGATCCTCACTCAGCCTCAGGCAATCTTGTTGGACAATTCTAGCATGACATTAGGGAAACACAATTATTTTTCTGTTTTATTTCCAAAGCTTTAGATAATTCTCTTTAACAACGTGAATACACTCACCACTTGGTCAAAGGATGATGCAGAGATTCTAAATTTGATTCTAAACCACCCCCCCAAAAGAAAAGAAAAGAAAAAGAATAAAAGAAAAGGCGAGGAAAGAAAAAAAGAAAAGAAAAGAAAAAAAGATTTGTTGTTTGTTGTAGAATTTAACATTATTATTGGAATTATACATGATTGCATTTATTATACACTATTTCATATTCTTATTAATGGTCATGGGAATGTGGAATTAACAGGGGAATCTCATGGAGTCTATGAACTGCATTATTGAACCATACTACCTTGACTATTTATGTGTGCTGTATTTGGATTGGCTGAAATTCTATTTCTTCCCTTGATAACCAGGAACACTTGTTTAAAAAAAATGAAATTTGATCTAAGTAAAAATCCCACATATTAAAGTAGGGAAATGATACATCATGTACATTTTCAATGACATGTTAAAGTTAATATTATGAGTTATCCAGCAAGTAATTAAAAATTACTTTTGCGGGGCACCTGGGTGGCTCAGTGGGTTAAGCCTCTGCCTTCAGCTCAGGTCATGATCTCAGGGTCCTGGAATCTAGCCCTGCATTGGGCTCTCTGCACAGCGGGGAGCCTGCTTTCACAGAGAGAGCCCCCCTCTCTCTGCCTGTCTACTTCTCTGTCTACTTGTGATCTCTCACTCTGTCAGATAAATAAATAAAATCTAAAAAACAAAAAAAATTACTTTTGCAAAAAGAAAGGAGTATCATCAACCTTAATGTTTTGAATTCCATTAATTGTATGTCCCTTAAGTCATCCCTGAATGATAAATTAGGTGTCAGAATTGACCATTCTTATGCTTTTCCTACCAGGAGTCTAGAAATTCTTTGACAAACAAAAACATTCTTTGCTATCATTTTCTTAAACTTAGGTTGTTTTTAGCTTATATAACTCAACAACAATGATTTTCAGAAATGACTTAAGATGATTTTTAATTTACTTCTTGAAAAACATTAGTCATTTTTTGGAAATATTATTTTCTTTTAAACAGATGGAAACGTTATTTCCAGAACATTTTTATTGTACACAATTCAATTCAATTGTACTACTTAATCTCAAGCTCTATGGTATGCTAATAAATATAAATAGGATTTTTTCCCTATGAAATAAACATTTTCCTATTATGATAGGTTTTAATAAAGTGGAAAGAACCAAGACTGAAAATAAACTAGAAGTATCATGCAGATTCACGAACACTATTAACTTGATTATGCAAAATCTGTCCATGGACACCCTTTCGTAGAAAAAGACAATGAAATAAAAGTGTTTATATATGTATTGTTAGGATTAATACAAACTTTATCTGAGCAACTGTATCGTGAAAGTCTAAAGGTGATATTGAAATCATCAAAGCATTATACGAAATGTCAAGAATGTGAGAAACAGAATTCGTGAAGAATGTCGAAAGATCCTTTACTCTGGGTGATATTAGGTCATGTGACATGGCTCTCACATGGTTAAAAAAAAACTCACCTATGAACAGGGTGATGTTTTAAAACATATCTTCAAAAGCTACTTCTTATTATCATCTATAGTTCATTATTTCTAAGATAGATGTTTTGGGCTGCGCTAGTCCTCCCCAAAAGGCAATTAAGAATAGGAAATCTATTTTTACCAAATATAATAAAACTCCCATTAATTCAGTTTTTGTGAAACTGTATAAAAATCCTAATGTCCCAGGTAGGGTTGTATTATTTTACCATATCTCCTGGTTAGTACTAAAAGGATCATTTCCAGATCCAGTGGGTTTCCCATTTTGCCAGCACTAGGCTACCTCCACATGGCACTATTAGCTCTCATCTTAGAAATTGTTTAACACATTTCCAAGTTAAATAAAAAGGAACTGGATGATGTAATAAATGTTTTATATTCAATAAGATAATCATCATATTTCATACATTCATTCTTAGAGAGTGCCTGTTTCCATCCTTCAGAAATGACCTGCGAGTAGTTGAGCAATAATGTTAACTCTATATGGGCTTTATTCTTTGCTCAGTTAATCACACATTCAATTTACCTATCTTCCTGCCCATGTGCATTATAATGCAAATCAATTCAAGTAGAGATGTGAGAGCTTAGGAAGCCTGGCCTGGCAAGCAAGCTTCCTTTATTTCTTGCCTTAGAGCTAGCCAACCTCCGGAGATGAAGATGAGCTTAATTAGAATTATAGAAGGATTTAAAAGTCACTTAAAAAAATAGAAAACCATTCAAACTGAATATTCAGTTTGCAACAAAGTCGAAGAAAGCCTTAGCTCCTTGTGTCCAAACATCTCAACTCTCAAAGGGTCAGAGGACAGTCTTTCCCCAGGAAGAAAAGTATTGAACAAGTTCCATGCTATTTGCCACATGGCAGCAGTCTGGCAAGCAAAGGTGGGGCAGGCGGGGCTGCTTTTGGCCTCTGTCCCGGCCCCAGTTCTATTCCCTTCAGGCCCCACACAACCTAGGGCTGTGGTACATGACACTACAGGTTCTAAAGACCCAGAAGGCCCAGGAGATACAAGGGCAAGTGCAGCAGAGTCAAAAAGTCTTAAATCTAGCTCAACGAAACAGCTTCTGATCTGACAATGTTGAAATTTACTCAAGCCCAATACTCCTGAACAATAGGGAAGGTTATGAAATTCCCTCCCTCTTGAGTCCTGGAGACTTAGCTAGGACTTGCCATACCCATCCCTACCCCTTGTTTACTTACAATGAGGTCAAACACCAACCCTCCAAATTTTTTAATTTTTTAATTCTTCCCTGCCCCCCATACACCATTAGCTGAGCTGCCTCTTCCCATGGACCAATTGGGGAAAAAAATGATGGCTTAGTCAACATTTGGTTAAGCTTCTCAGGGCCCTGAATTTTGACCCACCCTCATCCTGTGCCAGCATAGTACTCCTCATGAGAACAGATGGACCATGTGGAAAACATTCTCTGATCCATTTTCTCAGCCGGTGCCCCTCTCCCACCTCACTCTGCCCCACCTAGTTGTTTAACTCAATATAAAAGAAAACATTTTTGCCAGAACTGTGAGGATCTCACAGTCACAGTGTTCTCCCTGTTCAATAGCCCCTTTCTCCCCTCTTGCAATAAACGTTTTTAATAAAGTGTTGCCTTTGTAAGTCTGGATTTATTTTTTTATTTGACAGATCCTACCAATGTCCAGGGACATTAAAAACTTTAGGTGTACTCCTCACTCAAGGATTAAATTTTCCTAGATTCTCAGGAGAGAACCCCTAAAAGATCCTCTAGATTTGTGTTTTCAAAACCTGCACACACATTTCTGCAAAGCAAGCTTTATGTGACCTACTATTCTAGAGAACTAATTTTATCAATAACTTGGCAGGAAGGATATTTTTAAAAGTTGTAATCATATTTTCACAAAAGCAAAATCTACAGAATTCTAATCACGCAGGCCAGTCCAAAGAATTTTAGTAAAACAATTTAAACATTCTAAAATAATCGTATGAATAAAATGACCTAATAGACCATGATAGGTCTATTAGTGATAGGTCTACTACTATGACTTATCTACTACTATGACCTATAGGTCTAGACCATGATAGGTCTACTACTATTATGTAGTAAATTAAATTATACTATATAATACAAGTATTATATTCATATCAAAGTGAAGGGGGCATCAAAATGGAGGTAAATTCCACCATGCTAATGTAAACTTCTCAAGATCTTCTTCACCCTGGGAGCTGAAAGATGAATCAGGCTGAGAATCTGGTTTTTGATAATTGAGTTTATAACTTAATAAGCTAATGGTTTCATTCATTTTGTTTACACATATGAATGAATGTGCACACCGCACCCAATCATTGCTTCCCCTAAATTAGTCTAGCTTCCAGCACAATTGTTCTGAGCATATAAGGATAGAGTATCCAAGCTCTATGTAATTTTAATAGCACCAATAATCCTGTTTATATAAATGTACTTATATCAGTCTTTATTTACCCTATAAATGGTGTGATTATATCTAAATTAAATTTCCAACAGTGAACATATATAAGTTCATAAAAGCAGACCAAATATATGCTATATCTAGTTTATTAAAATATAAAACAAAAGAATAAGAGAAATTCAAAACAACAGGAAATCCAGGATTATGTTAGATCAGACACTCTCTTCTAGGCTCCTAACAATGAACCTGGTAATGAAGATGAGGCCAACTCACCCCAATAATAATTAATTTATCAATGGCAAGGAGCAACTTCTATTTAAAAAGGTATAAGATATACCTAGATGCCTATTTAAAGTGTGCGTCTTATGATTCTGAGGCTAAGAGGTTGAAACTTTGGTCTTTTTCACACAAAACTATCCTGAACAATAACTGCCCTGAAGCATTTCTCTTTTAAGGGTTTTTCAAGTTTGGAAAAAAAAATCACTAGAATGCTTTATAACAGCAGAGGGCTTGATGGGAGAAATGACATCACAGCACAATCAAACGTGCAGGGAAAGCATAGCTTGGCAGTTTACGAGGGAAACAGGGCTTTCAGGGTATAGACCAAGAAGACTGGGAGGTACTGCTAGCCCTGAGGAAGGGGTTAGAAGGCAGTGGGGAGGTGGCACGGAGGAAGTGGGGGGAAGACACATCTCTGAGACACAGATCTCTTGTGCAGCCCTACGACTGAGACTTACGAGAAGATTAGAAAATGCCCCCTTCCCCACATCCTGCCACCAACCTAACAAGACCTCAGTAACAATAACAGCAGAGTATAGCCTGGAGACCTGTGAGAAGCAGACTTTTTCTGAGAAGCAGACTTTTTCTGAGAATCAGCACAAAAGGAAGCACCAAAACCAAGACAAGAATAAGGTGACAAGGCGATGGAAAGAGTTTGAAGTCTCTGATGCCCACAGTTACAACGAGCATAAAATACAGCCCAACTACTGGCCGGACGAACAGAAACCTTCACACTGAACACATATTTAGCTCAGTTTCAACTGCCCTATACAAGGTGCTTTGCTCTCAACAATAAATTGCAAGGTACACCGAAAGATGAGAAAAAAAGGCCGAAGAGACAAGGCAATCATCAGAACCATAAGCAGATAGGACAGAGATGTTAGACTAATCAGACAGGGATTTAAATTTTATTATGAATAATGTGTTCAAGGTTCTAAAGGAATGCTAAAAGATTAACTGAGGCATATTAAAATGTTTAAGTGTTTATTTGAGCAATGATCAATTCCAATCAGGCAAGTGGTAAGGATTGCTCCACAGCCTGGTGCTCAGGGAGAGATTTTTATAGAGAAAAAGTGTCAGCCAAGCACAGAGATTATTTGATTGGCTGTGTTTCCCTTATTCGGAAAAGTCCCCTTGTTTAAGTAATTTAACAGGAAATCATAGAGAACCAGTAAGACTAGTTGGGTAATTATCAATAAAGAGATGGAAGCTATAACAAAGGGTCAAAAGTAAACACCAGAAAAAAAAAAATACAGAAGCAGAAATGAAGAATGCCAGGGCTGGGCGCCCAGAGACGTGATACAGATGAGGAAAGAATCAGTGAGTTTTGGGGGTGCTGGGGTGGCTCAATCACTTAAGCGTCCAACTCTTGATTTTGGCTCTGGTCATGATCTCAGGGTCATGTTCTCAGGGTCATGAGATCAAACCCCACATTGTGCTCTACCCTGGGTATGGAGCCTGCTTAAGATTCTTTCTCTCCCTCTCCCTCTGCCTTCCAATCCCCATTCCCACAGTCTGTCTCTCTCTCTCTCTCTCTATATATATATATATATATATGAAAAAAAATCAATGAACTTTATTTTCAATGGAATTTACCCAAAGAGAAAAACAAGGAAAATAGAAACAAGAGAACGTATCTTCAAAAAACTGTGGTACAATATCAAATCATGTAACCTCATCAAAGTTGGAACATTAGAAGGAGGAGATAGAGAGAACAGGGCTGAAGAAATATTTGAAGAAATATGGCCAAAGTTTTTCCATTGCAAGGGGAGTTACCTTAACCGAACTTGAAGTTTTCATTATTTGGGTTTCCGGCAGATGCTTGGAAAGGCAGGTGTCACACCCTGTGGTGTGGAGGGACAACCCAGCCTAGGTAAGGTGTTAACCATGAGAAAGACACATTTGGAAATCTGAGAAGATACTCAAGGTTTGTATTTTCAAATATTTGTATAGCTAACTTTTTAAAAAATACCATTGAACATACATCTATATGTATTTTAACATTCAGTAAGCATAGAGTCCACTTTAAAAAACATAAGTACTGTCAAGAACTGTGACAGGGGACGCCTGGGTGGCTCAGTTGGTTAAGCAGCTGCCTTCGGCTCAGGTCATGATCCCAGCGTCCTGGGATCGAGTCCCACATTGGGCTCCTTGCTCGGCAGGGAGCCTGCTTCTCCCTCTGCCCCTGCCTGCCATTCTGTCTGCCTGTGCTTGCTCTCTCCGCCCCCCTCTCTCTGATAAATAAAAAATCTAAAAAAAAAAAAAAGAACTGTGACAGGTCTGAGATTTGACTTTGTTTGACTTTGTTTGCCTTCGTTTACAAGTGAACAAGTTAGCCAACCATGGCTTCATGGAAGCTGGCAGGAGACACAAGACCCCTGAATCAGAAGATGTTAGTATCTAGGCACAACAAGCAGCCTGAGCATCACCGTATGTGATCAGCTGCCCTCGCCTTCCAATTCTCATGGGGGGTGGGGGAGGTGGGGGGGCAGGCTTCCAGGAGCATGCTGAAGGGCAGAGGGTTTTTGTTCCAGCTGAAGAATCCTGGGTTTAGGGGATCACAACCTTTCACAATAGGCTGCAATGAAACAGGACTGACCTTTTCGCAGAAGGCAGCGTTATCTTTATTACACCAGGTTGTAAACAAATCTACCCATTTGCTCCGATAGACACTACTTCTATTCTTCCAAGGTTGTTCGTTACACAAACATCCTTGAGAAGATATTCCGGAACAAAGGCCATCGGGAGTCTGCTCACAAGTCTTGCAGAGAGACCACTGGACCACTGTCTCCCAAGAACGAGCTACCCCTGAAAGATATGCGATAGGTCATAATCTCAAAGAAGGATGTGGGTCCCACTAAAGGCATCCCCACCTTGATTCAAAGCATTATTCATATTCATTCTTAGTGTGTTCAATGGAAAGGAAGTGTAAAAAGGCTTCTAAAAAAGTAGTTTAAATTTTTTCAATTAATTAATTAATTTGACAAAGAGAGAGAGAGAGCGCACAAGCAGGGGGAGCAGCAAGCAGAGGGAGAGGGAGAAGCAGCCTTTCTGTTGAGCAGGAAGCCAGATACCGGGCTGGATCCTAGAACCCTGGAATCATGATCGGAGCCAAAGGCAGACGCTTAACCAACTAAACCATCCAGGTGACCTACAAAAAGTAGTTTAAATAGTCATTATATTTATAGTTTTAATAAAATGAGAATGATTTTTGAAAGATTGTTCTGGAGTTTTGGAAGTCAGTTTTTTTAATGGTGGAAAAAGTGGGACAATGTGAAAAAAAAAAAAACCTGGGTAAGGTGAACAAGGTTTTGTTTTCTCTATTGATAAAGATCATCTTTCAAAGTTGCTTATTTCAGTTTATAAAGTCTACACATTTTTAATATGTATCTTAACAGTAGGCAAAACACTTGAGTTTTAGGTTCATAATTCAACTAAGAACACATGGTCAGTTGAATGAGTAGAGTTTACTCAAGTAGAGTCTACTCACGTAGACTGAGTCACTTATAATCCTAGTTAATTTTTGTAGGATAAAAATTACAGGGGTGCCGGCATGACTCAGTGGGTTAAGCCACTGCCTTCAGCTCAGGTCATGATCTCAGGGTCCTGGGATGGATCCCTGCATCGGGCTCTCTGCTCAGCAGGGAGCCTGCTTCCCCCTCCCTCTCTGTCTGCTTCTCTGCCTACTTGTGATCTCTCTGTCAAATAAATAAATAAAATCTTTTTAAAAAATTACAATATTTATAACAACAAAAAATCAGCAGTCATGATTCTTGGTGGAAAATATTCCTTGGTCAGAGGTTCGCAGAAATCCCTTTCTTTCTACAGTCTGATGTGAACAACATAATCTAGCAATAAAAATACACGTTTCAAAATGTCCACCAATGGTAACTTGAAATAACTCAGTGTGCCTTTTCAGAGGATCTTCTCTCAGTGATGCCAATTATTGTGCTGGGTGTCCACATACTGATGTGAATTCAGGTTCCCCGTGTGTTTGATACCAACACAAGAGAAAAGAAAAAACCTGGCTGCTATATTTGATATATAGTATTAGTTATCCATCCATTTTCCAAAGTAAGAGATTCTACTCTTCAAAATCTATTGAAACCTGAAACCTTTTAAACACAGTTAAAGTGGTTTTAAATTACATTCGGCATTCTACTTATCAAAGAAGGACTCCATAAAAATGGAAACACTGACAGTAACTCATTCAAATGAAAGTATAAATGCTAGCAGCTGAACAATCAATCAATATATATTTAGCAAGAGCTAGTAGGTTGTGGGTACTCTGTAAGGAGCTGAACAAAAACTATTTATCACGTAAGAAGGATATTACCTTGTTTCACTTAATATCACTGAAATTCAGTTTCCTTGTATATAGAGTTCAAATCAGAAAAAGGATGCTATGTTTCTTCCAAGTCTTGGGTTCTTTGCCCCCAAGTACCTACTTGGCCGGAGCTTAGGTGCCATATGAGTCAATTCAAATTATATGACGCCATCAATGTTTTTATTTAGTATCCTTCCACAGACCCATTGTTCTCCCCCATATTTGGTACACAGAACCACTTCTTTTCAGATGCCCAGGACCAACATGCTGTCCAGGATTCTCTTTATTTCCCCAATCCTCTGCAAGTCAAGTCTTGGGACACTTCTGGTTTCTGTACCTTCCTCATTCACACTTGATTTTTAACCAATTTTTAAAAGAGTTTATTTATTTATTTGTCAGAGAAAGAGAGAGCGCGCAAGCAGGGAGAGCAGCAGAGGGAGAGGGAGAAATGGGAGAGGGATGTGGGACTCTGGGACTCGATCCCAGGACCCTGGGATCTTGACCTGAGCTGAAGGCAGGCGCTTAACTGATTGAGCTACCCAGGTGCCCCCACACTTGATTATTAAAATTTTAAAGTTCAGGTTTTTCTATATATTGAATATTTTGCCTCCTAATTGCCAAAGTGAAGAAAGATTATGAGAAAAACTAGTCCAATTGTGTTAATACCTAATATGGAATTTATATATTATACTTCCCAGAGGAATTTTGATTTTAATGATGGGTTCTAGGGAATAGACTTTCTAAATCCAAGGGAATATGAGTCCTTTTGTCCATTATTACCAACTATCTGAATGTAGGGGAAATTTTGTTAAATTCCCATTATAACAAGGTGAAGAAAAGACACATGTAGACTTCGCAATGTAAAGGTAGCTGTCTCTATGCCCAGGACTGAGTCATCCTGACATGATGATTCCCTCCACCAAATAGACTTTGCTGGGAGCTGGCATTCATTTTAAGAGAATGAATCCTTTTTAATTATAGGCAACCGCAAATCCAGGCAATGTGCTATAGCAGAACACGGATAGCATGGGATTTAGAACATAACATCAACAGGTGATCAAAAGGCCTTAAATCTTACTTGTTTTGACCCTTCTCTCTCCTGTTTCTCTCAGTAAAATTTAGAAACAAAATTGATTTTTACTAAGAGGAAGAGATTTGGAGGATGAAAACAGAGTATGGAGTGGGGGGAAACCAAAAAATGGAAGTGGAAAAAATGTTTTCCAAGTTTATTTTCCCTAAAATAAGAATAGAGAAGCATCCACATTTAATTTCTCATTATGGCGTTTCTTAACCAAGGGTGCCGCTCAGTGTCACTTGGGAATTTTTCCAAAATATGTACCCTGGTAAGCAACAGCCATGGGGAACATCACAAATATTAACTCAAGAGTTGCTCAGGATATGTGTCTTCTGTGGTACCAGTTCCATGCTGTATTCATATGTCATGAGACTGGAACAGTGTTGGCAGCAATGTGGAATTTCAGTGAGGAAATTTTCTTAACAAATTTTATCTGCTTTCCACGAATTGAGTGTGGTTTGAGTCACATACATCAAAGACCTGAATAACTAACAGGCAATGAGTTAGACATAAGGATTGGTGCTTCACCAAATATAGCATTGTAAATTTTAAAAAATATATTTTTGAAATCTGATTTTACTCGTTCCATCCAAACTCCATCTTTACTGAAATACTGTTCCCACTGTGAAGAGCGCTGCTCTCCAGAATCATAGCATGTGGGATATTAACTTCTTGTGGGTACCATTTACTAAACCACTCAATTGCGAAAACTGTCACTTCACTGTCCAATAATTATGGCTTTTCCTATTCAGCATATAGTTGATAGTTTACTTCCAGAATGTGAATTTTTCACCTTTTGTCTCCAGTAGCTATAGCTGTTGAATTTTCCATTATAATCTAAACCTAAAGGACCAATTTTTAAAAAATTCTTAATATCCCAAGGCACTTTGCTTCTTTAGACATGAATATTAAATAGGGTGAAAGCTTAAAACCCTTGGTGGCAAGTCCCGTCAAGAGAGGCCACATGAGGACATTCAAAATACAACTAGCCAACTCACATTCTATTGTGGGATTAATTAGCTGTGAGCTACGAAGTCAGTGTTGTAGGAGAGGTACTTTTCCATAGAGCTTTTGTCACATGCTTCTGCCAGGTCCATTTTTTTTTTTCTCCAGTTTCAAGCCATAGTTTGAGGAAAAAGCAGCTGGATGTGGTGGAAGGAACCGGAGACAGAGGAGGAGGGCTCTGGATGATCCCACTCTCTTTACATTACACCTTGCCCAGACAGCAACTGACTAGTTACTTCGTCTGAGAAAGTCATTCTCTTTTTCCAGATTGACACCATTAGAGGAAGCTATTCTTAACCCCCGGATCAAGTAAGCTGGCTAAAAATGAAAGTGAAATCTTTTAAGTTAGAAAATTTTAAACCATTGTCAGTTTGGTAAGAAGAAAGAACGAAAAAAAAAAAAAACCACTCTCCATCTAGCAGAGAGGAAAAAACTCTCTTCTTTTCAAAATCTTATGATGTTTTTTCAGTATGTTGCTCAGAATTGAAAAAAGGGCTCATTTCTTGACTATCACCATGATTTTCACTGAGATTTGTATTCAATGATGCCTGAAGATCACACATAAACCCTGACACTAGGGTAGGCTAGAGCCTGCCGTCTGAACTATGAAAAAGGGTGATTGTAGAGCCATCAGAAGGCTAATTAGAAAGTCTTTTACTGCTCTGGCCAGGCAGCTGCTCTTGGTTTCGGCTACTTTCTTTGGGCATGTCTTCCCTTTTGTTCTATAACTTGATAGACTTTATAAAGTGCTGGAAATTTTTAAATGTATTTTCTCTTGAAATTAAAATAATGTGGTACAAATGAGATTATTGAATAACTATGTGTTTTTCTGAGCCACCAATTAGCATTGGTATTTTTATATTTCTATTAAAAATATTTTTATATTTCTATTCTTTAATTTCTATTAAAATTTATTAAATTTCTATTAAAATCCTATTAAATTTCTATTAAAAATATATTTCCATGTTTTAAAAGATTTTATGTATTTATTCGACAGAGAGACACCATGGGCTGTAGGGAAGGGCAGAGGGAGAGGGAGAAGCAGACTCCCTGCTGAGTAGTCCCAGGACCTGGGGGTCATGAACTGAGCCAAAGGCAGACCCTTAACCAACTAAACGACCCAGGTACCCTGACACATTTCTATTTCTATCAGACCATGCCAATTAGGATGATTGTATTGTGTTTCAAAACTTTCAGTAATCTCGTTCAATAGTTAAATTTTTTTCTCCTTTGAATACAAGGTTGGAATTTATGACTTTTGGGCTTCATAAAACTCTGTATGTTCTGATTTTGTTTGTTATAGAGCAGGTTATTTCCAAGGAGACTTTAAGTATTGTCTGAGTCCTAAATGTTTACATTCATTGCCGATTTCACGGGTTTTTGTCATACCCTATTCATGCAGGCATTCATCTCTAAAATCCACATAGTTCCCAAAAACTACAGTAATAAGAGTAAGTGATTCAATTATGGATTCCACTGACAAAGAATCAAGCCAAACTACATTGTAATTTAATTGAATTATTATGACAGCTAAGATATAGTCAACATGTAACATAAAATTATTGATTAAAATATAATCACAATGATTGTGAAACTGCTTTTTTGCTTTTTGAAATACTGTCTTTTCCTGAAACAAATGTGTTTAACTATTGCCTTGAAAGATATTAGGTATTCTGTGAATGTATCTACATTAACCTATTTTTTTTTGTTGTTGTACATGAATCCTAACTGCCTTCAAAAGGCCTTCTCTTTTTAGGATTTGGAAGGCATTTAAGACACTAATGATGATGTGGGGCACCTGCTGGCTCAATGGGTTAGGCCTCTCCCTTCAGCTCAGGTCATGGTCGCAGAGTTCTGGGATCGAGCCCCTCAGCCGGCTCTCTGCTCAGCGGGGAGCCTGCTTCCCTTCCCCCCTCTCTCTGCCTGCCTCTCTGCCTACTTATGATCTCTCTCTCTCTCTGTCAAATAAAAAAATAAAATCTTTAAAAAAAAAGTTAAAAATAGAACTACCCTATGACCTAGTAATTGCCCTACTAGATATTTATCTGAAAGATATGGAAATAGTGACGCAAAGGAGCATATGCATCCCAATGTTTATAGCAGCAATGTCCACAGTAGCCAAACTATGGGAAGAGCCCAGATGTCCATCAACAGATGAATGGATAGAGAAGATATGGTATATAGACACAACGGAATACTACACAGCCATTGAATGAATGAAATCTTGCCATTTGCAACGATGTGAATAGAACTAAAGGGTATTATGCTATGAAAAACAAGTCATTCAGAGAAATAAATACCATATGATTTCACCCATATATGGAATTTAAGAAACAAAAACGCATGAGCATAGGGTAAGGGAAGGAAAAATAAAATAAGATAAAAACAGAGAGGGAGTCCAACCATAGAGGCTCTTAACTATAGGGAACAAACTGAGGGTTGCTGGAGGGGAAGTGGGTCAGGGGATGGGGAATTGGGTTATGAGCATTAAAGAGGACACTTGATGTCATGAGCACTGGGTATTATATGCAACTGATGAATCACTAAATTCTGCTCCTGAAACTAATGATACAACATATGTTAACTAATTCAAATTTAAATAAAAAATTAAAATTAAAAAAAAAATGGCCACAGTGTTCTAAGGCTTACAAGTTAATATCCATGTGGGGGGATTTGTAAAACCTTGAGGATTGTAATTTACTGTTATGGATCAGAAATATTTTTCTCTCTTTAAGCTTATCTACTCAGATCAGGAACCAAGAATCAATTAACTTAACACTGGCCGCATTTTTTCTGTGAAATCTATAACCTATAAAACTATGACCCATTCCTTCTTAGAGATTCCCTTGTCTGCTGATATTCCTGACCTATCTGTCTGAAACTAATATTCTTTACTATTTGTAGATGTGGGATTATATGTGTCACAGAACAAAACCAGACCATTTTCCTGGGAGAATATTAAAGGCATAATTATAGCACATGAAGCATAGCTCTCATTTCTTACAGAGACTATCATGCCAAGTTGTAAATTTTTAAAACTTTTTTTTTAGTTTGAAAAAAAGAATAGAGTCTCACTGAACCTATGTAAATAAGTAGATAGTCAGGAAGTATAGGAACTCAGTAAAAATACTTGGTCTACTGTTTAACTACTGTTTTAAGTAGACCTATAGACAGGACCCATAAATATATGTCATTTGTTTTTAAGGTAACACACACACACTTAGAGCACACATACACAAGAAAGTATTTTTAAAGGAACCTAACATAACTTTGTATGAATTTTTATGTAAGCATACTATATAACCACCACTCAAATATCAAGACATAGACTCTTTCTAGCACCTTCAAAATTTCTGAATATTCTGAATTCTGTTACCATGAATTAATTCTGCATGTACTTGGGCTTCATGTGAATGGACACACGGAAAAGAGGCAAAAAGTCGTTCATAATTTCTCTTTATTATCGTTTCATTGTCTGTAGACTCTTCAATGTTTCCCTTCTTGTAATTTTATCAATTCTTTCTAAAAATCTTTTTAAAAGCCAACTTTCAGCTTTTTAAGTTTCTTGTTTTTCTGTTTTCTGTTCCATTGATTTTTTTTCTTTTATTATTTTCTTCCCTCCACTTTTTTTTTTTTTGTTAATTTGCTCTCCTTTTCTAAGTTTTTTGAGCTGGAATATTGGAGAATTGACTTTAAAACTTTATTCTGTCCAATATATGTACTTGAAGTTACAACATTCCCACTTACTGTTACTCTAACTACATACAATGAATTTGGTATGTTGTGTTCTTTATTTTCATTTATATCAAATTATATTCTAATTTCCTACATGAATTTTAAAATCAACTCAATATTAGATATATGCAGCTTAATTCCCAAATATTAAGGGATTTACAGATAACTTATTGTTATTGATCTCTAACTTAATTCTGCTATGGTCAGAGAATATATCAAAGAAGTATGTAGGTGATTGTTTTCTGTAGTTGAGTGATACCGATGAGAAAAGGAATGTCTGAAATGAATCCATGGATTTCAATAGACTAAGTAGTGGCACTTGTTTTTTCTGTCTTTTGTTGTTTCTGATTCAGTTCTTTGAAATGTATTGAGACTTGTTTCATGATCAGCATGTAGTATATCTTAGTGATTATTCTTCATACACTGGAAAAAATATTTATTCTGAAGTTGTGAGTGTTCTCTAAATGTCATTTGGTCAAATTTGTTAATATTTGTTCAAACCTTCTATACTCTTAATGACATTTTTTTCCTTCATGTCCTATAAGTTACTGAGACTATAGTATTAAGTTCTCCAACTATGACTTGGGATTATTAATTTTTCCTTCTATATCTGACAATTATTATGCTTTCATCTTACTCTTTGTTATTTTCTCCATCTTTTTTGTTTCTCTTTTACCTATTCCTTTTGTATTTATTGAATATGTTTTAGTATTCCATTTATCTCCTATTTTGGATTTTTAGCAATAAATCTGTTTTATTTATTTATTTATTTATTTATTTATTTATTATTACATTTATACTAATTCACATGTAACGTAAGAAACTTACAATACCTGGGCACCTGGGTGGCTCTGGGTTAAGCCGCTGCCTTCGGCTCAGGTCATGATCTCAGTCAGGGTCCTAGGATCAAGGCCCCCATCGGGCTCTCTGCTCAGCAGGGAGTCTGCTTACCTCTCTCTCTCTCTGCCTGGCTCTCTGTCTACTTGTGATCTCTCTCTGTCAAATAAATAAATAAAATCTTAAAAAGAAAAAAAGAAAGAAACTTATAATACCTACTGTTATTTTTGCAACTATTGTCATGTATTTGCTTCTGCATATATTATAAACCTCACATCTATTGCTAGTATCTTAGAGACTCAATATTCTTCTTAAAAATTAAGAAAAAAATCTCTTAGATATACTTATATTTTTTGGAACTCTTCTTTCCTATAGATCAAGTTTTCTGCTTAATAGTATTTCCCTTGAAACTGTGGGACTTCCATGGTGTCATCAAGGTACAGAGTAACAATGCCTCATGGTAAGGTAAGAAGGTTATAGTACCTCTGTACTAACTTAGGAAGGAAAGCTGAAGAGCTAGCATAAGCCTATAGTAAGACAGGGAAGATGTACTTCAGTCCCTATCAGGTAAATTCAAACTGTTTCTGATGTTCTCTGCTCACTGATAGAAAGAAAAATGCATTATCTGTCAAAATTACTAGATGTGCACCGGTGGCAAAGGTCAATATTGATTTTCTTCTCTAAAGAACCCACTTCTGAAACAGCAGCTACCTTTGGAATTACCATCTGATTAAGCTTCCAATAATCCACTGTCATTCACTATGATTCATCCAGATGAATTAAATAAGGTGATAAGAATTACCACCCCTATATTTTTTCAAGTCTTTGAGGGCAGTACTAATATCTTTGATATATCCAAGAATGCTATTGTTTTATTTCAGTATGATTAAGAAGCTCTGACGGCTTTGACTTTCTCTTGATGATGGTTCTGAAGCTATGGATCAAGGAGTCGGAGTGGGGTTTCTGCCAATTTCTAATTGTACTTATTTAATTGTTATCATTGGGTACAAAAGTAACTACAGAATGGTGGTACAGAGCCACTGAGACAACTTTAAGAGGACTACATAGCAAAATTCCATTTTCTTCTAAGCACTGATGTTCTTCATATCCAAGGATTTGTGCTACTTCAGAGCCAATCTCCCATAATCTTGATAGGACTGGGTATTTTCCTTTTCCTGGTACTTAGTAACTCTAATAAATAGTTGCAAGTGGAGGAAGATTTATAGTACTATGGTATAGAAGATTTATAGTAAATAAAGATATTTATATCATTAAGGGATATTCTGCCAATTATATCCACTTTCCCAGTGAGTTAATTCTGGCAATTGCATGGCCAATGTAACTCTCTTTCATGAAATTGAGGTCAAGGTGTTTCTCACCAAACTTAAGGTTATAATCACTAAAGAGATTAAGTTGTGTTTCCATGTACTTTTCATTTATTCCATCTTAGAGACCCCACGATCCACTAGCCACTAGCAAAGATCCCCATGGATGAAACAGTTCATTCTCTTGTTCCGTCATTGTGTTTGCCATACTAATTCTACTTCATTGTTTCTGGCAGTGAAACACTACCATGAGGATTTCATAACTGCCACTGAAAATGGGGGAGACCATAGTTAGAGGGTGAGTGAGTAGATTGCATAAGATATATTTATTCTAATATGTTAATTTTCCTATATGTTGGTGTCCCTCTTATATATAGCATCAAACAATTTTAACTTCATTCAGCATAGACCATAGTTGAATTCTACTTTTAGTTAACCAACAAAGGAACCACTTATAACTGCTCAAGGTAGCACACTGAATCCAGAAACTTTGGTAAATGCCCTCTATTGATAAATTTTGTCTTATCTAAGTATTTGTTATTTTCTCCACGGTGTATCAATCACTGAAAAATCCATATACATATTCCCCATCATTTTTCCAATACAGATTAGCTCAAATATGAATTCTTTTGACATGTAAAATTTCTTTTCTTAGTTTGACTTGGCAAATGGCCCTGTTGAGCATGTTGAGATCTGATTCTCGCTAACAGATTAGAGACTGTGGAGGCATTATAGTGGTAGAGCATAAGGATGGCTAGCAATAACCCTTGGTAATGTTATTAAAGGACCTTCAAATGAGGTAAACCAGACTCTTCAGACTGTAAGATGGGGCTGCTTCTGTTCAGTGCTGTCTGGAGTTGAGGTACTCAATCACCTGAATCCTTCCAAATGTCATTACTCTAACTCCCAAAGCCTTAATTTTTTTTCTAAATTGAAGGTCTTATATTCACATAAAAAAATATAGCTGTAATTCAGTCTGTACTGTAAATCTCCAGCTTATAGCCACAGATTCTGTGTGTAAATCTGAGATACAAGAGATGAGACACTGACTTGAATTAGGAGTGTAGAGCCTTGAGTTTGTCATATTTTCTCTAGTTCTCAAATACAGCTAAACACAGTGAAGCCATCCCAAATTTTGTATTCTTCCTATGCACTATTCTATGATATAATAGTTGCCATGTGGTCAGTCCAAGCCATGCCTTTAACAAGCACTTTATTCCAAACAGTCATTCTTCTTAAGAAACTATTTTGCCACTGGTTGACAGATGACTGGTGTTCTATACTCCCCTCAAACCAGATCTTCATTCCTTCAAATCCAATCAGGTCACACGACCCATTCCAGATTCTACTGATTCCCTGTTTAACAGTCACTTCACTCTGCGGGGTGCCTGGTGGCTCAGTTGGTTAAGCAACTAACTTTTGGTTTTGGATCAGGTCATGATCTCAGGGCAGTGAGATCAAGTTATACATTGGGCTCCATGCTCAGCTCGGAGTCTGCTTGAGATACTGTTTCTGCTCCTCACCACACTCTCACTCTCTTAAATAGATAGATAGATAGATAGATAGATAGATAGATAGATAAAGTATTTTTTAAAAAATTCTCTTGACTATCAGTCTGAGCTCAGTTGCAAAAATAAAAAAAATCTGTAATTTAAAAAAAAATTTTTTTTTTTTTATTATAAGGAGTTTGTGACAAATTAGCACCTTACAAAACAGTGTTGAAGAGAATGCTCTGGACTAGAGCTCTAGGAATTATTAACTTGAAAAATACTGCATAATGGACCAGATGAAGAAACATTTACTTGTGACATAATCTGCAAGTTTAGGTACCTCAACTCTATCAGTTATTAGCTTGAAGATGTTACTGCATTAATTGCAATCCATGAAACAGAAAGTTGCTTCTAGTCTGCTTTTACTGAAAGTACGATACCTCGGATGCAATGGATGAATTGGTTAGGAAGCTGCTGCCAGGATCTTAGCCTCCAGGTTGTACTACCTTTGTACTACCTTTGCTGCACTTGTATGAGAAAATAACATTTCTGTCTGACTGCTACCTCTGTCTCTACTCATCTCAGTTTAAAATCCACCTTAGTGTGATACAACATAATTCATAAAGTCTGAATAACTCCAGAAACCAATCTGCATGGGATTCTGGGACACAGAGTGTTTATCATGGCCTTCTCGATTGCACAGAAGGATACACCAGATGCTGAGCCAAGTTGGTCTAACATATTTGCCACAAACACCATTCTATCTTTCTCAGAATTTGAATTAAGGATTATATCCTTCTTTGTGTAACCTCATCCTCTCCTGATACTACTATACTATACTAGTATAATGATACTATTATTTCAGGTTACCCCTCCCCTCCAAAATTCATCCTTTTCATTCTCTAGTGCTGTCTTACTTTACTCTATTGACCAGAAAATAACAAAAGTTTCATGGGCCTCCATCTCAGGAGATCATTTCTTCTTCTCCACACAGTTTCATTCATTTTACACAATTTTGTATGTCCAGCTCAGTATGCTATTAGAGCTATTTAAGCAATAGTATAATAATACAATAATATAATAGTATATCTAATTGTCTACCAGGTATCTCCAGTTGCATGTCTCTTCAAGTTTCCTAATTTAGTGGAAGGAAAGGGAACTTTTAAACATCCTTTATTGCTCCCATCTTATTTAAAGTTACTCAACTTGTTGGTTACTACATTAAAAACAACTAGACCCTACTTTAAGTTTGAAAAGAGATCAAGCTTTTTTCCATCCCAAGGCCTTTTTATGTGCTCTTCTGAATTTTTGCATGCCTGGTTCATTTGTATCCTTTTAGTTCCATTTAAAATTTCATTTTCTCTATGAAGTCAAGGAGAATTTGGGTCACTTTCACTAAATGAGTAACCACTATTCTCTGTCTCAGAAATTTTTGCCTGCCTCCATTTCCTTTATTTTGAATTTTTCACTTGTTTCGTGTCTCCTCCATTCTATTGCAAGGGGTGAGTACAAAATTAATCCATTGTGTTCAACACTATAACCCTGGTACCAAGCATAGTACATGGAACACAGTTAATTTTTTAAAAAAGATTTATTTATTTGAGAGAAAGAGAGAGAACTCACGATACAGCACAAGAGTTGGGAGGAGCAGAGGAAGAGGGAGAAGCAGACACCCCACTAAGCAGGGAGCCTATCTCTGAGGGGGGCTGGTTCCCGAGACCCCAGGATCATGGCCTGAGATGAAGGCAGACACTTAATCAACTAAGTGACCCAGGCACCCCTAATTTTTAATATTTGTTGGAGAAATGAAAAACAATAAAAGAAGAAAAAATATTTATTTTCCCAGATATCAACTGCGTGAGACCTATGAAAAATTGTGAAAAAGTTAGAAATTAAGTAATTACTGTAAGCAAGTCTCTCATTAAACTCTAAAGTTTAAACCATTCATTCATCCACTCATTCATCATTTTTGAGAATCTATTATATTCCAGACATATAAGCCTTAAAAAAGGGGGTGGGGGGAATTCAATTTCTGGCTTCATAGAACTTAAATTCTTCTATGGGATATAGGTAAGAAAAAAATTATAATATAGTATGATAAGATATATAGCATGAGGTGACATAATGTAACATGACAAAAACATAGTATCAGGTAGCATGATAATTAACTGTGTCCATGGATCCATTTTGCTCCTAAGAATGTCAGGGCTGCTATTTTTTAAATAGTTTAGATTCTTTCCAAGACAAAGAAAATTCTGAACATATATTCCTGCTGCTGATTCTATATGATTTACCTCCTTTAAAAAGCTGGCATTTGTAAATATTATTTCATTATTTAATTAAAAAAATTTAATTCATATTAAACCTTAACAAGCTAGTGTATTGTAAAGTTAAATGACTACATGGAAAACGCATGAAAATCTTAAAACAAATTAATAATTTACTTGCATTCTCTGTGAAATTTAAATAGTTAATCATGCTTAGACTGTGCCTCATTTCAGTGAGTGCACCCCCCTTTCGGGGGTTGGGCTGGTCATACCACCCACACGCTTTGATCATTACCTAGATATGCAGTGGTCATGTCACTAGCTAATTGCCAATGCTACCTTCTTCATTTTTCTTGTTAAAGAGAGATTTTTTAAATGAGCTCAATATATCTGCCTTTTTAACAGAATTATTAATAATACGTACACCCTCATTTATTATTTGGTCCTTTTTTCCTGAGCTCTTCTTTCTTTGATAAATCTGTGAAGCCTGGTAGACTGTTAAAAATCATTTTGCTCTGACTTTACCTTGCTAACCTCTATACCTAAAATTATAACACATAGATACCTTACAGTTTATTCTGGCCTGGAGTTGACCTAATTTGCCAAATTTATTCAGCTGAATTTTAAAACTTAAAATAAAGCACATTTGACCATAAGCAGAATGAGAGAAGACTTAGTTAATGGGTACAGCATGAAAAACGTGAAATAGAATAAACAAAGCATTAGGATCAACAACAACAGAATGCAGTGATTTACATGAAGATCTGGCTGTAAGTTCCCAGAAGCAACTTTTAAGAAGGAAATATGAACATTAAAAAAAAAAAAGTCTCTTTCTTTATATTTCCAAAACAGGCATGTTTCTCCTGGTGCTAAAGTCTAAAAGATATTTTCCCTTTAAGCTATGATATAGGAACCTTGAATAATTTAAGTATGTGGTTTTCACCAAGTTACTTAACTTTCCTTCCTCACGTTCTTCACCCATAAAATGGCTTAAATATTGTACCTCTTATATATCTTCCAATGTTGGTGAAACAATGAATTATAAAATTGATTTTTCATTCAACAAATGTTTACTGAGATACTAGTATTTCAGGTACTGAAGATAAGGAGTGAACTAAACAATAAATGTCTACTCTCATGAGTTCATCCTCTATAGAAAAATAGAGAAAACAAACAAATGAAAAGATTATAGCATGCCAGGTAAGTGTTTTGAAGAAAAATAGTGAGACCTAAGGGGAAGGTGGAAAGGTGTGTGTGTGTTTTGAATAAGCTGCTCAGGCAAAAACTCTTTAAGAAGGTGGCCTTTAACTAGAGACTCAAATGAAGTAAGGGAGAGAAACACATAAAGATCTAGGGAAGGAAGAAGAAATGGCAAGAATAATGTCCTTGAAGTAAAAATTAAAATAATAGATTTGGGTAATGGTAAAAATGTTAGCCAGCCAAAAAAGAACAAACGAAGGGAAGCATGGACTAAGAGAAGGGGTCAGAAACATAGGCTGGGCTAAATGAAGTAGACCCTTTTGCCTATGATAGGGAGTGAAGACTTTATTCTGAATGGACTAGAAACCAATGGTGGGCTTTGAACTGTGCCATGATTTTATTTCCACTTTTTAAAAAAGATTAGTAGCGGGGCACTTGGGTGGCTCAGTGGATTAAGCCACTGCCTTCGTCTCAGGTCATGATCTCAGGGTCCTGGGATTGAGCCCCACATCGGCTCTCTGCTCAGCAGGGAGCCTTCTTCCTCCCACCCCGATTCTCTGCCTGCTTGTGATCTCTCTCTCTGTCAAATAAATAAATAAAATCTTTAAAAATAAAATAAATAAATCTACATCCCTTAAAAAAAAAAAAAAGATTAGTAGGATGGTTCTGTTGAGAACTGGTTGCAATAGAACAATAATAGACCTGTGGCATATTGACAAGATGGGTTTTAGAGTAGTTGAAGGGCTTTATCCTGGGAAGACTGATGAAAATTTTGGGAAGGTGTTGAGTTTGCCCTGTGTCTTGAGTGTAAATGTGACATCTGATGCTCACAGAGCAGATGTGATGTAAAATGGAGAGGAGTCAAGTATGACACCACAGAGAAACAGGTTTCCAGAGGAAAATCCATAGTTTGGGTTTAGACATTTTAAGTTAGGCACACTCATTATTCATCCAAGTGAAGGAGGCATGAAGACAGTTGAATATACCAATCTGGAGCTCAGGGAAGAATCAGGACTACAGGTGACATCTAAAGCTTTGGGACTGCATTAACGTCAGCTTACGAGTAAACTTATATAGATAAGAGAAGAAGGTGGAACACTTAGCACTGGGACACTCCAAGATTTAGCCTTGGGGCAGAAGGACAGAAAGAAGATGAGAATCGTGAAGAAGTGACTAAAAGCTAGTATTCAGTATAATAGAAAGAGAGCCAAGGCAGTTAAATACCCAAGAACACATGTGAAAAAAAACTTGTTTCAAGAACAAAGAACCGACCATTAATGAATGTCAAATGCTGTTGAGATCAAGGAAATATACTAAGAACAGACTTTGGATGTGGCAAGACAGGAATCACTAGTGACCTTGACAGTGAAATAGTGAGTTGAAAGCCAGCAGGATATTAAGCATAGGAGAACATGGGAGGTAAGGAAATGGAGACACAAAGCACACACAACTCTTAGGAGTTTGCTGGAAAGGTCTTCACAGTTCATTTGTACTCTCATAAGTTTATCTACATGCTTTTCCCCAGACCTTCCTGCTCCTAAACCTCCTTCTCCTTCCAGGTCCCTCCAGGTCCTAAACAACCATACCCTATGAGTCTGTATATTCTCATCTGGATTACTCCATTTTCTGTACAACGTGGATGACCAGGTGCTTCATCCCCAAAGCTTTACGCATTGGGAGCAGTTCCTCTCACCACTGTCTTTCAGGGTCACCTCTGGGTTTAGCAGCAGTCCATTCATAAATTAAGTGTGAACTTTTTTCTCCTTTATCCTATCAGCTGGTCATATGGGATTCTGTGAAGCCACAGGTATGAGCAATAAATATGGACAAGAGGCACAAGTACAACATTGGTGGGCGACATGACAGTATACGCTCTGGCCCTGCCTTTGCCTTATCCCAGATGTGCCACTTCTGTCTTACAATAATTTCTGGGCCCACTGAACCTTATGTGTCAGGAAGCCTAACAGAGTCCAGTTCGTGCTGGTCATTTCTGCTACATGGTTGATTCATGTCCCATAATAGATGCTCATTCTCTATTAAAACCCAGGAGCAGATCAGCTGCTATTTTTTGAGTGGTGTACAATTTTCTGTCAAAGATGATACGGTTGTACTCCAGAAATCAAAGGGTCTATGTTATGATTATCCTCATGGGACTTGCTATAAATTCCACAAGGTTTCTTTTTCAATCACAGATTTATCTACAACCAAAGTCTGTGATCCCCATCTCAAAGGCTGCTTCCTGAAGAGTCCAACCGCAACAGGTCTCTAATGTCTTCCATCTTTTAAACAAGTTTTAAAATAATAGACATGCAACAACAAAACCATTATTTCTTTTACAAGACAAGAAGTTCAAAAAAACATATTAAGTCAAATATAAAATTAATATAATACACCTTAATACAATATTATTCTGTTTTTCTTTATTGGAAATATTGCACCACTGAGCCTTCATTCATATGTAGTATTTTAGGAGTAGGAGTACATGGTCTATTCTCACAAATGCCAATGGTGAACAATAATACATAGCTGGGATGTACTCAGTTTAGGGCCCTAATTGTTAATTTTCAGAAATTTTACACATTAATTGTTGACAAATCACCTAAAACATGCCAACATGTACAGTTGGAATTGAATCAGCCTTTCCATTTTAAAATCATATAATCTCAAATCTAGAATCTGAGAGTTCTAGAAGGTAGAGCCTCTATCTTGACATGTTTCATATCTTTTCTGTATGGAAAACCACCAATCTTTAATTACATCTCTAGCCAATTTATTTAGCATAATGTTATTTTGCTATAAAATTCATGTGCTGCAAAAGAAATATTTACAGAATAAAAGACAGTCATTGAAAGCTTAATTATATTATCTTTAGAAAATATCATAACTCTAACAATTTTAATGTCAAAAGTTTTCAAAATAAAGAATGTTGTATAAGCTTTAACCTACAGAACTGACCCCGTGAATTCTCTCAGTTCAAGCAAAAGAAAAATATTTCACTTCCAATTAATCAGTAGATCCTGACAGTAAAATTGCTAATATCTTAAGCTCTAAAAAATTTAATTTATCTGTTAGACCAACAATGGTTTTCAAAATTTGCTGTGCAAGGTGGTAAAAATACATGGGTCATGGCCAAATTCAACCCAGATCTATAAGCAAAAGAGCATTGCTTTTGTCTGCTGTATCCTGTAGGCTCTTGAAAATGTATATCTCTAGATGATCTTGGAAAGCAAAAGAGTAGTTTGTGTACCCCTGTCCTATGGCTACTGCATTCTACATAGAGATGAGCTGATCCAAGCTGATACTGTAAATTTCTATAAGCCTATTCTCCAAGGTCAAAGCCTGTATTAAAAACTTGGGAGTTACAATCAATATCTCTAAAATAGTTGACCCTCTTGATGATATTCATGAGAGATTTTGGTGGAGAGTAAGAAGGGATATCCAGAAGATGGCTTTTATACACACAAAAGACTATTTAGAATTGTATTTTGGGAAATAAGAGCTGTTATTCAATTTAATAAAGTTATGTATTCAAAACTCTTAATTTTTCCCTAATCTTTTAGTTTAACTTTTAGAGTTCAGGAAAGTTTTAAGTTCAGAAAATTTTAATATTGTATTAATGATTGTGCAGATTATAATGAGAGTTTTGGGAGAGTTTTGGATAATGTTTGGTTTCATTTATGTATACTTATACACATATACCTACATATTTTTGTATATATTCTTCTGACATACTTTAAATGACATTCAAATTTAGGGATTCTTTTTTGTTTTAAAATACTTTAATAACTCAATTAATAAAGCAGATCTTCCCAAATACTAAAATGATTTCATTAACCTAAAATTGAAACATAAAAATGTAGTAAAGTTGACATTTTCTTGAAAGTTCTAGTTCTGTAAGAAAACACAGTAAGATTTCAACTTAAAATCATTTCTAAATAAACTACTCACTTACACATCTAAATTGAAGTTGTAAGGCTTTACTTTAAATGCCAAGATTCTCTCAAATATCAGCGTAAATAAAATGTTGGTCATACACAAATTCCTTCTTTTTTTTTTTTTTTTTTTTTTTTTAATTTATTTTTTATTTTCAGCATAACAGTATTCATTATTTTTCACCACACCCAGTGCTCCATGCAATTCGTGCCCTTTATAATACCCACCACCTAGTACCCCAACCTCCCACCCCCCACCCCTTCAAAACCCTCAGATTGTTTTTCAGAGTCCATAGTCTCTCATGGTTCACCTCCCCTTCCAATTTCCCCCAACTCCCACAAATTCCTTCTTAACAAAATATTTATACTATGATTTTCATTTCTTTTTGTAAGTAGATTTTATGATGTGCTGCTGTGGTAGACTATATTCTCCAAAAATGGTGACAACATTATTTCTGGTAATACCATCGAATGGCCGAGTCTATTACCCTGCTTCCTAAACTTAGGTAAGATTTTTGTCATTGCTTCGAAACTAGGATGCAGAGGAAGTGATATGGCCACCATGCTGTAAGGAAAGCCCAGGCCACAGAGGGAGACTGACAGCGCAAGCTCTGGTCCTGCCTGAAATCTAGCATCAAATACCACACATGTGAATGAGCAAGTCTTCTGAAAATGTCAGCCCCCCAGCCTTCAAATTTTTGCAGTTGATGTTGAGAGGTACAGAAAAGAGTTATCCCCACTGAGCCCTACCCAAATTGCAGATTTGTGAGCAGAATGCAAGTTGTCCATTGTTTTAAGCCACAAAATTTGGGATAGGTTTGTTAAGCAACAGTAGATAATTAATACATCTGCTCGAAAACCCCCTTTAGTACTGTGATACCCGTTTCCCCAGCTGGTGGGAGTGTAGCTGATGGGTAGACTGTCAGCAGAGTCATTCTCCAGAAATTGCCTTTACCTATGAGATTCGCCACACAATGTCCTGGTAACTTGTCCTCTTGGAGCCAGCTCACGTCAAATGACTGGTTATTGTACGACTGTTACCTTACATGCCTTTGTCCTAAACATCATCAAGGTAAAAAACTTTGAATTGTGTTCCCAGTTCCTGAGGTCTCTGTGAGATCCTAGAAGACCTTCTGTGGGGGCATCATGCATGGACTCCTCTCTTTCCTCAGGCCTGCTTTCTTCATTCCCCTATAAATGTTGATTCTGAGAGCACTCCCCAAAAGAGTTCCTATACACAAAACTCTATCTGGATCTGTTCCTCTGGATTCCAACTTAAGCTGCTTTTGCATACTTCATTTAAAAAATTCCCAGAGTTAAAGATATACTCTCACTAGTGAAGACAACTATGCAAGCTCTTGAACGAGAAACTGACTGGTTTCTTGGAGGCCATCTTGATGTGACATACAAAACCCTATTCATTTTTGCTGTGTCAATAATTCTATTACTCAAAGGAAATGATCCGGTAGCTCAAATCCTTTGATTCAGTATTTACAGAAGTCTGCAATGCCTAAACGAGGGGTCCAGTCAGGAGACAGTCACCACAGTAATAAAAAGAATTGTTAACCAGTATAAGGTAGATAAAAAGGGTGAAAGAGCACTCAGAAGTAGCACATAAGAAAGAAATTACTACTTCTAAGATGAGGGAGTGTAGACAATAAAACAAAAACAAATCCAAATTCAAATAAACAAAAAATGAAGGATTAGGAAAGCACTGCCCCCAAGATTAAGATTCAGATTCAGGGGGAACACGGAGACTACGGGTGGCAAAGAAACTTCCGAGAGACTGTTAAGTGAAAACTAGTCTATACAAATGGTCTGTGGTTGCTGGGAGATGTGACCACAACAGAGCTGCTCAGAAGTCCTCACCGGTAGGGAGATCATAAACAAAGGACTCAGCTGGATTGCTTCTGTAGAAGGCCCCTAATCTCTTGAACTGAATAATAATGGAAGACCAGAACCCCCAAAGAAAGTATCTCCCCTTGTGATAGCCTTGTAGTACTGGATAGTGCCCTCTACTGATGATGCCTAGCATTTTTCCCAGTTGGCAAAGTAAATATGTTAACAGCGTCCAGTTTTATTATCACAAGGCATGGGAAAGAGATAGATTCGGAGCTGAAAGAAAATAATTGATTACTGGCACACAAGGTGTATCATTTGATTTAATGCTCTATTTCTTTTGCTTATTGTACCTGCCTAATTAAAAGCTTTAAAGACCTTTGAAATTCACAGACTTCTGCACAATCTCAAATTCTAGCATTATATAATCCGAATGCATTTAAAATGCCATCTGACGGAATTTTGGTTAACTCACCTGGTTTTTTTAGAATTGACTTTTGCACCTGAGACCAGTTTGTAGTCATGTTGCATGGTACAGTTCTTGTTACTTCAATTAACATCACAATTATTTCAAGGTAGTACATGAGAATAAGTAGTAGAGGAAGAGGGATCTTAGTCATGTGATCAGTCTTCATAAATATGTAGGAAAAAGATTCGTGCAGTTAGTTGTCTCTGAAGTCAGAACACAGAGTCAGATAGTAGAAGGAGCCAATGTTGAACTAGTGGCTGTATTATCTCACTGTCTTCTCTGCAGCGGTAACTGACAATTCTTTCACAACAGTCTCTCAGCTGATCTCTATCTTTTTTTCTGCACCTACCAAGGATCCTATTTTTACCTTTTTGTAATGATTTTTCCAACTTCACAGTATATTCAAATTTAGAACTTAACTTTAACTATGGTTTCCTGCCTCTTCTAGCATCTGCCTTTTGCCTTTTCCTTGTAGGTCCTTAGCTTCTGTTTCTGCTACTAACACGTTGATGTTTCCCCCATATTGCTAGTTAAAATTACAGAGAAATAGACTTTGAATAATATCTCTTCTTGAACGTGACTAAATTTCAAGTCCCGTCATAAGCCCTGGGTCATCTTATAGGTTGGTTGTCACTGAGTTAATGGTCAAACCCTGAAATAATCAGCTATAATCTGGGATATGAATTTATATGGAAGAGAATATGGTCACCATCTCTATGTTAGAAATCATATAGAGTTGCTTTTCTCAGCAAAGTACTGTCCACATGAAAGGGATATTTGAATGGTAGAACCCGCCAGAGACTTTGAAAGGCCCTCCCTAGTACAACACTCAATCTAAAAATTCTGATTAAAGGGAGTTCCCCAAAGAAGTTCTAGTCAATGGTTCCCAACAGTGGCTTTTATCACTTTCTGTCAGCACCATCAGTTGCTTCTGTTGACTATGCTGACCAACAATGATGGGGTCTCCCATGAATTTCTCTTTGTGACAGTACCCTGTGTGTCTTGCCAACAGCTTGTAAGCCCTTGGAGTATGAAGAGTTCATAATTGCTCTCTCAGCATAACTCACAACTGAGACACTGCTGAGGCACAGTTTTTCAAGGTTATTTTTTAATAGCCACCTAATATTGGAATTGGACATGAGCCATTTCTTGAAATCCTCCTTGGTTCATAGTCAGCGTACTGTCACAAAGTACAATATGCTCTTCTAGGGGGAGGGGCTCATGATATAGAACTCCCCAACACAAATTATAAAGAATGAAATCTTGCAGTGACAGAAGGAGCATATTGGTTTAATGTAAGTCCTACCAATGTGAATTTGGATTTGGCTTTAATTTTTACCTTTGCACAAATTATAAAAAGAGGTGAATTACACATAAGTGCTTGGAATTTGAAGGGCCCCAATAGATGGCATGGTGAGTACCCCATATTTTGTAGATGAAGTAAAATAAAAAAAAATTCAGAGGATTATTCTCTTTGTCAATAAATAAATCAAGATTAGAACCCAGGCTCCTTCAAACTAAGCCTTGTCCTCTTTCCAGATACCATGCTGCCCCCTAGTGTTATCCACATTCATAAAATCTAGTGATTTCATTCATTAAAACAAATTTCAGTTAGTTTAAAGATCTATTTGCAAAAAAAAAAAAAAAAATCTATTTGCAAACTAAAAATGTGCAAGCTAATTTAAAATGATCCAAAGAAAATCTGATGTATAACTCCATTTCTCAATATTTTATCATTTTTTAGTATTATTGTGAATACTTGAAAAAATGTTTGTCTTATCTTCTAAAATAATCTAAGATTAAATAAATTAAGGGCCTAACAAGTAAAGAACAAATTTGGGTATTGGGGTGGAGGCAAAGAGGCAGAGTCACTTAAAATAAACAATACCATAATTAATAGTCAATCTTTTTAAGTATATGAATGTGTGCTTTTTCTGCTGCTACAGATAGGGTTAACTGGTATCTGAAGCTTCTTGTGTGCCTAATAAAAAAATTACAAAATACAAGACAATGAAGAACCACTTTTATAATGGGGGAAAAACTGAAAGATAAGAGAAAAAACCATATTAGAGTATCAAAGTTAGCTTTACCATATTTTTCCATTTATCCTCCTTCCAAAAAAGAAAGAGATATTTACAAAGAGAACAAAACAAATTAATTAGAAATAAACAACCAAAAAATACTGACTTTATACATCATAAGAAGAAAAAGAGTTAAAAAAGTGTGTAAGAGACATATCAGGGAAAAGACAGAAACAGAAGTGAAAATAGGGCAACTAATAAATGAGAGGAAGCAAAGAATTAATTATTGCACTAAGAAGGCTGATATATTGAGCTCATTTAAAAATTGTCTTTAAAAAAGAATGAAGAAGGAAAATTTAAATAAGGGGAAAGTAATGAAGACAATGAAAATTGCTAATAAAAATGTTGAGAAGGAAAATGTGGAATACACTGTAAAATAGAGAATAGTGACTCAGAGGATCCGAAGTAGGTTATGGGATCCTTATAAAGAAAACACTGCAACCAAACACAGGCAAACATCTGAGCACTGTTTTGGATATACTTATCTGAATTAGCTGAAATTCTAAAAACATGTAAATCACACTTAAAAATTTACATTATTCAAGAAGGATTTCATAGGAGATACAGAATCTGGACATAGCTCTCTATCGTCCCTTTTTCCTCTTATCTCCGAGATTCTTTCTGATCAACTTTCAGGAGATTTCTGCCATAAAATGGCATTTGATCAGCACTCTCCAGTACAGCCTTTCCCAGTGTTATGCCTAAATACCCAGGAGGACCAGGAAACAATGAAAACTAAGACTGCTTGGTAAACTACTGCCAGAAATGTGGAGAAACACCTGTTTAGACTTTGTGGCATAGCTACTTTATGAAATGGAACCCATGTAATTTAAATGGTAGGAATATGTTTTCTGCTTATTCCTTGTCTAATCTATGAATCATGGGCTCCGCCAACACAAAAGCTTTCTACACACTTTTAATTCTTTGTGAGTGAGGATGGTCACATCACTATTCTAAGTCCCTATTCCTACTTCTACTTTTACATTTATTCAGACATGACAAGTCTTCGGAAACCACAGAGCAAGAATGGATGGGGAGGATAGAGCAGAATTACAGTTAGAGAACAGTTAGTCCCTATAAGCAAAGTATTCCTGGTAGAATCAGAAACCAAAAAAAAAAAAAAATCTTGGCATACTACATTCTGGGAAACTATATCTATTCACTTAAATCATTGCTTTAAATTGTTGGGGATCAAAAAAAAAAAAAAGGAAATAGATAATTGCACATCACTGTATCGGGGCTGTGCAAGATGAGTACCTTCAAATACTGAGGAATTTGGCTGAGAGCTTTGAACTTGAATCTTTACTAATAAAAAAAGAAATATGACCATTCCTCAAGAAAACAAAAGTTGAAACTAGGATATCAATAGGAAACTATGAATGTACAACCAGAATTAAAACACACATTAATGCTGCAAACATTTAAAATTAGTTGAGGAGAAGTACAAACTTGAAGAACTTTACTAAAATGCAAAAAATGTATACAGGCCTGGAAAAGGTACTAGAGAAGATGACTGATATGGAGAACACTCAGTTCCATTTCTAAGGATCCTATGTATCCCCCAAAAGCAAACAGAGCAATTGGAACACTACCAACTATAGAACCGCTATATACAGATTGAAAATCTCTCCTCCAGGGAAACTCCATGCAGTTGATATGGTGGGGAGGCTCACTAAATATCCACTGCAACTCGCTTCTTTCTGCCTTTCTTTGCTTTTGGTACTATAAAGAGAAATCAGTTTCTATCTCCTCTTGAATCTGGACGTGGCCATGAGACTTAGTTCTAGCTACACAGGTACAGAAACCTGAGTGAGGCCTTTCTTTACTGAATACAAGGGCAGATGCAGTATCTTGATTATTTTTACATCCCTACTACTAGTAGGGGACCTGGCTTATTAATTCAAATACACCACTCTATGGAGTTGTTTTTAGTTTGTTGATTCTCTAGGAAATTCTTTAGTTTATAGCTCTAAATTATGATTACAATTATTTGATTTTTGACAAGATTCCAAGGCAATTCAATGGAGAAAGAAATGTCCCTCTTTTAAACTATAAATTATTTTACAAAGTAGTTTTAAAATTTGAACTTGGCAAATAAATTTAGCACGTGTACTTGGTATCTTTCAAATACTGAAAGTAAATTAAAATGTTTAAATAAAATACAAATTGTTAGTATTGAACAGATAAATTGGATCTCTGGGTTTAAGGATTTTTCACAGAATCAATTACAACATAAGCAATCAAGAATTACAAACTCACCAAACACTGGCAGTAAATACTTTTTTCTCTGATATTTTGATGAAGAATAGGCTAAACAATTAAAAAAAAAATTACCGGCGCCTGGGTGGCTCAGTGGGTTAAGCCGCTGCCTTCAGCTCAGGTCATGATCTCAGGGTCCTGGGATCGAGGCCCGCCTGGGGCTCTCTGCTCAGCAGGGAGCCTGCTTCCTCCTCTCTCTCTGCCTGCCTCTCTGCCTGCTTGTGATCTCTCTCTGTCAAATAAATATATAAAATCTTTAAAAAAAAAAAATTACCACTCTCAGGAGTGAGGTCATCAAGATGGTGACAGACTGTTCTTGACTTGAGTCTCACTCACAAGAAAACCAACCAGACAAGACAAATCTTGAAAAATCCCAGAATCCAGGGAAGGGGTGAGCCTGAAGGGGTGAGGCTGAAGTACCCTGCTAGACAAGAGAGACCAAGAAGGACCATATTAGAAGGGTAAAAGAAGTCGTTTTATTTTGACGTCATTGTCCCTACCCCAGGCCAGCAGTGCCCAATGAAGAGGGCCCCCATGAACCTACAGCATCTCCTGTGGGAAAAAGGAAAACCAAGGTGGAGGTTCTGTTTGCCTAGGGTTGTGGGATGCTTCTATGGAGGTTCACTCAGGTCTTACCTCATGGGATTACTGGGGGAACCTGAGGACCTCGGGTTCATGTTAAGATGGAGAAGGGGAACAGGGCTTATAGCAATCAGCCCTAAGGCCTTAGCAGACTACACACTTGAGCAGAGATCCTAGCCACAGCTCTGCTCGTCTGAACTCTGCTCATCAGAGCTCAGTGAGGGTCCTGACCACCACAGCTCTATTAGACGTTACGCCTGATTTGGATCCTAGATAACAAGGCTATAACACTCACGGAGAATATCCTTGGTCCTTTCAATGAAGGTGACCAAATTTGTACCTCCACTCAACTGCTGAGCATAGCATCTAAACCCACTCCTCCATGAAGCATGGCTGCAGATGCTGGCGACAATGCAGCACATCCTACATCCTTCTCAGGCCAGGAACCAAGCCAGCAGCCCTACCCAACTATTGAGCATAGCCTCTGACCCCACTTAACTAGGGATCCTGAAAAATGAACAACCTTGGAGGCCACCCTATTAATCCCACCAGCAGTACAACCCTGCCTGATTGCTGAACACAGCCTGCAGCCTTATCCACACAGGCACTCCAGACAGTGACTCCACCCAGTTTCAAAGCATAGCCTGAATAACCAATGGATCAAAGAAGAAATCAAGATGGACATAAAAAACTACCTTGAAAAAAATGAAAATGGAAGCAGAACATACCAAATATTTTAGAACTCAGTCCTAAGAGGAAGTTTGCCGTGATTAATTACATTCATCAAGAAAAAAGAAAGATCTCAAATAAATAACCTAACTTTACACTTCAAGGAACTAGAAAAAGAAAGGCAAACTAAGCCTAAAGTTAGCAGAAGGAAGGAAATAATAAAGATTGGAGCAGAAATAAATGTAATAGAAAATAAATAAATAATAGAAAATATTACAAAGCTCAGAGTTGATTATTTGAAGACTTAAACAAAACAGACAGACTTTTAGCTGACTAGTCAAGAAAAAAAAGAGAAGATTCAAATAAGTAAAATTATAAATGAAAAAGGAGATATTACAATGAATACCCCAGAAATACAAAGGGTCATAAGAGGCTACTGTGTACAGTTATGTGCCAACAAATTGGGACAATCTAGAAGAAATGGATAAATTCCTAGAAAGAGAAAACCTACTAAGACCGAATCATGAGGAAATAGAATCTGAACAGATCAATAATGTATAGACCAATACAGAAGATTGAATCAGTAATCAAAAACCTCTCACAAAGAAAAGCTCAGGGATGGACAGTTTTACTGACAAATCCTACCAAACATTTAAAGACAAATTAATTCCAATCCTTCTCAAATTCTCCCAAAAAATTGAAGAGGAGGGAATACCTCCAAACTCATTTAAGAGGTGATCATTACCCTGATACTAAAGACAGATAAGTGCACTACAAGAAAACTGTAGGTCAATATCCCTGATGAATATAAATGCAAAAATTCTCAACAAAACACTAACAAACCAACTTTGGCAGCACGTTAAAAGTATATTACATGAAGGGGCACCTGGGTGGCTCCGTGGGTTAAGCCTCTGCCCTCAGCTCAGGTCATGATCTCAGGGTCCTGGGATCGAGTGCTACATCAGGATCTCTGCTAAGCAGGGAGCCTACTTCCTCCTCTCTCTCTGCCTACCTCTCTGCCTACTTGTGATCACTCTCTCTCTCTGTCAAATAAATAAATAAAACCTTAAAAAAAAAACCCAAAAGTATATTACATGATGATCACGAAGAACTCATCCCTGGGATCTAAGGACAGTTCAAATTGCAGGTTAGTAAATGTGATGCAACACATTACTAGAAGGAAAAATAAAAGTCATATGAGTAACTCAATAGACACAGAAAAAGCATTTGAACAGCATTTAAAATCTGTTATGATAAAAACTCTCAACAAATTGGAAATAGAAGGAATGTACCTCAACATACTAAAAGCCATATGGCAAGTCCACAGCTAACTTCATACTCAATTGTGAAAAATTAAAAGATTTTTCCTTTAAGATTAGGAGCAAGACAGTGGTGAACACTGTCACCACTCCTATTAATCATGGAACTGGAAGTCCTAGCAGAGCAATCAGGCAAGAAAAAGAAAAAAAAGGCATCCAAAGCAGAAAGGAAGAAATAGAGTTGTCTCTGTTTGCAGGTGATATGATATGATACATAAAAAAAACCCTACAGATTTCACTGAAACAGTTGGAACTAATAAACTAATTTAGTAAGTTGCAGACTACAAAATCAACATGCAAAATTTAGTCATATTTCTATACACTTACAACAAACCATCTGAAAAAGAAAATAATTCCATTTTTAGTAGCATCAGAAACAATAAAATACTTAGGAATAAATTTCACCAGCAAAGCAAAGGATCCATATACTGCAAATTATAAGATATTGATAAGAGAGATTGAGGAAGACACCAATAATGGAAAGGTATCTCATGTTCATAAATTAGAAGAATTAAATTAATTATTGCTAAAATGTCATAATATGCATAGCCATCTATAGATTCAATCCTTATCAAGATCCAATGGCATTTTTTACAGAAATAGAAAAAAATCCTACAATTCATATTTATAAAATTCACAAGATCTCAAATATCCAAAGCAATCTTGAACAAGAACAAAGCTAGATGCATTACATTTCTTGATTTCAAACTATACCACAAAACTATGGTAATGAAACAGTATGTATGGTACAGGCATAAGAAGAGAAACAGGCAAATTGAACAGAATTGAGAGCCCAGAAATAAACCCATACATATATGGCCAAGTAATATTTAACAAGGGACCCAAGAATACTCAATGGGGAAAATATAATGCTTCTAAGAAAAAGTGCTAGGAAAAATGTATATCCACATACAAAAGAATGAAACTTGGTTTCTGTGTTACATCATTTACAAAAATTAACTTGAAATGGATTAAAGACTTAATATAAGACTTGAAACTATAAAGCTCCTCATAGAAAACATAGAAAAAAATCTCGACACTGGTTTTGCAATGATTTTTTGGATATGACATCAAAAGCTCAAACAGAAGCAAAAATAAGTATGTGGGACCATGTCAGTCTTAAAAGCCTCTAAACAGCAAAACAATGATCAAAAAAAAAAAAAATGAAAGGAAACCTATGGTATGAGAGAAAATATTTTCAAATCTGATAATGGGCTAATATAAAAATTTTTTTTAAAAAAACCATATATTTCAAGAGAAAAAAATATATATTTTTTAAAAAGTGGACAAAGGACCCGTGTAAACATTTTTCCAAGGACATTATACAAATAGCCAACACATACACAGAAATGTGCTCAACATCACTCATCAACAGGGAAATGCAAACCAAAACCACAATGAGATACCATCTCACACCTGTCAGAATGGTTATTATCCAAAGGAAAAGAGGTAAGTGTTGGCAAGGATGTAGAAAAAAGGGAACCTCTGTGCACTGTTGGTGGGAATGTGAATTGAAATGGCCATTATGGAAAACAGTACGCAGTGTCTTTAAAAATTAAAAGTAGAACTACCATATGATCTGGCAATTGTACTTTGGGGTATATATTTGCAGGGAATGCAATCACGATCTCAAATATGTCTCCCAATTCTTATATTCGTTGCAGCATTATTTACAATAGCTAGGCACAGAAACAATCTAAGTATCTACAGATGGGTTATATATACATACTATCTATATATAAGAATATTATTTAGCCATAAGAAGAAGGACATCCTGCCATTTGTGTCAGATGAATGGACCTTGAGGGCATTATGCTTAGAGAAATATAAATACTATATAATCTCCCATATACATGGTGAAATCTAAAACAACAACAACAACAACAACAAAGCCTGAATTCATAAAAACACAGAGTAGACTGGTGTTTACCAAGGGTGGGAGGTTGAATGGGAGAAATGGGCAAAGGTGGTCAAAGTGTACAAAGTCCCAGTTATAAGATGAGTAAGTTTGGGGGGGTGCACAGCACACCATGGTTACTATAGAGAACAAAACTCCATTGTGTACTGGAAAGTTGCCATGAGTGTAGATTTTAAAAGTTCTCAGGACACATGCAAAAAATGATAGCCATATGAGGTGATGGACGTATGAACTAACCTTATTCTGGTAATGATTTTATAATGCTTGTATACTATACATGAAAGCATGATGTTGTACACAATAATCTTATACTATGTTTTATGCCAATTACATGTCAATAAAGCTGGAAAAAAATAAGATAAAAAGATGGAAGCTTATAAACTTTATTACTTTCAAAATATTTTTGAAACAGAAAATGAGAATCATTTTTTTATCAGAATTTGTTATTAGATTCCTCATTGAGTTAATACCTTTAATGGGAATGTGAGTGAAATGTGGTAGATATAAATGAGTTAAGAAGTTAGAGTGTTGAAAATTTTGGAATTCATTATTGAATTTATTTGTATGTGAGGGAGTGTATTTGTGAGTGAGTTAGGAGTGGAGAACAGAAAAGAGAATTTTGAGGTAGAAATACATAGGGAATGATGTCTATTTACTGAGTCAGAGAGTCTGATTTCTCTCTAGATACCAGTCTTCATTGAAATAATAAGGGTTGAGGAAAATCAGATAATGAATCTGTTTCATAATACCTACGTACCAGAAAATACAGTGAATATCTACTGCTATTCAGGAGCCATTATCTCTTCAAAGGGCAGAACCATTATTCTGGGAAACACTTGACCCACCCCTGGTTTTACTCTTGTGTTTTGAGTGGAAGATGATATGTTCTCACAGGCCTCATACTCCAAAGCAGATATGAATACCTGACACAAGCTAGGCCAATCAGAGTCGGTCTATGGATTTTTTTTTTTTTTTGGATCACAGATAATGCAAACCAGTACTTTTGACACATGTGAGAACCACAGCTCTGTTATGACTCATTACCACATTCCCCAAAATTAAAAAGTCAGTCTGCATCTGTAGAAGGTGAGGCCAACATAAAGAGAAAGCAAAGACAATGATTGGCCGATCATACTGAGCTTTCTTGGATTTGGTAATACAGAATGTTTTAGTGTCTTTCTAATAAATTTCCTGTTACATTTAAATGTATTCAAATAGATTTCTTAGACTTAAGAACAAGAGCTCTGGTTTATAATGTAATAGCAGAATGCATGGTTTCAACAGACCAATTCCACTGAAGCAATATAACAGTGAATGCTTGGTGTGGTCAATTTAGACATGAACACCACCTAAACTGTGTGATCAGGGAGGAAAAAAAACACAAACAACAACAACAACAACAACAAAAACACCTGATGTAATGGAAAGAACGCCAAGATGGAATTCTTTAGGGACAGTATTTCCCAATATGCAGTAATCAGACACCTGCATCATGATAGCTGAGGGTGATCGCTAATGTGCACATTCCTGGGCTCCAGCTTGGACTCAAGACATGAGAATATCTGGAGACCGAGGGGGTTCTCCTTAAACAGGACCCCAGTTCTAATGTGAAAAGTTAGAGGGTGAGAGTTACTGCCTTTGAGGAATAGTCGACATTTTAGAGGATGCTGAAAAAATGCGACTTTTACAGGCAATGCATGTACCTTACGGACCCAATCGTGTTGAGTGATAAAAAAACAATATAGGAAAAAATCTAGACAATCTTTTCCTATTGCCATTATGTTATAACATCTAGAAATGGAAAAGTAGGGATGGACGCAAAGGACCTTAAAATTACCTATCAATAGTAAAGTAAACGAGAAGCTTTTTATAAAGGGAAAATATTGACTTGGTTTTCTTCCATGGGATAACAAAGATGATTTCCACATTCACTGTTGCTGGTATACGAATGTGTTTATGCTGCTGCATATAACCAACATATATTCATGAGAAATGAAAAATCCATTTGAATCGACAAATCGGTGGCCTATTGTAAAAACAAACATGCCAAAATACCTGCTCAATTTCTTCTCAATCATATCAAATAAATTTGTGACTAAAATGGTGATTTCAGATTTCTTTAGGATTGCCCATCTGATTCAACCAAATTTTCTTGCCTCAAAAACAGGTTCATAATTTCCTGACTTTTACTGATTTGAAGGATGTTAAATCAGAGACCCACATCAAGACCATTTTCAAAGGAAAACTATTCGCTTCAAGTAAATTAGAAACCAAATGAATAAAAGAAAACATCAAATGAAGAGCCATAAATTTGCTCAATGCAGTTCACTTTTGTATCTAGCCAGCAAGTTATCTGTTTTTCACAAGAAATGCAGGAGTTAATGCCTCTAAGAGGAACAGCCCCAATCTAACCATCTTGTCAAATCCATTCCCTGGAACCTCAGGGGTAGAGCCTTCCTCCCAGCTTCAGGGAGGCCGCATTAGCCTTTCCTTCCATTCTTCAATCTTCCATTGTCAGACCGTGTTGGTAATTGGTTTTTAATTGGTTCATTTACCCGAATGATTTATACTGCCTCAGGTAGACAAGATTTAATGACACCCATTATAGTGCTGTAGATTATTTCACAAATAGATATGTTGTCCTTCAAGATTGTAGATTCATGCACAGGAGTGTTATCATTCATACATCTCTGATGTAGAAAAAGTCCAGTGCAGGGCTAACGAAGATAGAAATAATGGTTTATCAAGTGTGATCTATGGACCGGGCATTTTGCTAAGTGCTCTGTATGCATTATCTCATTTAACAGGCATTTTCATAAGAGCAGGAACGAACAGAAACTATCAATGTCCAAGGAGTTGCGTTTGTTTTGAACAGAGACTGTTGACAGCTGGTTCTCCTTACTTGCCACATGACCACTCCCTTTGCTCAAAATCAGTCACTCCACTTTGAGCAGTAATAATGTACTGGGAAAATCACTAGAGAGAGGAAGTAAGAACTCTAGGTTCATTCTTGATTCTGGTGCTAATTGTGAGATTTTAATGCAGTTATACTTAACTGTTGGGTTCAGACCAGCTCTGAGAGTACTCTTGCAGTTCAGGAATAATGTGGCTCACTATGTATTCCTGTTTCTCATTTTGATTGATGAGCTATGTGGGGTGTCATCGAATCTTCTATAGTATAACCTATGTTTGTACTTCAGGGTTCTCTTAAGATACGATTTCTGCCTAAACTGTTTAAAAACCTTTGATTCAAAAAAATAAAATAAAATAAAAACCTTTGACTCACTCTTCAGTTACTTGGGAGTTATATAACTGTCACACAAAAGGCCACATCCAGCTAAGGACTCTTTCCCAGGACCTACACTGGCCAAAAGAATCAAACAAAACACATGCATAGGTACAGAGTTCTGAGGAAACTTAGATATGTTCTAACAATAAATAAGCCAATTTTTCTACTTCAATATGTCATTTCTTTTAGGCAAATATACTAGGAATGCAGTAAGATGTTTGCCAATGTTTTTTTTATAATCAATTTGCATATATACACCATCACACATACGAATTAAGAGATGCACTGATATTTAGGCATAGATTTTAATGTCATTTCTTTAAGACAACAAATTCAAATGGACTCTTTTGGTGGAGTTTGGGTGCATTTAAAAAGAGATATTTTAGGATTGGGGCTTTGTCCAATTATAAAGATTTGCACAGAAATCATGTAAGAAATAATTGGGCCTGGCATAAACTGTCTTGTTTTAATAAGACATTATCTTTGGCAAACCTAAATATTTTCACAACTGTATTTTTTCTTACCACCACCTGCCAGATGACTGGGAATAACACAGGGCTTTGAATTCATCCAGACTGAAAGTCACTCTCCCCTGGACTTGTCTTGCTGAAATGTCTTCTTGTGTCCTGTCTCACCTCCAACCTCTTCCCCACCCCAAGTTACTATGGTATGACCCTAAATTTAATAATTTAGACCATGCATCACATCCAACACTGTGGGCCAGGCATAGGTCTGAACCCTTTACAACTATCAGTTCATTTAATTCTTAGATAAGTTTTATGAGGTAGCTTGGGAAACTGAGATGCAGAAGAGCTAATCAACTTGCCTGAAGGCCACAGCACTAGTAAAAAGCAAAAATGAGGCCTTCTGGAGTCAGAGGCTAAATCTGAGCACATATTTTGTATTCTCCGTTATTTTTATTAACCAAGATCTCCCCCCCCCCCCCCAGATTCCATCCCCTTCCCACCCTAGTGGCTGGGTTCTTCATGCTTTGGATACCTCCAGGTCTCTCTCTCTTCCTCCCAGAAATTTCACAATTTTTACTATATTAAGCACAGCAATTTAGCAGTCTTGGCCCCTCTCTACAGAATTTTGGCCTTCCCACACATATCCTGAAGCTCATCTTTTACAACCAAATGGCAAAAGGGGAAACTATTTTAAGGGCTGAAAACTGATCTCTGTAGAAGCTAACAGCCTCTGTAGGTACTTGTGAATTTAAATAACATCTTGTTTCTCTCCATTGCCTTTATCATGACTTCCTTTGAGAAACACTATCTTTGTGTAAATTAGGAAACTGAGTCACAGAATGTAAATGACATTCTCATGTCACACTACCATTAAAGGACAGAAAAGAGAATTCATCACCACACTGCCGCCAGGGACTTCGAGGGTGCCTGCCAGCCCTTCCTGAGAGCACAGCAGCGTGTTGTCCAAGAACTCCAAGCACACCCCTCCACTGTCAGACAGAAAGACTGTCATAGAGACAACCTCTATGACAGTCTTTCTCCAGGTTATATGGGAAGGGCGTCTGCAGTCATGTTTTATGCGGAGCACAAATGGTGTCTTCGGCCAAAACTCTAGGTATCTTAGAGAAATACAAAACGCCTCAGTCTGTAATTGTTATCACCACACTGATAAAGGGAAGATGAAGTCACGGAGTGCTATTTTTCTCTCTGCTAAATACGGAAATAATAAATGCTTTCTAGACATAGGAAGATGGAAAAATTGAGGCTATTAGAAAAGAAATTATTAGTGAATCAAAAATAGTTTAAAGAAATGTGAGTGTTCAGAACTTGACTGGAGAGCAAACTAATCAGCCAATGAAACTCTTTTGAGTTAATAATGAATGTCTCATCTCAACTTGAAACAAATCTGTCTGCTCTATTGGAAACATATAATATCAAAAGAGAGGAAGGCTGCCCCATAAAGGCATGGTAGCATTTGAACATCAGTTTGACAGGTAGTGTAATTTTCTTACTAAGGACCGTGAATATCATATTGAAGCCTACTACAGAAATACTACTCAAATTCTTCACATAAGTCATCTGAACAGGAAAAGTTTCAGTAGAAGTCAGAGGAGATATAGGAAAAAAGGCTGAGGCTGATGAATTTCACTTATGACCAAAAAACCATGACCTTGACTTATTTCCATTTAATACTAATCTATTATCTCTAAACCAGGGACAAGTGAAACTGAAATCAGTCTGAAGCTGAGTTATTTCTGCTCCAGATTTACTCTAAGTAGTGCTATGTCATCTGAATACATTTGTATGCAAGTGATAGGATTCAGAGAATGTTCTGTTCTGATCTGTGCTTTTTCTACTATTTAAGTACTAGGGAAAGATGATAGTGATTTGAACCCTTGTGTTTCCAGCATACAGCATATGGCATACATGTAGAAGATGAGAAAAACATTCTATTAATTTTCTTTCTGTGTTATCTTGTATAATATATTCAGAGGGTAGCTTTTTATTATCCATATTGGAAAAAAGTTTTGAGAAATGTCAAGCTTACATTTCAACGGTTTTAAAATATGTTTTTCCCTAGGTATCCCAGAAGCCTTTCACTGAGTATGGGAAAGCTTTGACTATTTATGTATTTCCCTTTCAATGTGACTTACTAGAATAAAGGATACAACAGGAACTATGATGACATTCCCACCCCTCACTGGCTGCTAGATTCAGGTTTGGCTAAGTCATCCAGGCAAAAAGAATATTTTCTGAATGGCCTCCAAATCTTAGGTGAAACTGTATTCTGGTAGGACTAACATACGAATGTATTATATGGAACTGAAAGCCATTGTTGACTTTCATATGCAATTAGGTAGACTTTGTAAGTATAATACCTCAATATGGTAGCTAGTAGAGGTCATGATAAGTCAGTTCAACAAAACTTTATTTTGTTCTGACTTTACTGTGTTACTCCTCTCAATCTCCACAACAACCAAATCAGTTAGCAACTATTAATTAGAGAATAATGAGGTTCAGTGAAGTTACTGGGTTAACATTTGTAAATGGTAGAACTAGGATATCAGTTTTCAGACTCTATGCTTTATCTAATACATATATCTTATAGTTTCTTCAATAAATGTTTGTTGAATTAGTGAATGACTCAATAAGCCAATATAAGACATTGGTAAATCTTTGCCCATTTTCACATAGTTAACTATGAGGATAATACGCACTATAATATTCTTTAAATGTATAAGAAGTTTTAGCATCAATTCTTCACTACATCTAATTAAATTTAATATCCTTTATTATGCCAAAATAAATAAACAACATCCCAGATATTACTTTCCAAAAATTATCTGAAGTTTACCTATTGAACAACATGTCTTATCCTGTTTCTTCAATCATATACAAAGCGTTATATGTACAAGTTTTAATATGCTATGAAACTAAATGTAAAATAATCCAATTTAAAAATTAATATTGAGTAATGCAAAGGTATTTGATTGCTGTTCTATGTGTCTCTTAATGTTATTGTTATTAGCTTAATTTAAATTTTAATTATTCTGTTGTAAAACAAGGTTATTAAAAATCCAAGTGATTACTAAAAACACTTTACCGGGATTACTTTTTTAACGAGAGAAACTTTACTAATATACTCTGTAGTATCAAATGCATTTTTGATAATAATTTCATATTTTACCTAGTTATAAGCATATTCCACTTTTAGCAGCATTATGAAATGCTAATAACAATACCATTAATTAGTAATACATATTCATTGAAATTTAGTGACTTAAAGACCTATCTAGCTTCATATTTGTATTGTCCTTTGGGACACATATTCCAGACCTAACATCACATTCAGTTACAGATAGTGAAAATAAGATCATCTAGCTGGTATAATGCTTTTGTGACAAAGAAAATGAGGACCAGAAAGTACGAGAAAGTACAAGCATCCTTTGTCCAACATGACCATGCTAGGAGGATGAGCAAGAACCAAAACTCAGTTTTCAGATTCCTAATCCAGTAAATATTTATTTCTCCTACAGTTAAAGTCTATTTTCAGTTGGGTAAGGGATGGACAATCTTGTTCTCTTTTCTATGGTTACTGACTAGTCTTTACTACGCTAATGCCCCATACATATCTATAAATTGATATGTTTAGTCAAATTTGCTTAAGTAATTAGTTTGACTAATTATATGACTAAATTATTGGTTAACAGAGTGGCTAGTGAATTCATGTTAAAATAACAAATCAAACTTGTTGTTTACATGTAAGTAAACACATTCACTGGTTGAGAAAATATTTTATCCTTCATTCTATTGATTTGGTGCAGATTCAGCTTCTGAATGAAGCCATAGTCAACTGCTAAGGATATTGTAATAAATTCAAGACAGTTTTTTTGTTTTTTTTCCACATGACATCAAATGACCACTTTGACTTAATTTTCATCTCTCTCCTAGAAACTCTGGCATCATGTTTCCAAAGAAGACAGTGTGTTCTGGATTTCCTTTGTTCACTTCTGGAAGTCATCATGAAGAAGGCAAGTTGGTAAACAATACCACCTGGGAACTCAGGGCAGGAGGAGACAGAGGGAACTGGGGTAATAGCTTACATGAGAAAGTAAACAGACGAAGAACAGACACAAAAAGCGTGAGAAAAAAAAGAAAGGAAAGAGAATTTGGTGAATGTGAAGTATCACCACGCTATAGTTGTAACAACAATTTTCACTTCCTTACGCTGTTTTGCCCTAAAGTTTAGAAGCAATTTCAATCAACAAAAATAATCTTGCTCACATTTAAATGTTGAGGTCTCCTATCTGTATTAAGGATGGCCATCATATGAAAAAGTTGATGTCAAAACGAAGATACGTGTTACAGAAACTAAACACAGCTTCTAGCTAGTGTTTCAGTGCTTAAAAAAAGCCAGAAATGGTTCGTAAGTAGTCAGTTCTCCATGCTTCTCCAAGGGCTGAAGCACAACCCCCCTCCCCTCCACATTCCACCCCCACACACTTTATTTCAAATGCTCCTGTCTCTGGAGATTATGTGACAAATGAGGTAGGGGTGGATGAGAAGTGATTTAGCCACCTCTAAAGATTATTTTCTCTGGTGCATCCAAATTGTCTAAAATAATTTTTTTTCTAGGAAATAGATTGGGGTTTATTTTATACAGAGGAGGAAATTCTGAAAAAAAAAAAAAGAAAAGAAAAAAGCAGCACATGTCAAAAGATAAAATAGTGCAGCAGAAGGATTCATTGCCTAGGTAACTTTTTTCTTCTCTCATTTTACTTTGCGATAAGTTCTCAATGGACTGATTCATTTAAGCTATGATTTTTATTCATATTTTTAAGCTGTTGGGCCTGATGTTGAAATCTCCCTTGTCACCAGTTAGACTTACTAGTTTTAATGATTTGGGTTTTAAATGAAGGTCATTATATAATATCCTGCATTGCATGCAGATTATAAAGTTCCTGCCGGCTTTGCCTTTTAATTAAATTATTCTTTCAAGTGGAATATAGGAGTAGAAAAGTCCATCTTCTTTTTATATTGAAGAGACTCTATAGCCAAACTTTTCTGCTTTATTACTAATGAATATTTAAAATAATGTTCTTGAATAAACGTTGATTGGATCTAAAAGAATTATTTGTTTAATAAATCTTTTCCCCCACCCAATTAAATTACTGACATTCTGCAGATAATGTAATCCCACACGACTCTCTTTCTCTCCATAGCTATCTATCTATATCTATCTATCTATCTATCTATCTATCTCCCTCTATCTTGTCCTTGATTTTCAGACATTTCTGACACCCAGCAAAACAAACAAGAGAACCAAGAGAGAGAAGACTTAATTGTGATTCTGTTGATTAGCACTCCAGAAAAAGTGACTATAAAAAGTCAGGGAAAGGGGAAGGGACATTTATTGGAAGGAGCAGAGCGATGGCAGAAACTCTAGGGGAAAGGCCATTGCTCTGGGTAGAAAGACTGGCATTTCACCCTGCAGTTCAACTCTCTAACATGGGTATCCAACGTGAGGGGGTTGAAGGCTGAAGGTTGGAAGGAGAGCCTAAAACTCAGTATCTGGAGCAGAATCTGCCCATCACTGTGCCAAGGCATGGAAAACCAACAGTGACAGCCAAGTAGAGGGGCACAGAGTATTTCTGTGCCATGGAAACAATGTTGCCAATCCAGATTAGTTGATAACCATTAGGACCACCTCAGTCCACTGGGAGACCAAGAAACCATCCATGAAGTGAAGGAAACTGACAATTCTTGGGTTAAAAAGTGAACACAAAAAGCCAAACAATCAGGACATCAGGAATTACCATCCAGGAAGCCACATTTTTGGGCCAAGGAGTTAAAAATCATCCTGAACAGACCCAGTGTCTTACAAAAGTTGAAGAAAGGCTAAAAAGAGAATTAGAAAAGTGAATTTCTGGGGCGAAATGAGGCACCTTAGGGAAAATCAGCCTTTTTCTTATCTATGGCCACCTTAAACTGTGTCATAAATCTTGACCAGAAATGGCAGTAGATGACATGTGAATGCTTTTAAAATCTTCCATTTCTGAAGGTGAGTGCTCTACCCTGTCCAGATGATCTCCGCTGTCTGAAATAATAAACGGTTGTTGGGTGGCACCCAGAAGTCAGTGGCCCTATCAGACTATCAACATGCAACGTCCCTGCACCGCTTTGACTAAGGCTATCTGCCGAACCCTGCGACAGACAATCTGAGCTTCAGTCTAGAAATCAGCTACCTCTGTATCCACTTGATGACTAATGAGGCAGGGGCCCTTGTTTATTTGCTTTCTCTGTAATCTGATCCTGTTTTTCGGTGCCCCTTTCTAGGTCTGATATAGAACTAATTGTTGGCAGATGTGGCCGGTATTTTGAGCCAAGATAGAGTATTTGTTTGCACTGTCTGAGTTTTCAGCCTTAACCAATGTCAGGTCATTGCAGCTGGTTTCTATCAAGTCTCTGTATCCCAGAGACCATCCACCTGACAAAACAAGATCTGCTCATGTGACCTTCCTTCAAAAGTCTGTAATATGGGAATTCCAAGTCATAGGGAAATTTTGATGGAAATTCCTAATCAATGAGTGGCTTAATTTAATTTTTATTTACATGTAAATGGCCATTTTATAATATAGGTAACCTATGTTCTTTAAAAACAAATTCATTAACATTTATGGTTTTAGCTCATCATGAACTTTAATTTTAGGCTTAAAAATGATGTTGAATCCTTATCCTCTGTGTAGGCATCCCTCGTAAAACAAAGCTTACACACTGCTTTTTAGCTTTCCTGAAAAAGAGTGATCTCATAGGCAAAACTACAGTAAACAGCACGAGTTGGATCCAGCATGACATTCCTTTCTTTACTGACAGGCCTTCACTTTCCCTTAACATGCCAGAATCAGTATGGTGAATTATTTTCATGACCTTCCTCTTGTTTTAAATAAATATAAGATTAGCATTTCAGCCACCCTGTTTACATTAAACTACAAATTCCTTAAGCCACAGTAGTGTTTGTGTTTTTAGCTTTCCTGCATTTTTTATGGGTCCATGAGTTCATTTGATTTGTTTCAACTACCCCAAATATTTTAAGAGTACTGCACTGTAGAGAAGTATTTATTTGAAGTAGCTGTGGATAATTTCCAAACTCTATGATAATACAGTGGTCTTTAGTAATGAAACAGAAAGGCATTTTATTCTGTCATGTCCCTAACATTGCAGGAAATAAAATCTCAGAGACTTAAGCTTTTATTAAAATGATTTTAGTTTTGGATTCTATTGACTCCTAGGGCTGTAATGCATCTAAAATAATGGGATTCAAAGGCAGTTTTACCTGTTTTCATGCTATCTGTGCAGTTACAAAATACTTTACATTGCTGGGGAATAAAAGTTGTCTGAATCTGAAAGCCTTACTGAACAATGCATGAAAAGGGTATATGGTTAGAAAAGCACAAAAATAAAAGGAATCTCACCTTCTGTTTTGGCAAATGTTGAAAATACATTTATTTGGGAAAATTTAAAATACTTTGCAATACCAAATAAAGGAGTTCATACAATAAGGCGACTCCCCACTTTTCCAATGAGAAATCCAAGTAAAGATTTTTTTCCTCATAAATTTGAATAGTACTTATGAGAGGCAGGTAAGGTAGTCAAATGCCTACTCACAATATTTAAAATAATTACTTATATATAGTTAAAAATTATATAAAATAAGGGAGTAACTGTGAATATTGCTCTGTTCCACTTAAATTTCATATATATGTATATATTTTTAAAAATTCTACATATACATCTTTGATCTCAGACTCCTGGTCATCACTAGAGAAAGTTTTAAAGTTTTTAAAACAACTTTTTCCTGGAATACAATTTTTATGTTCCCTTAACAATTTTTTATAATACAGCACTTCCTAAAATCTAGTATGAAGTGTCCCTGGAAAATATATCCCAAAAGACAAGAACCCTTGCACTTAACATTAGGACATAATCTTCATTATTGTTTTGATCTCCAAAATGTAAAGTACAACATTATTTTTTAACCAACGCAACACTTATTGAAGAATAAGACTCTTTTTTTTTTTTTTTAAGATTTTATTTATTTATTTGACAGAGAGAAATTACAAGTACACTGAGAGGCAGGCAGAGAGAGAGAGAGAGAGAGAAGGAAGCAGGCTCCCTGCTGAGCAGAGAGCCTGAGGCGAGACTCGATCCCAGGACTCTGAGATCATGACCTGAGCCGAAGGCAGCGGCTTAACCCACTGAGCCACCCAGGCGCCCCAAGAATAAAACTCTTAAATCTCTATTTCTTCTTTTATAACAATCCCATCAGTTAACACTTAAGGTCATGCAAAGCTAGCACTGATCCTAAAATTAATAAAGTAACTTGCCAAATAGAATATTGATGTTCAAAATATCTGGGAAAGCCCCCAGTGAGATTTTGTAAATATTCAAATGCAAATCAATGAATTCTCTTCTTTTAATAGACAATGGGGGGGCGGGCAGATGAGACTCCCATAGACTCCTATTTAGGACTCTATATAGACTCCTATATAGGCATGCACAGTGCTTTCTGTCTTCAAATCACTTAATTATCCGAGTATTATTTTAGCTTCCTAGTTACTGCCAAGGTGAGTTACTTCATATTTTGTTTAAGTTTTGTTTATTTATCTATGTATTAAATAAGCAATACATTCTTATATTCAATATTCAATAGGTATTAAAGAGATATGGTGAAAAGCCTCCCTCTTATCCCAGCAGCCTCTTATTCAACTACCTGTTCTGAAAGCAGCCAAGGTTATTAAGATTCCCATTATTTTATGCATATATGAAACCAATATGTATGTATATTATTTCCTGTCCTTTTAAATAATAATTGTCACAGTTTATGCACATTACCTTACTTTTTTAATGGATGTTATATATTAGGAATAATTCCATATAATAGGTTGTTTCTAAAATCTTTTTTTTTTTTTTTGAGATTTATCTATTTATTTGAGAGAGAGTGTGTGCAAATGGGGGGGGGCAGAGGAAGAGGGAGCAGAAGAAAAGCAGACTCCCTGCTGATAGGTGAGCCTGATGCAGGGCTCAATTTCAGGACCCAGAGATCATGACCTGAGCTGAAATCAGGAGTCAGTCGCTTAACTGACTCAACCACCCATGTGCCCCAGGTTGTTTTTAAAAGTTTGCTCTTATAAATTATATTGCTACTGGGGCAAATGGGTGGCTCAGTCAGTTAAGCCTCCAACTTCTGGTTTTGACTCGGGTCATGATCTCAGGGTTATGAGACCCAGCCAGGAATTGGGCTCTGCACTCTGTGGTCTGCTTGAGATTCTCTCTCTCTCTCTCCCTCACCCCTCTACCCCCTTTTCATGCCCCTCCCCCTTCTCTTTCTCTCTCTAGCATAAATTAAAAAATCTCTTTAAAAATGATCTTGCTATTAAAAATAAGGACAGCAATCTTTTACGTATGTCATTTTGTAAATAAGTGCATATACCTGTAGCAGAAATTCGTAAAGGTGGAAATCCTGAGTCACAAGGTAAGAACATTTAAAACTTTGATAGAAATTGCCATAATGCCTTTCCAATAAAGGTTTTTCCTAATAAACATCCCCATCAACAATTCTGGTGCACTTCCCTGTCTCTGTAGTGGAGTTAGTTTTTAAAGGATTAAATGGTAGCCTCTACTTTATTAATGAAATTAAAGATAGTTCAATCACAGAGATGAAATTGGAATAAAGTAAGCAGAGGGGAAAAAAAACCCACTACTTCTTTGAATATTTAATGGTAAGGAAAAAAATAGCTAGAAGTGATAAAACAGCCATAAGATGGTTTGGGGGTGCAGTGAACTTTGGCCAATAAGTTTTTTTTTTTTTTTTTTAGATCAGTAATTTACATGTAGGGAGAAAGAACACTTTGAAAATATGAGTCAGGAAGTAGCTGAATTATCACAGGTTGATAACCAACACTGTCCAGATTTTAAATATTACTTAATCATTCAGTATGGTTATAGAGTAGGGACATCATGTTTTATCAATTATATAGATTCTTGAGGGCTTACCAAAGCAACATCTCAGTGACTAAAGATTCAAGTTGGCTAATAGCATGAAAAAATTGAAACATCATTAATGAGAAGACTCTTTACATCATCAGTTTTGCTATTACAATTCCTGGTGCTAAAGGCAACCTGTTGGAACTTCTATAAGTGTTGTAGGTTTTCTTAATGTAGTTTAATGTAACAGTCTATATATTATTATATACTGGTAACTGCAATCAAGTAATAGAAATTTACACAGCTACTTACTGTTCTACTGTTCCCCCCCCCCCCCGCCAAGGAAAATATAAATTAAGTTCTAAACAATTAATTTTTTAAATAATTCTTTTTTAAAAAGATATATTTATTTCTTTTAGAGTGTGAGAGAGTGGGGACTTGGCAGAGGGAGATGGAGAGAGAGAATCTCAAGGAGCTCCCCACCGAGTGTCGAGCCTGACACAGAGCTCCATCTCACAACCCTGGGACCATGACCTGAGGAAAAAATTCAAGAGTTGGACCGTCAACCAACTGAGCCACCCAGTGCCCCAATATTTGCTGTCTATATTACTTTCTTTTTTTTTTTTTCCAATGTGGGGCTTGAAGTCACGATCCTGAGATCCAGACCTTAGCTGAGACCATGAGTTGGACACTTAAGTGACTGAGCCACCTAGATGCCCCCTAATAATTCTTTTGTTGTGACTATTTCTTTGGCTCCATATGGAAAAATATTTGTATTTGCTGATTCAATGAATACATTTAAAACAACATTTGGTCAGTTAAGTCTGTCATTATACACAAACTGTTTATAAGAGTTTATTCTAAAATATTTCTCTAGTCAAATTGGTCTATTTGTATGGAAAAATGCATAAAAAGAAGTATGTATGCAGTTTACATGCTGAATAATTAGTTAATTGTCTTATCAGCCTCTATCCAGTTAGTGTAATAAAGATACTATTTTTAAAACATGTACACTTGGAAATCAGATTTTATTATTATTATTATTATAGTAATAAATGGTCACTGCAGATATTTTAAGAAACACAGACATGAAGAACTAAAGTATAAATCCCATGTAACCCTACTCATCACAGGCACTGCTAAGCAGTCTGTGAATATCATGGTATACCTCTAGGCCTTCACTGTCTGAAAGCTCATGCTGCACCCGTCCTCTGCCAGGTACCCACTCTGAATCTTATAGCTCCTTCTCACAAGTGAGAAGGATTTGAACTTGTGTCCAAAACATTTAAATGGCTGTATCCTTCCTTCTGGTCCAGGGCCAGTGGAGGCTGGACCTTCTGACATAGTCCCTGGTTCTGAGTCTATTCCAATTGACTGCTGAAGCTATAGATTCTTCAACTGGGCCTCAGGCCCTTGTCAGTTCCCTAAGTGCTGGGTCTAGACCCCAGCTGTAAAATCTTTCACATAACTTTGCGTGGACTTCATTGCTCTGTGACTTGTTCCCTCACCTAACTCTGAGACTTCTTCCTATTGCCTAGAAATCAGACACCATGCCTCACCAGCTGACCTTGGGTTGCCAAGACTCTTTGATCAGCCTACTTTCAACTTGAACTTTCTGCCTTAATTTTGAATTGTGATATGAACTTTCCCAACCTTTTGCATTTGTTGGATTTCCCCCAATGCCTGGTCTTAAGAGCCTTAGGTGACTTGCATTTCAATAGGAACTTTTAAGAAGCCTGGTGAGCATGGCAGCAAAAAGTACAAGTGAGTATCATCATCCCTGCCTAGATATTTACAGATGGCCCATAGACTCCCACATTGATCAGGCATGGAATCTATCCTAGAAACTAAACACTACTTACATGCATCCCAGGTAATCTTTTTATTCTAATGTTGGGAACTAATAACAGACTCCTATTTGGGGATCACGCTGGAGGATTTCTATAAGGTGCAAATGTTTCCCATTCTGGAACTATACCCCAAGGGACAATTCCAGAGTTTGAAAATTTAGCCCTCAGGGAAATTTCTTGTTTGCAGAGGAAGTGGAGTGCCCTCTGGGCACAGTGGCATAAAACTCCTGGACTAAAGAATACACATCAGAGACCTCTGTAAGATCAGAACAAACAAATTCCAGAGGACAGTTAAGGGGCTGCTAAAGGAATACCTCAACCATTTTGTTTAAGGTGACATTACCTAAAAAGCCACTGTTAGCATAGTTAGCCCACTGGGAACTGCCCTAGCCGTTGGTCTAAGCTTGATCTTTCAGCTCTCTTCCTTTCTTCTTCTTAGGTACCATCCTCAGTCAGACCAACATCACTGTTCTCTGTATTCTATCCCTGATTTTCTATTTTATCTCATTTTGACAAATTCTGTTTATTTTTTTAAAGGATTATTTATTTATTTATTTAGCAGAGAGAGAGAGGGAGAGAGAGATCATAAAGAAGCAGAGGGGCAGGCAGAGAGAGAGAGAAGGGGAGGCAGGCTCCCTGCTGAGCAGAGAGCCCGATGTGGGGCTCCATCCCAGGACCCTGAGACCATGACCTGAACCAAAGACAGAGGCTTAACCCACTGAGCCACCCAGGTGCCCCTGACAAATTCTGTTTATTACTTTTTCTTTTGTGAGTAGCCTCTGCCTAGCCATATACAACTAAAAATGCATTTTCTACCTCTGGTAGCCTGGCTAAACCAACCTAACCTACTGTTTCTGATTGTATAATGGTAATACGTACAGTGAGCCTTGGCTATGTTCCACATACCAACAACTCTGACTTGACCAAAACTTTCTGGTATTCATGGCAGTAGGGATGTATTAATAATCCTGGGTGTCTCGGAACCAAAGGCTAGGTCAGGATGTCCAGCCACCTGACCAGTGGTCCTGGACCAGAATGCAGCCGAATGTTCTGGACGCAAGTTCAGATCCCTCTCACTAGTGGGAAGGAGCGACAAGGTTCTTAGTGGGTACCCAGAAGTAATGTAACCTACTGATGGCAATAAGCCTTGGAGGGAAAATAAAATTCTGTCAAAAACCTAAGCTAACATTTTGTTCAGATGATTTCTTAGTTGAAGTTTTTTCAAATTAATAATTCTCTTCATCTACTATGTTTTTTAATTCAGCAGAAGCCATAGCTGTCAGGATATAAAATAGTTACATGAGATTAAGTTCTGCAGAAAAATCAAGTATTTTGATTGTTTTTCATAAACATGTAGAGAGTGTGGGGCTTGGACTTTAAAAAACAAAATGTAGGGATGTTTTTATAGTAATCAATAAAAATTAAGAATTCTCAACCCTTTTCCTTCCTCTTCTCTTTGATGAAATTCTGCTGGGTTAGAGGAAGTTCCACTATGAATAAGAAGACATTCTGAGCATTTGGAGGACTGAACTACTAAATCATTTTCCCCTTTGCTGTTTGGTCCAGGGTCCATAAAAAATTGATGTTCTCTGCTCAGGTAACATGCTTATTTTTATCTACATGAAACTCATTGATTTCCTTCCAATTTGGTGTTAGCCTCTTCATTCCACTACATTTCCGATGTAATGGATGATATTTTCATAGGCATGGCTAGTAATCAATATAGACAAGCTCTGCTTATTGATCTGAGGAAGACCTTTGATCTGAAAAATCACCAATTATGGCTATTTAAAGTAGATTCAATTGGATTAGGTAGAACAAAAAAGAACTGGTTATCTACAGTATTCTTTAATACTTTTAGAACCTGGAAAGACACAGGTCTCTTAAAGAATAAGGGTTAATTTTCATTCTTTCAATTTTAAATGAGGATTTTCCTGCACATTCTACTTTATTTCTGAATTTTTTATGGCTGTGTAATGTGATACTCTTATAAGGGACATCCCAGGTACAAGGTAATTGACGATTTGCAGTGAGTTTCTGACAACCTTCAAGTCCTAATTAATAAAAATAGATTCAGCTTAAATATTGATATGCTAAGCATTAGTCTTATTTTAACTGAAAAAGGTGGACTCCTGGTCCCAGCAAATTAAGTCCTTAATGGTATGCAGGCTACCTGGTTGATTGATCTATTACATTTTTGAGTGGAATTCCAAGTTACTATTATTTTCAGGCTATGACCAAATTTGAATTGAAATGAGAATGTGGTTTGTTTCTTACCTACATTAAACCAAGTATTTTCGAGAATATAATCTATATTACTTAATGTACAATGGTCTAAACGGTTTCTGAAGAACACGAATCATGAAATAAACTGAAGGGAAAATGGTAGAGAACCCAACTGTGTGTTTCCCTCTTTCTTTTCTCTATGTCCAGGGAGTCCTGAATTCTGGCAGAAGATCTACAATCCTAAAAGCTGTTTAATTTGTTTTACTGCTCAGGTTATGGACTGGTGAGATCTGCATTCAGATCCCAGCCAACTCCATTTGCTACCTATGCTGGTCTATTTTTCTTTAGTTTACTTGTGCATAATAATAGTACCTATCTCATAGTTTGGGAGGCTTAAGGAAACTAATAGTTAACAAAAATACCTAATACTTATAATTCTTATTTATTCAGCAATTGCTTTAGATAAGGAATGTTCTAAACACTTTAAATTATTTAATCCTCACAACAACCCTGTGAGTTACGGACTCTTTTTCTTCCCGTCTTATAGATAAGGAAATAACCATAGACAATTTAAAGTTATCTGCCAAAAGTCATAAGGTGGTAAATTGTTGAGTGAGTACTTAAATACAAATAGTCTCATTTCAGAGCCTGCCCTCCTGATCATTAACACTTGCGAAAAGATTTAGCATAGATACCAGCTCTTAATAAATGATACTGAATGCTAACAAATGTAAATGATAAATTCCCCCAATTCCAGGACTTCTTTGACTTTTAGACTTAGAGGAAGGGAACATCATACCTAGCCTGAAAACAACAGCTTGTTTTCTGTGAGCTGAGAACCCTGCAGAGCAGTCCAAAGGCTCCTCTGCTTTTAGTACTTACTATAATGTACAAGTACATTATGTACTTAGTACATTATGTACATGTACATTAAGTACTATAATGTACAAGTACTACTAATGTACAAGTGGGTGCTTTGCTCTTCCCCCTCTCCATGAGTATCCACCTCTTCCATCCAGGCTTCTTTCTTCCCTAGATATCTACCTTCTTGCCAATCTTTGCCTTTGACCAGAATCAGTTGATTTTTGATAAAGTGCTAGGGGCTTTGTTTATTTTTATCTCCAGTTGAATTCATTCACCTCTTTTGGGAAACCTTGGCCAAACTTCCTTCTGAGAGCTATTCTCTGTCCTTCGAAGTTTCTGGGCTTCTCAGGTTGGGGTGATTACCCTCCAGACTCCAGAGGGAGCTATGTGACTCTTCAGAACAGACATATTACTTGGGCCAGGGAGAGGTTCAGGGATGGGTATGTGAGATAATCTCCGCCCATGCGATGTTGTTGGAATAGCTGGGAACAAACCAATTTGTTTTTCTCTTCTATGGACCTTGAAGTTGTGAGAATGTAAAATTTGGAACTGCTGTGCCCAGTATAACCCTCGGGGAGGGGCTTTCCTGACACTGGAGTCAGTGTAGTAGTAGAGAGAGAGAAACTGAGTCCTGGTGGTGTCACAAGCTATGCTTAGCATTGGTTCTCCTATAGACATTTATTTACATTATGTGATCTAGTAAGTTCTCCTTTGGTTTATGCCAGTTGGGTTAAGCTTTCTTTCACTTACAACTGAAAGAGTTTTGAGACTGTTTCTTTATACTTTAATACAATATTAAAACTCAAAAGAATGAAATTATAATATTGGTATATGAGTCTTGGGTTTGATAGTTTTGATGGGATGCATGTTGGAGCCCTATAGGAGAACTGTGTAGGTAGCAGTAACAGATAATAAAATTATTGATCCCTTTCTCCATCTTCCTTTTGGTCAGAACCATTTTTCAAGAATTTCTTCATATCAATAAGTAGTCCTAGGGGTTTCTACAGGCTTATTGTCATTGTTCCCCTGGGGTTCAAGTGATAGTAAAAAGCACAATTTTATCCTCGGAGATTTTACATCTCTCTCACTCTCAGAGCTGACACTTTTAAGTGAATATCTTTCAAGTATATCAAATGTCTTCCTTGATGCTACCGGCTACACATTATCTAGAAAACCTCATGCCTTTAATCCCAGACGGTTTTCTTCCTGCTATATCCTCTGGGCCTGGAATATGGGATAATTTAGAAATTCTACAACTGCTTTAGGATACACATGGGCAGATACAGAAAGACAATTAAAAAAAAGTGAAGACCAAAAGCCAATTTACTGAGGACTACAGACAGAAGAGATAGGAAGAATCTAGGCTCTAACTGACAGCACTGGGCTAATAAATTATTGACCTAGAACCGCTTAACCACTTGACTTTTGAATCTGTGGGTACAGTAGATATTAATCTTTCCTTTTGACTATACAACATTTCCATCCCCTTTTTATGTGAGGATGTCCTCCTCCTTGTTGGGTACAACCAGCTCTAGAAAACTCAAGTTGCTGGATGTTCAATTTCCCCATTTTCCCTTGCAGTTCAGGCATGGGGACACAAGCTACACATTGCCCTACATTATACTGGGAGCCAGTGACTTGAAAGAGCAGGAACCACGAGGAAGTACATTGACTAAGGGCAGGGGGACCAGGAGTGGACATGTCCACCTCCCCGAGGTCCCTGGGTAGCATTGCCAGTAGCAAGTACCCCAGATTCAGCTTTGGCACTGCTGGTGGTGACAGCTGCACTTATCCATGCCAGGTGGTGAGGAGGATGGTGTCCTCATGGACAGGTTTTGCAAGATGATTTCAGTTTTGTCCTTGGCTACACAACCTCCACACCAATGTCTCTGATCATCACAGAGATTTTGAGAGCCATCTCTCAAAATCTCAATTGAGATTTTTTTTTCTTTTAAATTGGCTATAGTTAATTTCCTTCACCTCAACTAAAAACCTTCTGTCTTATACAGATAGAACACATTTTAATATTCCTTTCAAATTTTTTTTATTGTTAAGCAATTGCCTTCCTTTGTTGGTGTAGCTACATAAAATTTCCAAATTTTTAAACTGGTACCTGGACAAATAGGAATCTCTATTATCTGCAAGGCACATGCTGTGGCAGTTGCCAATAATTCAAGACAACATTGACAATCAAGAAACCAACACCCCAGTCTGGGTAGCAAAAATAAATAAATAAATAGAGTGACTGCCAATTTATCTACACAGATGGTCATAGGGTTTACTTACATCAAGCTCTCTTAGGTCAAACCCTAATATATTTCTTGATACAGTGGAAGAGTTATTTATTATCACCTTCTTTCAAAGTCTTATCTAACTAAGACTAAATGCTCCTGGTTATAACATGTCTTTTTAATGAGTTCTCTTATTTTATTCTCATTTTGAGACGCAGCACTCCATGACTTAACCTAGGGCTAAAATTGAGTGTCAAAATCCCATTGTGGTTTCTGGTTCATCAGAAAACACACTGAGCTCCCTGAAAAGGAGCTCCCTTATTTCTCTATGTTTGTAACAGAGGAGTGAGTGAATCCAGGATAAGTAGTGCTTTCTGGTCTCTTTTAATTACTAGAACATAGAGCTTAGGTTTGACAATGACATTGTCCAGCTGATGCAACACTAGAGGTCCAAGGGCAAGGACTTAGGGCTGCAGTGAAAACAGCAACACTTGTGTGCTCTTCTCACCATCAATCACACTGCTCCTCTTCCTGAGCCTCAGAATTCAAGCTCAGACTCTTCTCGTTAATACACCCTTGCCTGATGCAGGGTGGCTCTATTTGTCTTCTCTGGCTCTTTTTCTATATTGTAACTCATGCGGCTTAGAAGTCATGTGTCACAGTCCCCTTTCACCACCACATCCAGAGGCTTTCATCTGCTTTTTTCCAACAAAAGATGCCACTAGATCACTCAGTTAACTCTTTCTCTCCTATACTGGGTTCAGCTCATTTTTGGTGACATAAAAAATGATCGTCTAGACTATATTTCTCCAAATTCAGAACTATAAGTTTCTTGTGAGTGTGGAGCTCCTTTTGAAATTGGTAGGGGCCATACATTTGTAAAAGAAATAATACTTGGGCCCACCTTGCCTATCTTCTTTCCCTTTATGGATTGCTGCAATTTCAGAAATAGCACTTATAGTTGCAAACCAGAATGCTTATTCATCTTCATAGAACTACCATTTCTTGTCAGATGTTTGTTAGAGTTATTTATAGAACACTACTAATTATTATTTTAGTTAAAATAAGTGTTCAGGATTTCCTCTTTTGTTGTCACTTTTTTCTAGGCTAAGTTCTTTTATTATTTATTACCTTGGAAAAAGCTAGAAAGAATAGTAAATACAGTAATGTGAAATGAAGAAAAGATCTTGCCTTCTTCTAGAGTTACATTGATTTAAAATGCATCATTGACAAGATCGTCATTATTCAAACTACCGAACCTTATTCAGGTGGCAGATACTATTTGCAAATGCGCAGCTCATCAGAGAGGGCTGCTTCTTCTCTTTTTTCTTTCAGTCCCACAAAACTCATCCATCCCATTAAAACAATGAATTAGAAAAATTATGAAAAACAGCCTGGAGCTCTTTTGTTCTTTAATGTACAGTACTTCTATTGAGGGCTGCAAATGGAATTTATTCATATGTCAGATTATGGGATTGGACTATTCTCATTTTGTAAAATTATATATTCTTCATTACTCTTCTGCCCATACTCCTGAATGCTTTAATGGTTAGGATGATAGCTGACCAAAGCAGTTCTAATTTATAACTTGTGTTTTCCTTTCTATTTTGGGGCTGGTTTCAGGATGAACTATTATTTTCACCCGAGGCCATACCTCTTCAGGTTAAAAAAAAGGATTTTTGCCTTTTCCTCTGTGTTGTTTATTCATGAAAATTTCATAAAAATAAGACACAGACATGAGTTCCTTAAAATAAAACAATTACTGTATCAGAAAGCAAACATCTCTTGATTCTGGAGAATTCATTTATAAAAGTTTAACTCTTAAGTTATAGTTTATACATAGAGGCAACACACAGGCATAATAAAGGTATAGGAATTGTGTTTCACATACTTACTTTAGAGAAGTAAGAAGCAAAATAATGCACCCTTATTTAAAATTTCAATACAAAAGATGAAAGATATCACTTTGTTACATGAAAATGGTGTTATCTAGTACTGGGGTCAGCAAACTACCGTCCACAGTCCACAGTCTTGTTAGCTGTTTTGGTAAACGCAGTTTTGTCAGAATCCAGTCATGCCCCTTATTTTATGCATCATCCGTGGCTGTGTCCCCTCCAATGACAGAACGGAGGAGTTGCAAGAGAGACCCTAAGGTGTGCAAACCCTAGAATATTTACTGTCTGGCCTTTTAAGGAAAGAAGTGTGCTGACCTCTGGTCTACACATATATTGATAAACCAATATTTTCCAAATTTAGAGGTTGAATGTGGTAACTGTCACTTTCCTAAGCATAAATTATATATATAATTTATTATTAGATAACAAGGCTTGAGACTCAGAGACTAGGGCCAGTGTGTAAAAGAAAGGAATGTTTTATCTCAAGATGCTCCATGTCCATTGCACAAACTTCTACCACTTGAGATATACTACAGGAAACTTTCTATTAGACACTGAAAGAGCTCTTCAGTGTTTTGACAAAAGATCTAACTTCAGTAGAGAGCATAAACTTCCAGTCATGACACTGAAAACCTTATTCTCATATAAAAGAGGCAATAAAAGGGTGCCTGGGTGGCTCAGTTAGTTAAGTGACTGCCTTCAGCTCATGTCATGATCCTGGAGTCCAGGGATGGAGTCCCACATCGGGCTCCCTGTTCAGCGGGGAGTCTGTTTCTCCCTCTGACCCTCTCTCCTCTCATGCTCTCTCTCTCAAGTAAATAAATAAAATCTTAAAATAAAAGGGGGGGAGGCGATAAGAGGGTGCCTGGGTGGCTTAGTTGGTTCAATGTCCAACTCTTGGTTTCCTCTCAGTCACTGATGAGGGAGCAGAAGCCTGGCTTTACCTGACACCCTGCAACCTCCTCCACCGGCCACTCCTGGGTGGGACAAGTGTGATATTTTTTCAGGAATCTCCCAACTATCTTAATGTCAGTGCCTTACTAGAGGGATAAACAACCTTAAATTGACAACGGCAAGGCCTCCATTATCATGTAGGTGCTCTTTAGCATATGAAAATTCTTTTAGAAACCTTCCTTTTTTCCTTACTTCCCCCAACTCTATAGTATATAATCAGCCACCCCTCAAAACCCTGGTACAGCATCTCTTTCTGTCCATGGGTCCTGTCCCTGTGCTTTAAAACCACCTTTTTGCACCAAGGACTCTCGAGAATTCTTTCCTGGTTGTTGGCTCCAGACTCCACCCCCACTGAACCTCATCTATATTCCAAAACCCCATCATCATGATCTCAGGGTCCTGAGATGGAGACCCATGTCAGGCTCCAAACTCAGTGCAGTGTGCTTGGCATTCTTTCCCTCTTGCTCCCAGCCCCACTCCCACCATTCCCTCCTTCCCTGCTCCTGCATGTTCGCGCGCTCTCTCTCTCTCAAATAAATAAATAAATAAAATCTTAAAAAAAAAAAAAAAAAAAAAAGAGGCAACAAGATCTGTGCAAGTTGTTGAGAAGGACCTCAGACTCTTCTCTCACCCGACTCCTTTTCTGGAGGGGTGAGTCCAGAGAGCCAGGGGAAAGGAAGGACACTTCAGTTAGCCTACATTTTGCATTCAGACCTTGCTTTGGTTCTGTATTCATCCTGTGATGTTTCAAAACAATTTTTAAATTCATCAATAGTTGTGTAGGGCAGATCTGAAATGATCTTTCAGTGTTTAGCTTCCCTGCAAATAGTGACTTCACCCCTTGAAAAACTAGCTCCATTAACTGGAACTTTACATTCACTTTACTATCACTGATTGTTTGAGATATTATTCCATTATTTCTACCCCTTTTCCTGCAATATTTTAGACATCACTGTTTGGGATTGTTCAGATATATTTTTATCCTAATAGCCACCAGTCTTCATATGGGCTAACTTAATAGTTATTAATGAACACAGTTGTTTTTAAAAAGAAATCCTCCTTCTATTAGGTATCTATGTCTCCAAAGAGAGCATGAAATTTGCAAAAATATGATATTGCTATTTTCAATATGTTACAGTCTGCATGGTTAAAGATCTAATCTCTATGTTTCTTTGACCTCATAACCTTTTACCTCAACTTTGAGTCTGTGTTCCATTTAAAAATGTAAATATTATTAGTGCATATAGGAAAGATCATCTCTGTTTGAAAATTGCATATAAATAACTCCAGAGGACTGGAAAGAAGCCTGAGCTAGAATCATTGCATAAGGATTAGATTTGTATTACATTAACTGCAAAAAAGAGGGAATTTCATATATTAACATAGAGAACTAGTGAGGAGGGTTAAGCTAAAATTTATAAACAACACAGAAGTGAGCCAGTCAACGAAGCTCATGTTGAAAGATCTTTTCTCCAATATTGTCTCTCTGAATTTTAAGTATCACACCAGTTATTAAGTATCAATACAGTCAAGTGATTAAAACAAAATGATGGTTCTGCTTATGCCTTGGAATCTTGAGAAAGCTGATGGACTCGAGTCCAAGGGTCTAATTTCCATCCTGTTACGCATCTCCTGAAATGACCAAAGAAATATAAAAATAGACACTAATGTGCATCAGTTAAAGGACCAGAGAAGGGTTATGATTTCCATTGTCAGAAATAGCAAAGTATTTCCGCTAGATTTCGTGCACATGAAATGACAAGGCACCAAAGGCTAGTTCACAATTCCCCTCTGGAGAATGCGTTCAGACTCTCCGGAAGCAATCAGAGGACAGGCTGGCAGAACCCTGACACCTTTTTAATTGGAAACATGAACACTGAAGGCAATGAAAATCTATGGGGAAGATGGGAGGTTTAAATTTGAGATCACTTTTCTGTTGCAGATGAGTGTTTCCAACGAGTCGTTTAGGGGAGTCTCCAGCATTTCCTTGTTTTCCCAGCAGAAATAATACTAACATATGTGCCAGATGTTTCTAAATGCTTAACGTGAATTATCACACTTAATGCTTCTCTTGACCCTTGAAGTAGGTGCCTTAATAGGTCAACTTCACCGGTAAGTAAAGCATAGAAAACTTAAGCAAATTATCCAAGTTCAAAAAATAAGGAAAGGAACTAAGATGTACACTCTGGCAATCTGACTTGAGATGACACTCTCAGATGCAATTCTGTATGGCCTCCCAGAAAGGCAGCAAGGCCACCAGCTATCTTGGCTTCTCTAATACCTGGAGGATTCCACTGAGTACAGGATGGCTAGGTTTGGCAGATGCAGCAAATAAAGATATGAGATGCCCAGGAACGATTGTATTTCAGAGGGTCAATGAAAACTTTCTTCACTGCGATTGCGTTGCCCTATGTGCTTTGGTACATACTTGAGCTAAAACTATATTTGTTGTCTGAAAGTAAAATTCACTGAGTCCTCTGTGCATTACCTGCCAGCCCTAGGCATGGCCCAGCTCCTTCATGGCAAAGAGGCAGCCATGGCAGGAGGAGGACAAGAGCAACTTTGTAATATACCTGGTCTGAAGGTGGGGCAGAAGGAACAGAGCACTTGATCCTGGGGCAGTAACTCTACCAAGTAGAGAAGAAATTTCATAAAGAACTCTTCCCTCTGCTGGCAAGTTCTATAGTGGAGCCTGACCTCTTCTCCCAGGAAGTGAGGCTCTACACATAATGTCTCATAACAGAGATATCTGGGTATTTGGGCAACAGCACTAGTAAGTACCCTAATGTCTGGATAACGTCTTTGTGGATGTTGAGAGGCGGTGCCTCTATTTCTTTAGGTCTTCCGACAGTTCTGTGGGCCACTTAAGATCCTGCAATAAATTCCTTTGGCTCTAACTACCTGCAGTGCTATTCCATTCTCCACATTCTTCGAGATGGGCTATACAGTGTATAGTCAGCAGAACAGGAAACACTCAGGAAGTGAAAATATGTAACTGATTTCCTGTATTAGTTGCATTGAAGGCAGCAATGATTTTGTTAGCCTTAGAAGGTAGACACATAGTGGCAAAGAGTTTCTTAAACTATCACTGTCAACAAGGGAAAACATGAATTTATGGGCATTCAGCGACCTATAGCATCACTGCCAGAAAAGCCCAGGGAGCAGCGGAGACAGGCTGATTCCACTGGATTCCTCCTGTATGGAAGAGGAAGTAAGTATACCGACCAGTGAGTGAACTGGCTTATCATAGCTACAGATTTGACTTTACTGCCTGTTTTGTAAGCAATATGTTTTGGACTTACTGAATAGTTTACTTTTTTACCATGGTATTACCATACAACACAACCACTGACTGACTGTGAAATCGATTATATAGGAGAAATAGGAGAGAAAGTGTGCTGACTCACAAGAGGTTCACTATTTTTAGCATGTACTCAGAAACAATGGGCCTTTTGTAAAGATAGAATAGACTACTGAAAATTTTAAGTGGATATCTTGCTGGGATAGAATGTTTCCCTATAGGATGATATATCCTTTCAGTCGGAAAACGTGTAGTCCTTTTCCTCTCATCATTGGAATACACGGGTCTAGGCACTACGAGACGGCTGTATTAATGGCACCCTTCATCAGTACATTCATGGACCCACTAATAATGGTTTTTTTTCTCATTTCTGTGACTTTGTCTCTGATGATTTAAAGACTTGGCACTCAAGAGTTCAATGTTTCCATCAGGAACACATCAAGGGTTCTCTGAACTGAAAGTTGAGACTACTGCTTTTCAGTATTGAGATACTCCTGCCACTGGACCAATGGACAGAAAGGGAATTATTGTGTTTCCTGGGCTGAGTGGTCCTGATTACAAAGAGGAAATAGAATTGCAGCTGTTATGTGGGGCAGGGAGAAACATCTATGATTCAGGTATCCTCTAGGTCACATCCTGGCTCAGTGTGTCTAACTACAAAACTTAATGGAGGGTGCCTTGGTGGCTCAGTCAATTAAGCGTCTGACTTCACCTCAGGGTGTGATCTCGGGGTCCTAGGATTGAACCCCATGTTGGGCTCTCCACTCAGCAGGGAGTCTGTTTGTCTCTCTGCCCCTCCCCCTATTTGTGAGCTCTCTCCTCTTAAATAAATAGAACCTTAAAAAAAAAAATCTTAATGGAATAGTATGCGCAATCAGTGAAGTCTCAGAAACTGCAGATGTGATAATTTGGGTCATTCACCAGGTAAAAAATCCCAGCCCATTTGATATGTTGCCCGAGGAGAAAAAGACCTGAGGAGGACTTTTGGAAGGAATTTGTAAATAATAATCACCTCATGATACTCATTGTCTTCCCGTGTGCTTATATTTATAGAATTTTTGCTAGGCAATTTTATATTCCTCATTTCTCCTGTCATTTTACATGAGCCATGTTGGTGTTAGTTTACTTTGTAATTGAGTTCGTAAGTTAAAGCACGTAAGAAATGCATTATTGTAGGATGTGTTTTGCTGTGCTATTGCTTGCTGTCATCTGGAAGGTTAAAGTTGGAAAGAAGGGCTTGTTCAAAGTTGAATATCCAGAGCAGTAAATTGAGGTAGGTAGCATGGCTTGGTACTCAGTGTCTAGCAAAATTCCTCTCAAGGTAGTTTCTGATAAAGAAGATGCTAGAAAACTAAAACCCCTTTTTTTTTTCCAGATTCCATTTCATCCAAGTTTCTGGGTGTTATCCCATCCAGTGGTTCTACCACTAGATACACCCTAATGAGATTTGGGAGGGGAAAGCAAATCAAAAGAGTTCTCTATTTCTACTGGTAATCATGGTCAAAGAGGTATGTGTTTTTTTGTTTTTGTTTTTGTTTTTGTTTTTGTTTTTCCTATTGCACCATTAGTGACGGTCCCATTGCCTGGTCACTAGATTTGTGGATGTCAAACCAGGATGTGTAGCATCTATTGTGATTTATAGATTATTATATGGACAATGTTGGTTTGAAGATGCTATCAAGGCGACTTCTTGGTAGTGGTAGCTGACTGACTGACCACATGGAATCTGGTTTGTTGGAGTGGCAGTATAGTTCCAGAGCTGCAGCAACCATGTTGCACATCAGAAGACAGCTTTCTGATCAAAGAGGAAATATCATCTCCCATGGTGAACAGGTTCTTCAGTATGGCCGTAGGAGTCATCCCTGAAATCTCAACCTACAATTTGTTTCTTCAGCTATTCTGGCATTCTCTAATCCATGGACACTGACATGTGTCCCCTTTTGACTCAAGGTAGGTAAAGTATATTCTGTTTTCTAAGACAGTCGTCTTAACATGCAAAAGGCTTGACCATGGAGGTTGAAATGAGAAGTAAGGAGGCATAAAAATGGGCTGAAAAAAGACATGTGGGGGACATTAGGATTGCAAAGTTAAAAATTTTAAATTTTCATTGACACAGAAAAGATTAGAACTGGCACCTCAGGAAACTGAATAGGGATGTGACGAACTTAAGAAGCCCTCCTGAAAACAGGGAAAAGACCCAGATGTGAAAACAATAAAACAATGTACTAGACATGGTTGTCAGGAGACATTAAATATATGGATATAAGATATTACATAAAGAGAAATCATAACCAAAGAGAGGTAATAATTATTGTAAATGAGATGAGGGGGCCAAACAAACAAAAAAGCATTATTCACCTCAGAAAACTATCGATCTGGTTGTAGAGAACACCAAGTCTTTTCTAGAGGTTCAGGTAAATTTCCTGATGACAAACTTGAATTTAAAGATGAAAAAACATTATGCAAACAACCAAGCTCAAACAACATGAATCTGGCGGAGCCTGAGTGGCTCAGTGGGTTAAAGCCTCTGCCTTCAGCTCAGGTCATTGTCCCAGGGTCCTGGGATGAAGCCCCTCATCAGGCTCTCTGCTCAGCGGGGACCCTGTTTCCCTTCCCCTCTCTCTGCCTGCCTCTGTGCCTACTTGTGATCTCTGTCAAATAAATAAATAAAATTTTAAAAACAAAACAAAACAAAACATGAACAAAAAGGAGTTAAAACTAGTTTACCTAAGAAGATGGAAAAAAAGTCTTTTGCTCTATAATATTCAGTAATAACACATGAAGAAATAATGTATACAAAACTATGATGGTTTTTATGAGCTAAGGTCTGTAAACCTAGCCATTTTTTTTTTTTAAGATTTTGTTTATATATTTGACAAAGAGATAGACAAAGAACCCAGGTAGATAGAGCAGCAGGCAGAGGGAGAGGGAGAAACAGGATCTCTGCTGAGCAGGGAGCCCTACTTGAGGCTTGATCCCAGGACCCAGGGATCATGACCTGAGCTGAAGGCAGCTGTTTAAATGACTGAGCCACCCAGATGTCCCAAAACCTAGCCAATTTTTGTGAAGTCAATGAAAGGAACTTGTGATATGTAAGAATTCAGGGAATATGCCACCCACAGAACCTTCCTAAGAGCAATCATTCAGTAACCAATGATAATCAACCAAGATGAGTCAAAATAAATAAATGAAGACTATGGTAGGTATAATACAAAAGTATGAGTAGTGAGCAACAAAACCTTGACTGCAAAAGAGAAATTAAAGTTGTAAAGCCTTCTTGAAAGTAAAGATAAATAGTGTAAAATTATAGTTGATAAAAATAAATTTGTTTTTTATGTGTCTACGGAGTATTTTTTAAATGGATCATATATTAGCATATAAAGTTTGGTTCAATATGTTCCACAAAACACACTTTATTAGACCACATTGCCATAAATAAAAAACTAAATACTCTGATGTGAGAAGTGGAAAAAACACCCTTAAATAACTACTTGTACAAAAAAAAAATTAAAACTTCAATTATATGATATTCAGCAAAAAAAGAAATGAAAACATTGCAAACTAAAGCATATGTGGCCAATAATATGAATAGAGGTAAATTCATCATGTTGAAAGGTTTAATTATTTGGCAAGGAAAATAAACTAAATAAACTAAAATTTTTTCCAGAAGTTTGATGAAATATAATCCAAGCTAAAGAAAACACAAAAATTGAGTTAAAAAGCATAAAAGCACAGTTTCAAAGTCACAAATGAAAAAACAGAATTGTTATCCATAAGTTGGCTCTAAAGATAATATACATACAATAAAATGTCTATTGTAATCAAATAAAATGACACGAAAGAAGAATCAGAATATGTGAATCACCAAAATCCCACCTGGTGATTCACAGACCTGTACCCCTGGGGATAAAAATATATGATTATAAAAAATAAAAAAATTAAAAAAAAAAAAGAATATGTGAATCACAGGTCTAGAGACTGGAAAAACAAAATTTAAGATAATACGAAGCATAATCCTATTCTAACAAATGTAGAAATTTCTAAGTGAATGATTTTCAAGAAAAAAACTTCCCCTCCAAATGGACACCAAAGAATAACTGAACAAGTAAATAGTTATGAAAGAGTAAAAAATAATTTTAAAACCTCTAGAAATGTTGATATAAACCTGACAAAAAATTCTAAAATTGCATTAATTATTAAAAAATAAAACACTTTGAAATGGAAACATACCAATTCACAGACCAATCTAGCATACTCTTGATATCAAGACCTGAGATAGTATATGTAAAAAAAAAACTATAGACTAATCTAATTGTGGACAGAAATATATAAATCCTAGTAGAATTAAGCAGTGCATTATTAAGCATTTTGTCACTTTTATCACATACTTATCAAATAGTGTTTATTGATTCTCAATTATTATCTTCCTATATGTATGTATAAAATATAAATACATTTCTATATGTATGTGTAAAATATAAATACATAGAATCTTTTCTATGATCAAAATGTACAGGTTTTATTTTTAAAAATAATATATTTAAAAGCAATGTTAAAATATTTTTTATTTCATCTATTTTTTAAAAGATTTTTATTTATTTATTTGAGGAGATAGTAAGAGTGGGGTTAGGGAGAGGGGCAGAGGGAGTAGTGGACTTCCCATTGAGCAGGGAGCCTGATGTGGGGCTTGATCGTGGATACTGATTCTAAGACCCTTAGATCATGACCTGAGCTTAAGGGATGGCAAATGCTTAATGGACTGAACCACCCAGGTGCCCCTTGTTTAATCGATTTTAAAAAGCAATCACTAATCACTACTCTAACTCTAAAATAAAATTGTGAAGATATGTGAAATATGACAAAAAAATTTTGAGCTTTAATAAATCATATTTTAAAAGATTGTGTTAGGGTGCCTGGGTGGCTCAGCAGGTTAAAGCCTCTGCCTTCGGCTCAGGTCATGATCCCAGGGTCCTGGAATCGAGCCCCACATCGGGCTCTCTGCTCAGCAGGGAGCCTGCTTCCTCCTCTCTCTCTGCCTGCCTCTCTGACTACTTGTGATCTTTGTCTGTTAAATAAATAAATAAAATCTTAAAAAAAAAAAAAAGATTGTGATAAATGAAAGATAAACCATATCTCTTGGTAGAAAGTCAAACAATTGGAAAAATTATATTCTTCTTCAAATTAATTAATTTAGCCTAATTGAAAACAAAATATCATTTTGTATGTGTGTTTTTTTTTTTTTTCTCAAGATTGTTTTGGCTGCTTGGGGTCTTTTGTGGTTCCATACAAATTTTAAAGATTTATTTATTTATTTGACAGAGAGAGATTACAAGTAGGCAGAGAGGCAGGCAGAGAGAGAGAGGAGGAAGTAGGCTCCCTGCTGAGCAGAGAGCCCGATCCATACAAATTTTAGTATTATTTATTCTAGTTCTATGAAAAATGCTCTTGGAATTTTGGTAGGAATTGCATTGAATCTGTAGATTCAATTGGGTAATATCGACACTTTACCTCTTAATTCTCCCAATCCATGAACATGCAATATCTTTCCATTTGTTTGTATCATCCTCAATTTCTTTCATCAATATTTTATAGTTTTCAGAGTACTTCTTTCACCTCTTCAGTTGTTTAATCCTAGATATTTTATTCTTTTGTCTGCAATTATAGATGGCCCTGTTTTCTTAATGTCTCTTTCTGTTACTTTGTCATTAATGTATACAGAAACACTTGCAGAACACTACAGAAACACTGCTGGTTTCCAGGTGTTCATTTTGCATGCTGCAACTTTACTAAATTTATTTCTTTTAGCAGTTTTTTGGTGGAGTCTTAAGGATTTTCTATGTATGGTATCATGTCATCTGCAAATAGTGGCAGTTTAACTTGCTTACCAATATGGATGTCTCTTACTTCTTCTTCTTATCTGATTGCTGTGGCTAGGACTTCCAGTACTATGTTGAGTAGAAGTGGTGAGAGGGGACATCAATGTTTTTTCATAGAGGAAACCTCTCAGTTTTTCAATGATACGTTGTTAGCCATGGGTTTTTCATATATAGCCTTTGTTATGTTCTGGTATATTACCTCTAAACCCACTATGTTGAGAGTTTTTATCATGAATAAATGTTGAATTTTGTCAAATGCTTTTTCTGCATCTATTGAGATAATCATATGATTTTTATCCTTCATTTTGGTGATGTGTTGTATTATGATGATTGATTTGTAAATATTGAACCATCCTTGCATCACTGAAATAAATTGCACTTGATCATGGTGGATGATCTTTTTAATGTATTGTTGCATGCAGTTTGCTAATATTTTGGTAGAGAGTTTTGTATCTGTTCATCACGGATATTGGCCTGTAGTTTTCTCCTTTTGTGGTCTCTTTGTCTGGTTTTGGTATCAGAGTAATGCTGGTCTCATAGAATGTATTTGAAAGCCTTCCTTCATATTCCATTTTTTGAAACAGTTTGAGGAAGATAGGTATTAACTCTTCCTTAAATTTTTGGTAGAATTCATTTGTGAATACATCTGGTACTGGACTTTTGTTTTTTGGTAGTTTTGGTTACATGTAATTGATCTGTTCAAATTTTCTATTTTCTATAATTTCTATATATTGTTAGATTCAATTTGCTAGTATGTTCATTTTTTAATCCATATTCATAAGATATGTTGGTCATCAGTTTTATTTTTGTCTTGTGCCCATGTATTGTTCAGGTATCAGAATAACACAGTTTTCACAGAATGATTTGTGAAGTCCTTTCTGTTATACATTTTTATAGAAGAGTTTGTGAATAATTAGAACTAATTATTTAAATATATGGTAGAATTTTAAAGGAAAGCCCTCTGGACCCAATTACCTTTTTTAAGTAGTTCAGATTTTCCTATTTTTTCTTGAGTCAGTTTTGAGTCAGTTTGTGTCTTTTTAGGAATTTATCCATTTTATCTAATTTTCCTAATGTGGAGGACAGTTGTTTATTGTATTCCCTTAATATAATTATTTTTTGTTTCTGTAAAGTCAGTAGAGATGACTCACACTTCTTTCACTTCTGATTTTAGTAATTTAAGCCTTTTATTGTTCTCCATCAGTCTAGTCAAGGATTTGTCAATTTTTTTTAACCTTTTTAAAAGAATCAACACTTAGTTTCATTGATTTCTTCTATTTATTCATTTCTATTCTATATTTTATTTGTCTAATGTTTATTATTTCCTTTCTATTTGCTTTGAGCATAATTTGTTCTTTTTTTGCTTTTTAAGATAAAACACAAGATTTCTTTTTTAATTTGAGATCTTTCTTCTTTAATATAAGCTTTTCCAGTTTTAAAGTTCCTACTAAGCATTGCTTTAACTGCAACCCAAATGCTTTGATAGGATATGTTTTCATTTCATTCATCTCAAAGTATTTTCAATTTGTCCTTTTAATTTCTTCTTTGATCCATCAATGATTTAGGAACATGTTTAATTTCTACGTATTTGTGAAATTCTCAATTTTCCTTATGTTACAGATCTCTGACTAAATTCCATTACTTTCTGAGAACATGCCTTTTATGACTGTCATCCTTTTAAATTTACTGAGGCTTGTATATGACCTAACATATGGTCTACTATGGAGAATGTCCCATGTGTGCTTGAAAAGAATGTGTATTTTACTGTACTTGAATGGAGTGTTCAATAGATGTCTGTTAGGTCTTGTTGGTTGATAATATTCTTCGTGTCTATTCTTACTGATTTTCTACCTCTTTGTTCTATCTGTAATTTAAGAGAGGTATTGAAGTCTTCAACTATTACTGCTGAGTTGTGCCTTTTTCCTCTCCGTTCTGTCAGTCTTAGCTTCATGTATTTGGGGCTCTGTCATCTAGCACAAATATGTGTATAACTGTTATAGCTTCCTCATAGATTTATACTTTTATCACTGTGAATTACTCCATTTATCCTAGTAACATTAATTTTGGTTTTAAAGTCATTTTGTCTGATACTAGTGTAGCCACCTCAGCTCTATTATGGTTGTTGTTTGCATGGTATATATATATTTTCACCCTTTTACATTCACTCCGTTTGTATTTTTGAAGCTAGGATGTCTTGTAGAAATGGCACGTGGTTAAATGATGTTTTTGTTTTTTAATCCAGATTGACCTTTTTTGCCTTTTGAATGGATTGTTTAATGCATTTAATGTTATCATACTTATGAATAAGACAATTTGGAATAAAATGTGTCAAAATGTCAATCACTGTTATTTCTAAGATAACAATCTCAAGTTCTTTTAAATCACATCCATTTTACTTCAATTTTTTTTCTAATTTCTATAAAACAAGTCTTCATGATTTTATAATAAATAAGTGTGCTTCAACATGCAGATTCTAAGGTGGTTCATTCATTTTTTTTTTTTAACATCTTCAGAGTTTCTCTGAATGTAACATTCTACTCACTAGTTAAGGAATATTGGTAGAAGCTGCACGTCTCTGGACCACAGTGGAATGTGCACGGGCACCACAAAAATGTCATCATTTGTAATCATCCCAGTCAAAGAATTTACTTTCCTAAAAGAGAACTGCTGCATCGAGTCAAGAAGAAAATCTTCTCCAAAGAATGTGATAATGAGTGAACAGTCTAAATTAGAATAAGACACCCTCTCATAAAGGGAGATTTTGAAAATTCTTTCTTTTCATTCTTGAATTTTTAGTCATAAAGAGGGCTTATTCATATAAAACAAAAATCAAAACATGTTGTGACAGCTGAGCTAGCATTCCCATGGGCAAATGCCTAAGGTGATACTAAGGAAACTGACCCAGAGCACTTCCCTGTGCCGCCCTCCAGGGCTCCCTTACTTCTCCTCCTAGGAAGATGAATAAATGCAACTGAACATCGCACCCTAATAGGGGATGAGAGTATTTGAACTCTTCTACGTCCAATTTATTTTTTGAGTGACAACTTAGACCTTTACCTTTCATTCAACTTCCTTTCTTTGAGGTTCCAATACATTTTTATCTTTACCATTTTGATGTACTGTAAGGGCTTTTAAACAGGTCTTATTTGTGTCTGAAACTTATTTAACTCATCATGTTTTCATTCGTTTCCTAAATACAGTGCTGTTGTTTTGTGTCAACAAAAACAGGTTAATAACAATTAACTGCTTTAATTATATTTCCTCCCTTTCTTGGTGGTTTTAATATGCAAAATCAGTTAAATAATAAATTAGCCACCACACTTGAACTTCAAAATGAGAGCACTGTTAAGGGAGGGGCTAAGATATGGTGTAGAAACAATAGGGGGATTATTTAAGATGATGTACACATATACCCAATTTGGGGCTCTTTTTTTTTTTTTAAAGAAAAAGGACCTTGGCAGAAGAAAAACAAGAATCTCTATTCAGACCTCAAGGAAAATTAGGCACCTGTAAAAAGAGAGTAAATGGAAGAAAAGTTAAGCATTTCACTTTCCAAAATATTAATTTTGCAATAGGTAATAACTTTATTGCTCTCTGAGCATTGGCAAAGGCAAGATGTGCATGTTCTCCTTTTGAGCACTGTATTAATGAAATTGAAGGTTGTGTGCTTTATGCAGTGTATGTTCTGCAACATTTTGAAAGCTTAGCTGGGAATCCCTGTGGTGCTGACTGCAGGAAAAAGGAAGCCAAGTCTTCTCCAGTTTTTAAAAACCAGAAGTATTTTTCAGAAGTCATGTATGAAATAAACTGCTTATGAGAAAATGACTGTAATGCTGCCTCAGTTTTCGGTGATAGAGGGATCTGTTTAAAACACTCTGACATAAAAAATAAATCAGCTTTAACTTCAATTATTAAGTGCTAAAGTAGCATTCTTTGATAGAACAGGGTGGGTTTCTGGCATTTCGATGATAAATATGTATGAAAAGAGTTGTGTCACCATGGAAACCAAACCCTCACCATATAAGGCAAATAGTATAATAGAAACTTGGGATCTCTAAAAACAACACTGAAGACCAATGACCATTAGGGCAATTTTTTGTATTTCTAAAGTTTAGCAATCCTTAGTCTTTAGCATTCCTGTAAAGTTCTGAAGAATACTTTGAAATTTTTATCAAGTCATTTTTGAAATCTCAAACATTTTAACAAATACTTCTCAATAAGCATTGAGGCAACTGTATTTTTGGTTACATTATTAACTGTGTTGAACAAACTTTGAACAGCATTTCTCTGAAAGAATCAAGTGTGTATTTTTTTTTTTTTCCAGGTAACACAGTCCCTCTAATAGGCATTTAGGTAGATGCCCTTTATTTTTCTCTTTTGCTTTTTTGTTTCCTGGGAGTGAATTCTGGACTAGAAGTGATAAAGATACTGTCTCAACCTAGTGGTCTTTTTCCTGTGACAAATATTACAAATACTTTCCTGAGTTTCTGATAGAGTACCCCCTGGCTCTTTCACTTGGGACAACCTCCTGCTAGGAGCCAATACATTTCATATTCCCTCTTTCCCTAAAAGTACAGAGTTCAATTATTTTTAATGACTTAATTTTAAGTATATGTATATTTAAATGAAGGTGACGGTAGGCAATTCAAATATACCTTCTGATGTAAGAGGCACTATTGGTGACAGAAAAGAGTACTGGTCCAAGATATCCAAATGTCTAACCCTAGTTCTATTTTTTTAAATAGCAATTTAGCCTTGGAAAGGTCATTTCATCTCTCTGAGCCTCGATTTCCATGTTTATGAAATGAGACCTATTATAATATGCACATGACCATGATTATTTTGAGAATCATAGGTTTCTTGAAAAATTCTGTACCAACTATACATTATATTTCAAATACAAGGTGAAAGTAAGTTTTATTGCAGCTAAGAAAGCACCTAGGCTAAATATTGCCCAATACTAATATATGATAGACTAAGTTAAGGGTTTTTTGTTTTGTTTTGCTTTTTGTTTTTAAGATTTATTTATTTGAGAGAGAGCACAAATGGAAGCAGAGGGAGAGGGAGAGAGCAAAACTCAAGCAGACTCTATTGAGAACAGAGACCAATGTGGGGCTGAATCTTACAACCCTGAGATTATCACCTGAGCCAAGGTCATAATCCAAGAGTCAGATGCTTAATAAACTGTGCCACCCAGGCACCCGCTAAATTAAGTTTATAACTCACACAATACATCTAATCTGTGCTTGTGCAACACCAAAATATCCGGTTCAAAATGAAAATTCATCTAAGGTATATTTTCAAATAAAATTTCACCTGCTTACTTGTTTTCTGTATTTAATTTGACAGCCATCAGAATTATTAGTAATTATATAGTTATCACTGAGTGGTTCAGTAGACAAATTTCAAAATTAAAATTACTGTGGAAAACTCTTACCACAAGAGATGCCGTCAACTTTGATATGTTTGCCTGACTGGGAATGACGCTATTTCAGTGAGCAATGAGAAATATTTGATACAGCAGGACATTGAATTTTTTAAACATATACATGAAAATGTACTATCAGTGACAATGAACAACAACAAATATTCCAATTTTCACGTATCACTCTCTCAATGGGTTTCTTCTAAAGAGGTTCCACCCTCTTCTCCAACATTATCCTCATTCTCTAAGATTCCTTAGTCTACACAGCTGCATGCACAGGAGCCCAGCTACTATTCCCAGAGTTGGTTCCACACATTTGGCTCCCTGGCCGAGACTGTTTCGTAAGTTACCGGACTCCTTATGTGAGGATGCAAAGCTTCCCCAGCTCAAGGAGAGCCCTTATATTCCAGAGGCATGTGCCATCGCTTTCCACACACCTCCACAGTGTTAAGAATATCATTAGACTTCCATGCTTAAAGCACAGCACCAGACAACACAAAGTTTACCTATTATGGCAACTGATCCTTCTTTTTTTTTTTTTTCTTCCCCTCATGAGGAACTTTTTCCGTACATAGCATTCAAAGTAATTCTTTTATTATCATAATACTAATTCTGCCTGAGTACTTGAAAAGCCTCAGTGTTAACATGGTTGAGAAGGACCAATTAGATCTGATTCACAATCTCAGTGACCACTAGAAAAATTCTTATGGAACAGACTGTGACAAGAAATATGCCCATCTCCAAATGGAATAACTAATATTAGTACAGTAATTTTTCATTTTCTCTTATTTATTGCAATGGGGAGTATATATTTAGTAATTTCCTTTTATTTGAGAGACAAGTTATTTGAAAGATAAGAAAGCTTAAGTTTTTAAGTTCCTTACATCTTTAAATAAGTTATAAAATTTCTGGTTTCATAGGTATCACATATTTTGGGGGGAAATGGACATTTATTTTTAAAATAAATTTTCCTCTATCTTCACTAGGATCAGCACCTATTTTAAGCAAAGCTGTGGATTATTAGAAATACTTGAAAACAAGAACTGATATAGTAACTTTCATATGGCAAACACATTGAGTTTGAAAAATTTAAAAACACATTTATGTCTTTACATATTGTCCTTTATTTACTAAAAAAAAAAATAAATCTCAGCCAGTTTTATGGCAAAAAATAAGGAGCTGTTTGAGAACATTCATCCATTTTCACTAGAACAGGCTGAACTATTATGGTCAATATACAGTATACATAAAAGTAAACATTCAGATAAAATAAAACCAAATCAACATCATTTGCAAATCCAGATTATTTCCTACATAATGCTTTAATCTTCAAATTTCTAATTATCAAGCCCGTTTTTTTATCGATATCAAGTATCATATAGATAATAGTAGTTTCTTAGTAATTTCCTACAAAGAGAATCACTATCCCATATTGCTCCCATCACTTCTTTTATCTTTTTCAAAAATACTTTTTTTTTCTAAAGGTTTTATTTATTTATTTGTGAGAGAGTGAATGAGCGAGAGCGCACGAGAACAGGGAGGGTCACAGAGAGAAGCGGATGTTTTGCCCAGCAGGGAGCCTGATGTGGGGCTCCATCCCGGGACCCTGGGATCATGACCTGAGCTGAAGGCAGATCATGAAGGCAGATGCTTAACCAACTGAGCCACTCACTCCCATCACTTATATACATTAATATTCTACTGGACAGGAAAGAGAGCTATTTCTGTTTGTTTGGTTTTTTTTCCTCCCCCTACAAATACAGATTTTAAGACTTTCTTTAAAAGTTACATGAAAATCTTTGGAGTCTTATATTCTTATTGACAAAAAAATCACTAACATTTTTGCTTTTAACGGATTGAAATATCAGAAAGTATGAAAGGGCTAATAGCCAAAATTCTTAAAGTTCATATAAACCTATTTACTGACATTTTTAGGCATAACATTTAAGTAGTGTGGGACAGAGAAAAGAGCAGATCTTTTTTAAAGGAAGAAATGTTATATGTAAGTTGTTAAATTAAAAAGAAAACCTCATATACATATGATGAATGGCCAAAAATGGCCACAAAATGCCCTGACCCTATCTCTTCCACCTAGCTGTGTCTTTTGTGACTATATTTATCATGAGGTAAAAGATAATAAAAAGTGACTCAGTGAAAATACATGACAAGTAAACCTCCTTTCTTCTAAGAAAAAAAAACCTCAAAATACACTATAATATTTTAGTACCTAAGTATGTTAACTACCTATAATCATTAATAGAAAAAAAGTGATTTGAATTCTAATTATGAAATAATTTATTTGTTATTAGCTCTTTCTTCATACTACTAATCATTATTATTGATTATTTAGGAAACTTGGAATCCAATTGCTCAAATAGAAGTCTAGCTTTTGTATGGTATTTATTTGGAGAAAACCCTACAGAGTGAGATGCTAGCCAGGCTAGTGTCGGGCAAATTATCTGAAGTATGAATTTAGGAACACAAGATAGGTAAAATTTTTCTAAAGTGTCAATGATACATCTTTGTCCCATTTTATTTAACAGTTTAATAGCCATTAAATGCTTTGAGAACAAGGTGGAAAGAGTAGCAGGGTGGGGAAAAATGATGTAAAGAGGGAAAGTATACATAAGAATACTTAGGGTTTAAAGTTGAAAAAAGGGTATAGTGGGGGAATCTGAGGTCCTTGAGAATAAAGTTTTGCTCATTCCAAGGGCATCCTAGATTTAACCTTCTCCTTCATGAATCTAATTACCTGCCTTGACATTGCACATAGCCATTTACCTTCAACAAACACAGCCTATCTCAACATGCATGGAGCACACAACCACAGGTATAGTCTCCTACCTGGGTCCCTTGTCAACCAATCATGCTCTGGCATTTTGAGTTGAAAACTGGAAAAAAGACAACTAACCAAAAAGTGATTCTCTGATGCCAGGTCCACAGTGACCCAGAAAGAAAGGATCAGTATAAACAACAGTATTTATTATTTAGATATTATTATTTGTTTAATATTTGAAAATATTTTTATGAGACTTGAGCTACATAGCTACCCTTGTGGCAAACATAGCACAATGTATAAACTTCTCAAATCACTATGTTGGATACCTGAAACTATGTTAACGTTGTGTGTCCCCTACACTCAAAAAAAAAGAAAGAAAGAAAGAAAGAAAGCATTGAGTTATAAAACTCTCTCTGGCTGTTACAATCTACAATCAGTAGATTGTAACATCTACTGAATAACATGCTTGAGATTTTTAAAAATTATCATTTGCATATTTGAAACCAACATGTTGCATTCACTTTTTTTAAGTCCCCCCCCCCCGATATCTTTTTCTTCACTTATAAAACTTTCTAGGACACAAAATGCAACTTGTAAATAATTCTGGCCTGGCAGGTCCTCCTTGGTGCTCCCAGATGACATACTGTTCTAATCAGGCCCCAAAATATGCTACTGAGTGTGTAGACATGTTTCAGCTCACGATGACAGCTGATGTATGATCCACTGTGCTGACTGCTCCAGGCATTTGTACTGGTTCAATATTCATATTTATTTATGTCAAAATTTTTTTGTAAACAAAGCCAGTTGAAATGGTGTATCAGATGGTTACTGACAAAGGCGTTTTAAAAAACAACTCACTTGTACTTTCAAGGAAAGCAATTACATAAATACGTCAAAGTCCTATGAAAATAAAGTAGGCCCTTTTAAAAGTAAAATAAAGCCAGTGACATTCCATCGTGTGTTTCCTGTGCCACTTCAGTGATCTGCCGAAACAAAAGAACTAGCAACAACATGGTTTGAACGTTTGCTACAGGGAAATACTCTTTCTCCATTAAAGAAAACTCCCAAAGAAAAACTGATTGTTTTTTAAGTTCACCCAAGTCAGGGCTAAATCCAAGTGCCTTCATGCACAAACTTCTGCATGATCTAATTGGTGAACAGTTGTGGCACAGGTAGGGTAATGTGCTATTTTACCTTAACAACCAGCTGTAAAACACTCCATCTAGGGAAACACTTGTTAAAAGCTTAATGGTCAGAGAAAAAAAAAAAAAAAAAAACATGCACATTTCCAAAAGGAAAACAAGAACCTATTTCAGGGTTTGTCTCGTAAATTGTACCCACACCCAGCTTGGCCACACAGGGAGAGGACTCAGCTTTTGCTTAGACAATAAACCCAATCTTCTCAGTGGAAGGAGAACGCACTTGTTCCGAATCATCTTGGCATTTTTATCTCTGATTGGGGATTACTACAATCTATAATTTAATCCTGGGAGGGGATACCTGAATAGTTCTATTCCCATGATAGACTAAAAAAAAAAAGGGGGGGAAGAACTAATCTATATATACATATGAATTAAGAAGTATATATTTTTTAAAAATCACTAAAATAAATTTACATTGTTTTCCAAGTGGTTTTCAATGACTTCAGAAATCATGTCCAGGGTTGAAAGCAGAAATGGGAGCAAAAGCTAAGCAAATAACTTTCTAAAATGTCACTGGAGAATGAAAGAGAAAAAGGATTTTTTCTTTTTTTTAAAAAAGGATTAGAAGACAGAGGGAGAACTGATGAAAAAGGGGAAAATTAGAAAACCTTTTTGGGGATTCTAGGTTGTTTCCCTCTCACTCCAAAATATATTAAAAGTAAAACCTTCTAGTTATTAAGACTGCACACAAGTCTGAACCAATCTGACTCAAACATATTGCATTCTTTTATAATTCACTGGTAACTAACAGAAATAAACACATTATTTTTTACCTAAAGGGTTACCAAGAAAAAAAACGTGTAATAACTTTTGGAAGTTTAGAAACTACATAGAATACATTTTTCCCAAAATATGCTCAACATCAGAATGCCAATAATTGCCTGAATAAAGGTGATGGGATAAACACACAGAAACGTAGTTATCAACTACCCTGTTATGGAGGTATGTAGGAAAAAGATCTCATGAAGATGAAGTATTACATTTTTTTTCCCCATGGAAAAAGCCAGCTTTTCCTTTCTTTTCCTTTTCCTTCATCTCTAATTTTCCCTTATAGAGATTTTTAGCTCCCATATTTTTTAAATTTTTTTTAAGTTTTTCTTTATTTATTTGACAGACAGAGATCACAAGAAGGCAGAGAGGCAGGCAGAGAGAGAGGGGGAAATAGGCTCCCTGCTGAGCAGAGAGCCCGATGCGGGGCTCGATCCCAGGACCCTGAGATCATGACCTGAGCCAAAGGCAGAGGCTTAACCCACTGAGCCACCCAGGTGCCCCTAGCCCATATTTTAATGACATTATACCATCCTTTTCTCAAAACTGTACTTTGAAATACACAAGTTTGATGGTGGACTAATTTCAGCAACAAACTGCCTTAGAAAGAAGAAAAGAAAAAACCTACCTCTTAACCAAAACCTTTATTCATTGCTTTCATTTGGATAATTTTGTTGTTGCTAGAGTTGGGTATGGCTGACTGGGTCAATCTACCCTCTTATTAATTAGAATATTCCAGATTAAATAAAAAATAATAAGAACTGCCTGAAACCAGAGATAATAGTTCATAACTTAGGAACAGAAACATGAAGGAAACATACCTTTAGGGGCATAGTGTCCTCTGATAGATAAAAAAACCTCCTGCACTGAATGTCTATCCTGAAAAACTATCTTTCTTAAAGATAGTGCTTATTTTACATTCCATTAAAATGAGCCAATTAATATTCCAAAATATGTTTTTTTCCATAATAACATGCTGTTAACGTGTCTTTAACTCTCAAAGCTTTTAGAGTCTCTATATCACTGTGGTATGTTCAACTGTCTATGATGCTACCACACCACTCTTTGTTTTTAAACCACTGGCTCTCGGGTCTCAGAATAATCCAGTCCTATCGGGTTCTATGGTAGTCACCAACCTCCTTGAACAGTCTCTTCAACTGTAAAGTGAAAAACCTGGTCTCTTAGACTCCTTCCTGCAGGGAAGTCCCAGGAGTCTGTCACGGCTGTGCTGTAGTTTCTGCCATCTGAACAGTCCAGCCAGCTGGGGCGGGGGTGGGGCAGTGGGGGGTGTGCTTTCTTGAAGCGGGAGGGGCACAATTGGGGAGTGCTGGTCACTCACACACAGGCCCAAAACTTTGTCAAAATGCCTGCTTCTTCTAGTTGCTCCAGTAAAAAAAAGTGCCAATCTCATATTTAATTCCATGGATTGGTTGTTGTTACACAACCAGTATTTCGCTGACAGTAGAAGTTGTGGCAGGTGGGGATTTAGACTCTCACCAAATACACGGATATGTTTGAACCGGCGTTGAAAGAAAGCAGGTACTTAACTGCTTAATAAATTACGGTTGGATGAAGAGGTTTTGGGTAAACCCTTTGGGTAGCAGACTACAATTTCAATAATGTAAATAATGCATTATCTATTTTCTGCTTCTGTTCTAGGACAGATTCTGATTCTCAAAACTGTTGTCTGACAGGTCTGTGTTCTGGCCAGGTGGTGGTACATTTTTCAGCTTGTCAAATTTCCTTGCGCCCTTTTTCATTATACACTATTGCTCTGTGCTTAGCCACTGTATCCGTTCATGCCGACATACTCTACCTTCAGTATAACACTAAAATTGATTTGCTAGGCGCTCCTCTGTTTCTTCACATTTCACATCTTCCCATTGAATTTCTTGTGTCAGGAGCACAGCACTGTCTTTCTACTTCCATCCTCAGAAATCTGCTCACTCTTTGGGTTTGCTGAATATTTAAATGGCTTTGTGACCGATGTCAGTGTGTTTTTTTATTCTATAGTACTTTGTTCAGTGCAATTTTCCTTGAAAGTCTTCAGTGCTTGTTTTCATTTTAGATTCTTTTCTGTTTTAACATTATTGAAACTTACTGGTCTTTTTGCATTAGTTAAAAGTAGGGGAATTTTCTTGGGTAAAATGTAGCTCCTCATTAGTATTTCCTCAGAAAACACCTTTTAGATACCAAAAAACCCCCTCCATAATAAAATATGGATTATTTTGAAGCTAATCCTTATTTTCTGTAAAAAGAATATACAAGGAATCAGCCAAAATTAAATATCCCTACACAAATGAGAAAACGAGGGTTTTTTTTTTTTTTTTTTCTTGCTGAAGTGGAAGTAGTGAATGTGAAATGATTTCAGGCTTGCGATTTTATGATCTAAGTTAGTACCAGATCTTAGATGTTCTTAGGAGAATTCAAAGCCTGACTGTTTAGCGCTCATTGATAAGGCATATTTACTGTAGCATATTGTTTTAACGGGTCAAATTCTGAGACTTTTGGAGGCATAGGTGAAAGTTCCAACTTCTTTGCTAAAGTGTAGCCAATTGTGTAATAAAATACCCAAGATGATTCATTCAGTCAACCTAATATCTACCCATCAAGGAGGAGAACAAGCTAAGGAGGTATTATATCTTTCTCTAGCATAACATGTTAAGTGCAGCATTCCAATCTAAAAGGTAGAATTGTTCCTTTGAGTAAAATAATTAATGATTCCCAACAAAAGGAAAGCTGTTACGAGAGAGACCTCTAGTGGAAAAAAATGCAAGTGTCTTGGAGAAGGGTTTTATTGTTCAGGCTTCATCCGAAAAAATGGAACTTGCATCCACTGTTTAGGCAGCAGCCCCACAACAGCAAACTGCATTCCTCTTTAAGGCTTAGGATCTGTGATCTGTTCGAGCAAGTAAAGCTTTTCAGAGCACAGCAATGCCACACCTGAGGGAGACTTGACTTCCAGACCTAAGATTTTGAAAAACAAGTTACGGGTATCTCTGAAGAAAGACAAGATTTGTGAGGGGCAACCCGAATTGGGAGGCACTACGGAATCTATAACTTCATTTGTTTGTTGAATTTTTACTTTATTTGTAGGTAATATTTTGTATTTATTTGTTTGTTAAATTTATACTTTATTTGTACGTAGTATTTTGACATACAAAAAATACCAAAGCACTTTGCTATGTGCGGAGGGCAAGGTGGGGTTTGGGGGATTTTCCAGATTTTCGTAAATCATAACTTTTAACAATAAATAGCTGAAAGTTCATTTTTCGGAAAAAGTCACAAGTCCATCATATGCGGAGTGGGGTGGCACCCAAGCATGGGTTATTTGAAGAAAATCGTTGCCTCCAGATTAGAGTATCTCATTCAACGAATTTAATGCTCCTTAGTTTTAAGATTATTTTTCCTCTGTTCTCCACCCAATTGCACTTAATTCACACTCTGATGTATAACTAATTTGACTACTTAAAAATTTTCTACTTTAAGCAATATTAATGATAAATATAAAAATTAGGGTATTTTTTTGCTTAGAGATTTGGCCTTAAATCCCAGAGAAGTCTGGGTCTACTTACTGTGGTTACCAACTGGGTGGTAACATAACTTCTCATTTAAATTGGGACAGCCTCTTTAGTTCAGCGAGACACTGTGACCCAGAGCTACAGAATTTAAGGAAGTGCTCCAGGAATAAGGGAGAAAGTGAAAGAAGTTGAGAATTCAATGCTGTAGTTTTAACTCGGCACTGAAATATTGTCACAATTTTTAAGAGAAGTATCACAACTGTGGAAACCAGTTGTGTACAGTCACAATTTCTGAAATTCTCTTCTATAGCAATAACAGTTGTTACAGATACTTTTTCAAAAATTAACCACAATAGAGCTTAGCTTTTATTATTGTTTAGATGTTCATCCAAATTGATTAGGAGAGTTTCATGTGACTATGTTTATTTTCAGTGTCAGCCCCTAGCTTTCTCCATCACGTTTAATTCTGCCTATTGTCTTCAGTTTTTCCTCAGGACGATGGAATTTTGAGCCTGTATTCAAGCCAAGTAATTCACAACCCTTAGTCTTCATACTAATACATCTCAGTTAATACTGAAGAGGATCTATCTTTCCATTCTTACCAAAGTCTGAACATCCCATAAAACAGGACATCATAATTCCGAGGAAACGTGGGCCATGAATCTCTCCAAACTTGGGCTGGTGGCTGGCAGCCAGCTAAATGAGAATCAGTAGTGATGTGTGTGTGTGTGTGGGGGGGGTGTATACAGCGGGGGGACCATTGCTAGAGAGTCACACAATGTTATTTCCCTGACTTTGTTTCCATTTCAGAATGGAGCTTGAAAGAAAAAGAGCATCAAATTTTGGAGGCTTTGAGTGAGATTTTTTTTTTTTTTAAATCATTCTAATGGCTAAACGAAAAATTTGAAAAGTAGAAAAGCGTAAAACAACGTATTCACTATATGCCCTCCTTTCAGATTCTTTCTTCTTTAAAACAAAAGGAGCCACAGTCTTAGGATGTCTTCTTTAAATAAAACTTGCACATTTCAGTTTGTAACTATTTCCATTAACAATGTTGAACCCTGTCTCTCTCTAGACATATGCACTTCTTGAATGGTTTCCTTGCCCTCTTTCTGTTTCTCATAGGTCTCCCCACTCATGCACTACAAAAAATTAATTTCCATAAGCATCTTAGGATATTCTGAGAAAGAGTAAAGATGGAAACGAAAGTCTTCAGAGTGCGCCAGAATTCTCAGTGGAAAAGTCACGATTGGGTCTGACCAAAGGGCTGAAATGCAACCAACATACCCCTCACCACCTTGTGCCTTGCTTGAGGGCCACACACACACACACACACACACACACACACACACACACACACACACCCGGCAAGAGGAAAGAACTCTGCAAATGTAATTTCATTCTTATTTCAGGTATGTTGCAGACCCCTGCCTTAATTATGAATGTGTATACATAGACTATCACCCCTTTTGCTTCTCTTGTGCATGCGGATGATAGGGATAAAATCATAAGGAAAGGGAGGAATAAAGAGAATAAGAGTTCTTTCTGCACTAAATATGTGCATTATTTTTAATTTCACTTCTAGTTTGGGGCTGTGTTTTTTATATATACTCTTCTTTCAGACTGCAACAAATTAAGCCAAAATTTATCCTTTCCCACCATTCGATGTCATCCTCACCCTTATTCCCATTCCAACAGCATGAAGCACCAAATCGGTACAAGATGTGCTATTACAAAAAAGCTTTCTGGCAAAAAAAAAAAAAAAGAAAGAAAGAAAAAGAAAAAGAAACATGCACCAGTGGACCAGTGAGCACTCCACTGACAAGAGTGTTCTTAATTTCTGCAACACTGGATTATTGCCCCTGCTCTGCCAGTAAACAGGTCCCCTTAGTAGGTCCCCAACTCTTCTGTGCTTTGTTTTCTCTACCTGCAACAAGTAGATATCACTATTTCCCCAGTCAAATGTTGCTATAAAGATAAAATGCTTTAAAGAAATGCAAAGGGGGGCGCCTGGGTGGCTCAGTGGTTTGGGCTGCTGCCTTCGGCTCAGGTCATGATCTCAGGGTCCTGGGATCGAGCCCCGCATCGGGCTCCCTGCTCCGCAGGAAGCCTGCTTCCCTCTCTCTCTCTCTCTGCCTGCCTCTCTGCCTACTTGTGATCTCTGTCTTTCAAATAAATAAATAAAATCTTAAAAAAAAAAAGAAATGCAAAGGAACATTAAGCATGGGAAAATGAAGACCGTTTCTGTAGGATACCATGAGAAGAACTCTGCTTAACAGAATTGATGACCATACTTGAAATCCCCCTAGCTTCAATCCTGCATTCACTGTTTTGAGATCTCACTATAGCCACGCAGGTGACTGAGAGTGAATTACGGGTGAGACTAAGCCCAACTTTGAATTGACCTACAGTGTTTCCTTCCCTTTGCCAATTAAACAGCTGTGGCCAACTATTGTTCCACACTATCTTCTAGCCAATAAGTGATTTCAGGTTCCAGGTTCAAGTGCACCAAAGAGGGCTAGAGTGGCTAAAGCCTGATTGTTCTAGGCTTGTCAACAAAAATATTTCTGATAGGAAATATCCTTGAGATGTAAGTTATTATAACCAACATCTTACTTCAACATTTTTTCACTAGAGTGAAAGATTAGGCTTACTTTCCCTTCCTTATGAGAAATCACTAAGTTCAGTCATTATGGATTTTCTGGAAGTCCACTGTTTCTTCTCTATGAATATGTTCACCTACAGAAGTTGGATCTTTCAGTAAATAAAACTGAAGATCTGTCTTGTGTGAGTTAGTTGTATGCCTTACCTTCTAGAACTTAATGCTTCTCACAATAAATTGATGACATTCTTCAATTTCAAGCCACCCAAAAATCTCAAGAAGGTGGATTTTTCCTACAATCAAATTTCTGAAATGTGTGATTTGTCAGAATACCAGACTCTCACTAAACTAATTTTGGACAGTATCCTTTGAATGAATAAAGGGGAAATTTGGGTAAAAAAATATATATATAGGGAAATAGGAAATGGAGGTGTTCACCTATCATCTCCAAAAAGGCATCTGTGTAATATGGGCTTATTTTCCTCCCTAGGTCTATTTGTTATCAAAAGTACCTCTCCCAATGCTAAAAACTCTGGCTTTATTTTTCTTTGTTCATACAGTAAAATTCACAGGAATGTAACAGTATCGTGTATCAGTGCGAGCTTGAATTTGTTCTCACGTATTGTTCTGCAGATGTTTGCACACAAAAAGAAAGAATGGAGAAATTACCAGATTGGTGATTACTCTCATGCTGCTGTGGTTGTACAGGAATAATTTTAAATTGTGTCAGGGTGTATGGAACATACAGTTTTCTCCTCTACAAGATGATAATTTTCAGAGGACGGGGATCATATTAATCCTTGTAGCTCTCGTATCCTGAATCCATTCTTGTATATGTATACATTCAACATTTATTGAGCACCTACTACATGCCAGGACTAGTGTTCAGTATAGAAATTTTTATGAAAATGATCCTAGTCCTAACATAGCTCACATTCTAAGGGAAATAAATAATTATATAATTTTAGAGATGGTACAGATTGAAAAACACATTTACTTCTCTGATATCCTTTGAACCTAACAACCATGTGAGGTTGGTATAATTAGCTTCATTTTTACAGATGAGGAAAGTGAGTTTCATCGAGGTTAATTGTGTTGTTTCAGGTCACACAGCTAATCAATGGCAGATCATGGGCTCTAGGCTTCTTATTCCAAATCCTACGAGTGCTTAATAAATACTACTAATAATCCAACAATACAAGCCTGTATTAATTGCATTAATATTGTTGGATTATGAGTTGTTTCACTTCTTCTGATCAAGTGAAAATATTTATAAAACATCTTCCTAAACATCTGTCTCAAATCCATTCCATAAGTAAATTACATGGAATCAAAACTGAAATACCTCATCTGAACAGATGAATTGTGAACATAGAATCTTTCAAAATAAATAAAAATATTCACATACCCTTAAAAATTTTGTACTGCAAATCTGATTCCATCCATTTCAACAGCCCAAAAACCTGCTTTTGTGCATCAGGCATTGCATGCAATAGAAGGATCCGTTAGTACTTGCCCTCATGGTTCCAGTTCAAAGAATTACTGTGCCAGAAGTTGTTTCCTCTGTTACTCTGTTACGGGTCCAGGAAAATCTGATTCTTGTTAGTATCACTTCCTATGAACAGGAAAAGGAGGAGAATGCTGCTTTGATTCAATCCAGTCTACACATAGCACTGTCTGCCAGCCTGGATTTATATTTAAAAGAGAAAAAAATAATATGTTACTCAAAAAAAAAGCTTCTGTGTTGCAAACAGAGAGTGGTGGGGCAGGGGGGTGAGAGTTGATGGCATCCTCTGTGTACCAAAGAAATGTTATAAAGAATCATTTAAGATTCTTTATAAGGATCTTATAAATCATATAAGACTATATGATACCCATGCTAGGGTAGACATAGATCAAACCAAATAAACGTTGCATGAGAAATTATCAATTGGGGAATCATTTAAATAATGTTAAATGCTGTAAATGTCAATATGACATGACATGGCCCCTGGGTGGTTCAGCGGGTTAAGTGTCTGCTTTTGTCTGGGGTCATGATCCCAGGGTTCTGGGACTGAGTCCCACATTGGACTCCCTGCTCAGGGGAGCCTGCTTCTCCCTCCTGGCTCTCTCTCAAATAAATAAAATCTTTAAAAAAATAGATGATTGGTAATAGATGTAAAAAGTTACGTGACTCTCATCTTGACTTTGGGTCTATTTTAAATAGACTGTTTACACAGTAAACAGGGGCTGTTCTGGCCCATGTTTGAATCATAAGCTTCCCCTTCTGCTTTTTTCTTTTAAAGTTTCCCAAACCAAGATTGGGGTAAGATAGTATTTAAGAGGATTGAGAACACTGTGTCATGGGAGTGTTTGAGTATGTTAGGATAAAGACTAGCAAACTGAAGCTCACAAAGCAAGTATAATTCTGCTGCTATCTATTCTGTTTGTTCATTCATTCATTCTATTTTTTAAATTGAACATTTAGCCTGCGGTTCTAAAAATGACAAAAGCCTAGCTCTTTCCCTGTAGAAATCCACATCTTAGGTGAGGTAAGAAAGGCAAATGCAATGATCTCTTTCAGTGAAAATGTTTCTGTTAATATTGAAGAGAGTCAAGATGAAGATGAAGAAGTCAAGTCATCTGAGGAGGGGATAACACTAAGATGATTATCAGGCCTTTATAAAGGAGGCACTCGTGGCTCACCTCCATGTCCTGCAGTGTCTAGAAGAGCTGCTGATACATGGAAGACATAAATGTGGAGTGATAAGTGAATGAATGAATGAATGAATGAATGAATGGATGAAATGAAAATTATAGGTCAAATTCTCAAAAAATCCCAAAAAGTGAGTTTTCTTGGCTCTAGTGAATAAATAAATGCTAAGCTAATGGTGAAGGAATGATATTAATACTGCAGTCCCACGCTTAAAATATCTAGAAGAGGCCCATCTTCTTGGCTCCATAGCAGGACCCCACAGTGCACTGCTTTTTCCACCCAATAACCTAATCATTTAATAAGATGGACTGGGTGAGAAAGGAGAGTAAGTTGACCATGTGACGGGTGAAGGCATGCCTTGGTTTTCACAGGGCCTGGCCTCCCCAGTACAGTCTACCTAGTGTCACTGTAATGTTTTGGTTTGAGGGCTCCTAGTGAGCTCTGAGGGATTTTTTTCATTCGCATACTGAAAACATCATCTGTTTCAATGTTCTGCGTATGACATCACTCTGATATACTGTAAACATGATAGCGTATTTTATGGCACTGGAAAAATAAGCAAGAAAAGGAAATATCCTTTCTCCATGCTTTAGTCAAATCTATTTTATAGTTAACTAAACTTAGCACACATACGGTTTCCAGAAATGTTTAGAAATGAGCTTGCTACTTTGAGTAAATTTGACTAATGAATGCAACTATTCATAGAAAAATGTAGAGATTCCTTGAAAATGTATTATTTCCTGTTTCAAAGATATATTAGCTCCTCTACAAAAATGTCTTCAGTAGAATTCTAGTTCTAGGTCACTAAATACTGGAAGTCTGTGGCTCACTTTCAAGCTTTCTGAATGCAAATAGAGGAATGAATTCTGAAGGTTTCAACTGATTTTTAAGTTTTGTTTTGTTTTTTCCTCCCCACTCCTAGCAGAATCATAGCCATGGACTTGATTTCATTGTCATTGAACAGCCATTAGGAAGAAGCAAAGTGAGCATAACTTGAAAGGAATTAAATTCAAGAGGACACATGGAGAAGAGAGGGATAAGACTCACACAGGACCAAAACATTGAAAATGCGTTGTCTGTCTGCTCCCTCTCCAGCAGAAGCTCGAAGGTCCTGTTGGGTCCAAGCTCCTAATACTGTTCTGATGGTTTTAGAGGCAGACTTCACACTCGGTATTTGAAAGTGCTACAGGGCAGGGGGCTTATCATGTAGTCATTCAAAATTATACAAAAAAGTAGTATTTAATCGTTTCCTCAAGTATTTTTCAAAAGATCCGATTACAGCATTCTAGTTTTGCCTCAAATTATTTCCTGACTTTCAGTTTCCCCGAAAACAGGCAATTGAAAACATCTATTGATCTGTGTGCCTTAGATACAGAACCCCAACTTACCCTGTTAATGTAAGTCATCTCAGCAGTAAAGATGAAGTATGAAAATCGGTTTTCATTAGGTTTTCATTTGTGATTCATCATAGATATGTTAAGAGGATAAGCATTTGTTGACTCATTTTTTTTTTTTATTCACTTTAGAGTGTGTATTTTATTTTTATTCCTCCATAATGCTATTTTTACAAATTTGTATTTATCTCGACTCATTTTTTTTTAAAGTTAAGGAAGAGAGAATATATAATTGAGTTTGACGGGTCCAGTATTCCTGACAGATTTTAAGATTTAAGTTCATATGTTGACAAGTTAAAAAGTGACATAAGAGAAAAACAGTTCTACTTCCTAGAAAAAAAGAAAAAAAAAAAAGTGTAGCCGGGGTTGCTGTTTTCCAGCTGACCTGCACAGAGGAATTCTGTTCCTCTATCTTCATGAGGTAAACTGCTACTTCTAACATTACAGGCACGAGTTTCCCTTTTTGTTTTGTTCTAGCATTAACTCAGGATGTTTAAAATAATCTTGAGCTACTTCAGAGCTATTTATTGATGTATTTTATGCCTTTTGTTAGCTATAATCTTAGTCATTTTAGTACACGGAGCCCTAATCTTCAAGTCTCTCAGTCCCATTTTGCATTACAAATCATTTGTAGTTTTATAACTGTCATTTCCAAGGACATCTGGAAAAGATGGATTTATGAAAGGTTACCATGCATTCTAAGAAGGCCGAGAATTAGCATGACTTTGTAAAGGTTCTTATAAATTGAGCAGCAGACATCACTGGCAATAAGGTGTTTTTTGCTTTTGTCAAGTATCTTTATTTAAATATTAAGGAAGAGGTATGACCTTTGGCCTTGGGGATCCCTGTGACAGGGCAATGGTCCAATGTATTAGCTGTCTATGGTGCACTGTGGCCTGACTCTCTCAAGCCCCCTATTTGTGGACAGTGTTATAATAACCCTTCCATTAGGCATCCCCAAGGCAAATAACCTCAGCTTTAACAGGAGTCAGTTTAAAATTCCTTAGAGTAACATTAAGACACTATCTGGTTTGTGTCAGTTGAAGATCAACTACTTCCTGCATAGGTTCAATTCTGTAAATTTTAAGTAGCCACAGTTATTTAAAAATTATTTCATATATGCCTGCAGGTAAATATTAGACACATAGAATGTAGAAATAACTCCTCTACTTCTTTGATTTCTTAACCAGCCTCTTTAGAGATTAACTGATTCCAAATGGGCTTGAGAATCAATTTTTTTTTTTTAAATGACTCTGGTTCATCTGTATACATATCTTTTGTTGATAGAATCTGAGTTGCTGCTTATGGTTTAGACAGGATTTGGAGGCATCAAATCACAAATGGGAGAGACAAGATATATTCATTTGGAAGCAGGCATACCTTTCCATGTATGTGTAATGGTAATAATGGTTATAAGATGAAAAGTTATGTTTGTGTATTCCTGCCTTTTCACTCTGATTTTTCTGTCTCTTACACTATTTTACTTCCAAGTAAGTGAAACTGGTTATGCTCAGATGAAATGTTTGCATTTCAATCACAAATTATTACTGCTTTAACTCTAACTACTTACTACTAGGCTCAGATTTTGTGGGGAAATCTGAGGTCAAAAGACATCTTTTCCTGCAAAAATTCAAGGTCAAGCTACCCTAAAGTGCTTTGAAAAATTACAGTTGTCATCACAAGTCTTAAAATAAATCACTAAAGATGATATGAAATTTCAAGTATTTAGGCCATGAAATGAATTTAGTGTCTCCTCTGAATCCAACTTTTATGTCTGGTGTACTGTGATTTCACTTATTTATCAAATCATCTAAATTAAAAAATAAACAAACTTACTGGTGACTAGATGGGTTCTCAAGCGCAACTCTCACTGTTTTATATGATTAATTATGCACAAATTAATAAATCAATTTAATTTGTAAATTTAATTTTTTTTATAACTAATGGAAAACTCAACAAATGTTTGTAGAGTGCCCAACAATGTATGCAATAAGCATAAGGATAAGCATGCACCCCTTTCGATATTTTTTGCGTTCCTACAGTAAAAATCCAGCCAATTTTTAAAGTAACAGAGTAATTTTAGGAGAATTAATTATATGGTTAGTATTTGCCTTTCCTTATCAAAGCCAAAGACATAAAAGTATAAATAATTGTTGATTGAATTAGGTTTTTGTCCCAGATTAGGTTAACTGTTATAAGAAAAAAAGTGAAATGATATCATGTGCTAAAACCCCAGTGCTCATAAACAACACTTAGCTTTTGATTTACAGTGAAATCACAATTTTCCGTCTCTTGTTCCCTCTGCCTCTGACATTGCATGTGAGACCATAGGGCAATACATGCCCTACGACATAATATAGGATGTAATTTAAAGGGTTCTATTGACGCTGTAAATCACAAGTAGTTCTGCTGAAGCAGTTTATGAATGGCAGTAAAACACTAAGACTGGATTATATCATTAGAATTATGTACCACGTACAGGTATTAGTATTTGTAATTGGGGACAAAGTATTACAAAACACATATATGGAAATGTCATTTTTCATTGTATTTAGAGGTTTCTTTTACACAAAGTATGTTTTGGGATAAAAAATGAAATCCAAGGTTGTGGAATATCTGTCATTCTGGGGAAAGTATTTGTACGATCTCAGAGTAGGCCATAATAGTTAGAACATATTCTGACAAGTCAGATGTGACCAATTGTGAGACGCACAACAGACCATCTGCATATGGGCTACCAGAAAGCTTAACAAGGTGATTTAGTACACAATCAAAAGAGACATCACACCACAATGACCATGACAGGGTGGTGCTCCAAAAAGGAAGTGAAGAGTCTAGAAGGTCTGTTAGTGCTCTCTGCAAGAAAATTACAATTATGATGGACTTCTTTTTTTCATTGAACTGACTGGTTTTGGTAGACACATAGCCTTTGTCAGCCTCCAAATGATCTGTATTTACAAGTTTTTGTTTGTTTGTTTGCTTTTCTAGGAAGATAGAAGGACAATGGCAGTTCTTCAGATATTCTGGGCACATCTTTGATGATGAAGAGGAATTCCAGTCTTCTATCCTGTTAAGCTGTATCCTTCTGTTATAATGAGTAAATTGTCCTAGTGGATGTGTCTCTGTGGCTAAACCAGATGGCCTGGATGGATGCCAAGCAATTCTTCCATCTGCTATTTTAATTTTTTTTTTTTTCCTCAAAGAAGCTAAAAATAACATATAGTGGGATATTGTAAGTAATTTTAGAATATTCTAGATAGGTCTTTGGGTTCTTTAGATTAATTTCCCCAAAATGAGGTTAATCCCAAGCAATATTCTTTTTTTTTAAAGATTTTATTTATTTGAGAGAGAAAGAGAAAGAATGAGAGAGAGAGAGAGAGAGAGAGAGAGAGGGAATGTGAGGAGGAGAGGTCAGCGGGAGAAGCAGACTCCCTGCTCAGTCTCCAGATCATGACCTGAGCCCAAGGAAGTTGCTTAACCAACTGAGCAATCCAGACATTCCCAAGCAAATTCTAAAAGAGATTAAGACTCAAGTATCTCCTGCCTTTCTTACCCAGGTATTGACCAGCATAGCTGTTAATCCCCAACTTTATCCCTAGTTTCCCAAGAATCATACAGGGCACTCCTGAGTTACTCATCTGGATTATAACCTGTCAAGAGTTAGGTCCTGGGGCACCTAGGTGGCTAAGTGGGTTAAGCCTCTGCCTTTAGCTTGGGTCATGATCTCAGGATCCTGGGATTGAGCCCCACATCGTCTCTCTGCTCAGTGGGGAGCCTGCTTCTCTCTGCCTACCTGGGATATCTCTCTGTTAAATAAATAAATAAAATCTTAAAAAAAAAAAAAAAAGAGGTCCCATCATTGTAGACTTGTTATTGCCGTATTTCCCTTTCCACAAAAATAAATTTCTTCTAACCTTATTCTTTCAGGACAAAGTTAACAATTAATTGCCTAATGAATTATCTGCATTCATTTGTAAAGGCAGAGATTGCTGTATATAGATAATTTTCAAGTGACTTTCTGGCAAAAACTCTGGTCAATTAATCCAAGGATTAAATATAAAGGCAAGTAGATGGACAATTGAAGGTTGCGGCAAGTCAGGGTTAGCACTTAATTTGAACTGGCTAGGCATTGAAGTATATTCATCCTGTGTGTGTGTGTGTGTGTGTATGTGTGTGTACACACATACACACACATATACACACATATCCATATAAACATAAATATAAATGGGTATATGTATGTAATTTATCCACAAAACTTAATGCCATTTAGATGAAAGGATTTTTCATAACCACTGCTTTGCAGAGGTATGCGACATATCAGAAGACTTATCGAAAACTCAGAACACTGTAATATGACCAAGAACGAGATTTGGTGACTCAGACTACTTGGGTTCTAATCCTTACTAGCCGTATGACTTCGGTCAATTTTCTTAGCATCTCGTGTCTAAATGTCCTCGTAGGGTAATTAAGAAGATTTAATGATTTAATTTATATTAAATATCCACAGCAATGACTAACCAGTGAAAAGTATAATATATATATTTGTCATTAATGTAGTAAATTGTTCTTGAAGAAAGAGCTTATTTAGCCATATCCTCAAATATATACACAAATGATCACATAGTAAATTCTGAATTATTGAATTGTTGGTTTTGGTTATTATCTATATTTTCATAAATGTGTTCATCCAACAGATTTTTTTAAATTTATTTTTTTGACAGAGAGAGATCACAAGTAGGCAGAGGCAGGCAGAGAGAGAGAAAGGAAAGCAGGCTTCCTGCTGAGCAGAGAGCCCGATGTGGGGCTCGATCCCAGGATCCTGGGATCATGACCTGAGCCAAAGGCAGAGGCTTTAACCCACTGACTGAGCCACCCAGGCACCCCTATTCAACAGATTTTTTAAATGCCCACATGCTCTGCATTAAGCTAAATGCTGTGAAATATAGAAAAAAAATTAAAAGATTCCTTTTCTCAACAAACTTAAATTCTGTTTCCCACTGAATCATAATATATACATAAGTAGCTAAAATCCAGGATAGAAAGTGACAAGGTCATAAAGAAGTAGAGATAATGTACTATGACACTTTAGACATGGTATAAATAACTTCCAGCTACAGGTTCTATGGAAGGTTTCTGGGAGAAGATAAAATTTGAACTGATCCATGAAGATTAATCAGCAAGCAGAGATAAAAAGTCTGGAGGAGCTTATTCAAGGTACAAGAACAGGAAAGTGAGAGACTCCAAGTATATGAAGAGATGTCAGACAATCATGTGGGAACACTAGGAAATGCTGAAGCATGTATACAAGAAAATAATAACTTTAAATCACAGTCTTGGAGCCAAAAATAATAAATATTAATATTATTGTTTATTTTCTAGTTTTTGAATGCATATAATTTTGTTTAATTGAGAAAGTACTATATACATGATACATGATTACATATTATTGCATACATATATATATATGTGTGTATATATATCAGTTACATATGATTATATATATTATTTTTAAATAAATTAATATTTAAATGATTGCATGAATTTTTAAAAGAGGGTGAATAATTAACAAATCAGTCAACTTTATAAGAAATATGTTTGTTCCTGACACTTTATTAGGTTAGAATAAACAGACTTACATAGAAATCTTTGCCTGTGCTTGCAATTTTGTTCTGAAGATATAGTCCTAGAAATAAAATTACTATCAAATATGTTAAGGATTTTAAGGTTTCTGATATATAATGTCACATTTCTTAAGTATATACAATTTAACCCTTCAAGTAGTAATACAGTGTTATATTGATACTTATTTTAACTTCTCTTAATTTGATAGACACAAAATTGTATTTATCTTTAAATTTGAAATTTTAGGAAGGGAAATAATGCATTATTTAACTTTGTTTATGACGTTTCTCCTTTTTATTTCCTTGCACTGATCTCCTTCTTGACTCTCACAAGACCATATATTTACTCTCATTACCTGAGAATGTTAGAATTTTTACCACAGAAATTAAGAGAGAAACAATGGTTTTTAATCAATTTCTAAATCCAAAATAGGTTTTTTTTCAAAGTTAAAATTATTTGGAAAATGAAGTTATTTTTAAGTAATTTTCTGCTAAATTCTGAATCTGGGTTATCCCTGGACTTGCTCCTGTTAATTTAGAAACAAAAGCACTTATTTATTAGTATCAGTAACATTTTCCTGCTTCTTCACATGTCTAGTGATAATATTATATTACATTCTGAGCATTGCAAAAATTATAGTAAAGAAACTCTGGATTATGTTATTTTCCTTTGGAGAGTGTAAAATTTTCTTTTGGCAAATTGTTAAGTTTTTAGAGGGTGAACTGCAGCTGTCATGACTCAATTTTAGGCTTTGTTAAGGTGAATATGACTTTATGTAAGAGTGTATCATATTCATACAGTTTTGCTGATACTCCAAGGGCAGACTCACTACTCCTAGGGCATAATCCTTATTCCTAGGGCATAGGCTTTCTCACCTAAAAGCCCAAGATGTTTACCAAAGACTCCCCATTTTAATAGGATCTGAACTTTAATTTCTTTACAGCACTTTCTGCCTTCTGAAACAGATTAGAAAAAACTCATTTGTCAGAGGGTTTGTGTAGAGGACTTATCAAGTTTTAGCTCAGTGGGATCTGTATACCTGAACCACAGAAACTATAGGATAATGCATGTTGTTGTTTCAAACCACTAAGTTATAATTTAATTTTTTAAAAATTATTTTTATTTCTTTAGAGAGACAGAGTACAAGTCGGGGGAAGAGCAGAGGAGGAAGGAGAGAGAATCTGGAGCAGCCTCACCACTGAGCCCAGAGCCCACCACTGGGAGATCATGACTGAAACCAAGAATTGGATGCTTAGTAATTTCTAATGTAGCAGCAGATAACTTAATAAAAGGGAACTTCTACAACAGATAAAAGGTATTTTTACCTTTTATTTAAAAACATATTTAATGACAAAATACTGAAAGTTTTCTTCCAAAAGATCAGAAACCTACAGGAATGTCTGCTTGCACTATCTTTGTTCAATTTGTATCTTTGGTTCTAGCCATTGAACCAATAGGGTAAGGAAAGGAAATAAAAGGGATCCACAATGGAAAAGAATTAGTAAAACCATCTTTACTCACAGACAACACGATTATCTATATAGAAAATCTGATGGACTCTACAGAATAAACTACTAGGAATAATAAGTGAGACTAGCAAGGTTGCATAAGCTAAACTTGTAAAAATTGTATTTCCATGTATTAGAGGCAAAAAATTAGAAGTTGAAATAAATAAAGTGTCATTCACCAACAGCATCAAAATTTAAATTCTTACAATAAGTATGACAAAAATTTATAAAATTTATACATTGAAAACTACAAAACTGAAAGAAATTAAAGGCACCTAAGTAACTAGAGATACTATCTTCATGGGTTGAAGGTTCAATATTCTTAAGATGCTATTTCTCCCAAAGTTGATTTATAGGTTCAAAACAATCCCAATTAAAATTTCAACTATCTATTTGCAAAAACCGAAAAGCTGATTCTCCAATTCATATAGAAATATAAAGAAACCCAAAAAAAAGAAAAAAAAATCCTGAACCTACACTATGTGCTTTCAAGTTATTTTATAAATGTACAATAATCCAGACAATGTGTTATTGACTTAAATTAATCAAAGTCAATGAAGCAGAATAGAGTCCAGAGACTCATCTACAACTACATAGACAACTGCTCTTCAATAAAAGTACATGGACAATTCAGTGGAAGAAGACAGTCTTTTCCACAAATGGTACTGAAAATTGGATCCCATAGAAATAAAATAAATTTAAAAATAGAAAGAAATAAAAACAAAAAGAAGAAAGAAAAAGCTAGACAAACAAAAAATTTAACCAAAGACAAATAACCCTCGAACTCTACTCCACACACAAATATGAGGAGATTGAACATATCCCGGTAAAAACAATTTAGGAAAAACTTACAGCAAACTTCATATTTATTGCTAAAAATATATATAAACATTTTCATTGCTGCAGCATAGTTTTAAAAAGTTAAAACAACTTTCATACAAACACAAAGTGAACTTGTATTAAAATAAATTGTATGAATATCAGGCAAAAGTCCTTTGTGTTGGCATGGACGGGATGATTTGCTTTTCTCTAATACGAGAATAATTTACATTGCAATCAATTTTCTGCAAGTTCACACCTACCCCCTCAGAGTTGTAAAATCATTCAGTAAATAAAAAGTCAAATTCACAAGCACTGAAAAAAAAAATCACTCCATGTTCTCTTTTATATTTTTCCAACTTTGAATACTTTTCTTGAAAGGATAATTTTTATTGACACCACTGAAGTCGGGAAGCCCCTATCATTGCTAATTTAACACTAGTAGTAGTAACAGGAGTTGATGAATTAATACTTGTAACATGAACTAAAAGATATAAGAATTACTAAGGAAGAAAAAAGTTTTTGAGAAACTGTCTAAATAGAAAATTCAAGGACATCTATGAAGGTATTATTATAACTAACAAAAAAACCCAACAAAAATTCTGGATTATATGTCAACATGCAAAGAACAGTAGCTTAGGCTGACCAAGGGGGGGAAAAACAAACAAATAAATAAAGAGAGAGAGAGAAGACTCAAATTACTAAAATTAGGAATACGAGAGAATTTCACTACCAATCTTATAAAATTAAATGGATTATAAGAGAATACTATGAATAACTGTGTACTAATAAATTAGAAAATTTAGATGAGATGGGAAAATTCCTAGAAACATAAAAGCTTTCCTACTGCAAATATAAATAAGCACCAAAAAATTTTAATGTAAAAAAATTGCACCTGTAGGAGGAACATTAAAAACAGAGGTAAAAATGTAATTAAAGATAAGCAAAACCTTAGAAAAAAATTACAAAACATAAAACTTTACAATTACATAAAACTTGCCATAGAGTGAAAGATATGACATATTAAACATGTAAATTTCCCCCAAATTATTCTTTAAATGAAATACAATTTTAAAATATATGCATGATTTACAAAATTAGAAAAATATTTTTCATATTCACATGCAGACCTGGAAACAGCAAAGAGAATTCTGAAGGAAGGGTATAGGAACATACTCTCCTGTATGTTACTGATTGCTTTAAAACAGTATTAAAGTAGTATGGAATTGACAAAATGATATATAACAGAAAAACAAAACAAAAAGAGAACACAAGAAAATACCTGCATATAATACAATATATGGTAAATATACATTTTATAAAGGAGAGAGGACTGAATAAATGATATTGGAATTTTGGAATTAAAATGTTGATTTTTTATTAATAAGCACATGAAAACTTTAAGTGTGCGAAATAAAAATTTTAAACTATTATAGGGTAATATGTGCAGTATCTTCAATTAACAAGGGTATAAAAAAATTTCCTAGATAAATATATGAAATACAACTCAGAAAGGGTGATTGAAAAATCTGACTATGTCAAAATTTAAAATTTCTGTTTTGAAGGGTATAGCATCAACAAATTAAAAAAAAAAAAAAAAAGCCACAGTCTAGCAAAACATATCTACAGAGGTCTAAGCAACAAAGAATTGGCATCCAGAATACATTCTTATAATCAACTAGAAAATAGTTTCAGACAACAAACAATAAAACAAGAAAAGAGGCAAAGGATAGAAAGAGAATGCTCACACACACAAAACCCCCAAATGGCCAAAAATGTACTTTCAAAATTTATACTTAGTAGGAATCAGTGAAATGTAAAATAAGGGAAAACAAACATTTTATCACATAAAATTGATAAAAATAAACAAGGCAAAATCAAGTGTTGTTGAGTTGTGACCATACGGAAGAAGCAAATGTTTTAAGTGAGGATACAAAATAATACTCCTACTTTTGAAGACACTACCTCATATTCTAGATATTAATTTTCCATATATGGGTCCTAGAGAAAAGTCTGCATGTGTACTAGGGGGACATGTACATGGGGATTTGTGCATCTTCTGTAAAAGTGAAAAAGGTAACGTCCACCAACAGGGAATGGTTAAGTCAAATCAGGTCCATCTTTGCAATGAAGCATTTATAAAAATGTATAAAATATTCCACGACAGAAAAGAAAAAGATATCCCTACGAAAATAAATCAAAAAGTAAACTCAGTACAACTTTATTTTTTCAAAAACAAACCTTATCCAACGTTATGTACACTTAGACACTTACACACGTTCACACACCTGCAGAAAAACACATCAACAGGCTTGAAGAACACGAGAAAAGATCAATGGAATCTTTCTTTACAACGTGGGAATCTGAGTGGTCATATAAAAATTTTTTGTTATAGATTTTGATGACTAAATCATACTTTCATGCTATTCTAGGAGTTCAGACTGTTACATATAATTGTGCAGTTTATCTTTTTAAATATCATGCTCTTTGTACTATTTTATACCATTTGGACTTTATAGCTATTAGCTATTTCTTTAAAAAGAAAAACACTGATTTACGTTAAAAAAAAAAAGGCCAAATAATTTACTTTAAAATTTTAAGAAATCTGTTTGCAGTGACTTGGAATAGCGACACTCACCACAAACTCAGAGCAGAAGAGTTTTCTTCCAGGAATCCTTTCCTAAGCCCCATAAATCTGGATACTTGGGCCTCTTATATGATTCTGTGTTTGTTCGTGGGCATACTGGTTCCTCTTCTCCACCAATGAGTCTCTTAAGGATGGGAACTCGGGCAACCTAATCTCTGTTAACCATTGACAGATGTAAAATAGCCAGACACCTGGCAGGAAATCAAGAACTGTTTGAGAAATGGATAGATGGGTCAAAGGAAGAAGCCACATTTTCATGGTGATCCTGTCCATTTTGCATTCAGAATTACTCGCATTTCTGTAAATGTAAAGAAACTTTTCAAGCGATGTAGGTTAACTTATTTTCACCAATGCAAGAGACTAGTTACCTTATGGGGGATGCAAAAAAAAAAAAAAAAAAAAAAAAAAATGGTGACCGAGTCCTACTCTGTTTGAAAAGGAAAAGAGCTGTCTTCTGACACCTAAGTTTCCTCGCACACACATTTCAGGCTAGAGGAACTGAGCACATTGGATCCATGTCCCTAAACAGGGCCATGGAGGTTTCAACTTGTGAACAATTCCATGCAGCCTGCGAAGAGCACAGAGGGAGGCTCTCTCAATCTCCTGCTCTTGTCTTAAACATCAACACGTGGGAGTCATGCTCTAATGCTCTGCAGGTGACGGTGCCTCCCACACATGGCCATGTCTGTCAGAAGATTAGGCAATGTTGTCTTAGTTCTGCTGTATCTATTAGCATGTTTTCATTTGCCAGTAACAGAAATTCCCACCCAAACTGGCTAAAACATGAAAGAAGCCCTGTTTTAAACCACAGAACTTAAAGAGACATGGGACAGGGCAGGACTGGGGTGGGATTCAATCAGTGCTGCAGTTGTTCCTCCAGAATTCTCCATGCTTCTCCCTCCCCACATATGTCTGCTTTGTCCTTACGCTGACTTTCCTCCAGAAGGCACGATGGCTGCCAGCTTTAACTGGTCCCACATGCTGTCCTGTTCACAAACATAAAGAGAAAGCAAGCAAATCACTTTGCAAAACCACTAAACAAAAGTTCTGAGCTTCCCAAACTTTACACCCTTGAACCAATTATGTACCAAGGAAAAGCCATGAACCAATTGCATGCCTGCGTTATCTGAACCAATCCCTAGTGTAAAAACCCACCTTTGAAACTCAGAATGGAATCAACTCTACCAAAATTACACAGCTGCCTCAAAAAATTTTTTTAAAGATATTTAGTGAAATATATTTCCACGTCTATTCCCACTTTAACACAGTTAGTTTCTTGTGTGTGTGCCAACAGTTTGTTTTTGCATACACAGCAAATATAAATTCATATTCCTATCTTTCTCATCACCCCAAAGAGACTATACCCTACATGCAACTCAGAGCCATATATTAGTAACTTAAAAGCTTTTCACAGTGACCTTTCCATATCAAAACACAGAGTGATTTTTGTTGTTTCTCATCGCAGGGGCATAATATTCCATTACACGGACATGCTGTAGTTCTCATATAGATGGGCATTTGGCACAATTCTGATACCATTTATAGAATAGTTTTGTTTCTGTTGGTCTGCAATGCTTCCTTTTCTTTAATTCCAATTATACTTAAGCTTATTTCTGTCCTTTGGACAGTGTGTTTATTCACGTCCCATACCACAGATTTTTAATTCGTGAGACTTCAGGATACGTTTTAATATCTGGTAGTGCTTATCTTTCCTCATTTCTCCCCTTTTTCAGATATTTCTTTTTTTCCTTATTTGTTTATAAAGTTTAATGTCAACTTGTCTGGTTTACAAAAACTTATTGGTATTGATAACATTTATAAATTAATTTAGAGAGAATTAAAATCTTCATTATATTGAGTTTTCCCATCCAAGGATATAGTATGCCTTTCAACTTGGGCAGTTTTCTCTTCACACTAGGTTTCTTAAATGACATATGTAGAAAATGAATGAAAAAGGGCAAGGTGTAATTGAATACTGCTGGGCATTCACAGACAGCATGGAAAGGTACTTCAAGGAGGAACTACTACTGGAAGCGTAGGGTTTACTATATTCTTTCTACGAATAAGAAAAAGAAGCAGCTCATCACCTATTTTGGGAGGAGGGGTGGGTAGTGGTAAAGCTGTTTGAGAATAGGGATGCCTCAGTGGCTCAGTTCTTTGAGGGACTGACTCTTGATTTTGGCCCAGGTCATGATCTCAGGGTCATGAAGATTGAGCCCGGTGTGGGGTTCCTTACTCATTGGGGAGTCTGCTTCTCTCCCTCTCTCTCACCCTCTTCCTCTTCCTCTGCTCCCCCCGACAAGTCATGCTCACTCTCTCTCTACTCCCTCTCTCTCCAATAAATAAACCTTTGGGGAAAAAGTAATAATTTGAGAACTATATACTTTGGTTCACCATATCAGTATACTTATGCTCTTCCTAGGTACACACACACACACACACACACACACACAGAGATATGTAATATATGCCTTCTTACTCCAGGCTTAGGAGAAGTAACACAAGGGTCCTCTGACCAAGTATCTGAATAACCTGGATCTTGTGTGATAAATATGAATTCAAGACTAATTATTCCAAATAAGTCCAAAATTTCTGATGCCACCCAGTTATATTCTATGTACTGAAAGTATTGATGAGCCCTCTCAATCAGTAATTGTCATCAGACTGCTGCCTCTGCTTAAAGATCACTTCCCTCTGCCTCACCTGCCCATCTTGTACCACATTCAGCCCCCACCTTGCCCCTAGGTTTTAGTTTCCCTGATATTGGTACAGACGCCCTGATTTGGACTTCCCCAGCACCCTTCATTCTGCCAGCATAGCCTTTACTACCCTTTATAGAAAAATTTCAATTACATTCATCTTTTATATTCCCCTGAGCAACAATCATTTGTCCTTGCGGGATGCTTATTAAAGGAACAGTGAATGGATAAATGGATGAATTCTAGAGTAGATTTCTCTAAATCCATTTTTGCAACATTTGATAATATTTTCATATATCAAACTCATATTTTAGATAAGCCAAAAGAAACACAAACACTTATCTCACTGCAATTGCAAGAATTGAAAGAGAGCTTGGAAGAGATTCATTCCAATGGATTGTCACAGCCTTGAGTGAGGACCATTTCATTGTCTGAATTATTTGACACTTGCACACTTTCCTTACCTAAAATTAACCATCGCTTATTGATTTTTAAAGGAAATAACATGTCAAGCAAGACACTGTGTTAGGTAACGTGGGATACAGAGAAAGCTAAGGCATGATTTTTGCTTGCAATGCTTGTCCATTTTGATGAGGCAGGTAACCTATGCTTAGCTATAATAAAAAGCAATACAAAGATTTTAAATAGCAGCTAGCTGGTATAGCCAGCAGGAACCATGATACTAATGATAACTGTGGAGTAGGGTGGTGAAGAAAGCTTTAAAAGTAGGCAAATCTTGAAGTGGCCTTGTCAGATTATAGAACAGAAGGCTGGACTATGGTGGAAGGTGCAAGGATGTCTATCTTTCTTGATTTGGGGACATGCATAGAAAAGGTAATTCATCAGTACCTCAAACATACTTCTTATATTTACCAAGGAGTAAATAAAAATTTAATGGAAGAATGAATAAAATCTCAGATATCGCCCTCTTCCCATTCTTAGGTATAACAGAATGGCTTTTATAGAACTATAGACTGCTTCTAAAATTGTTGAGAGTCATTGTAAAACCTGAAGGACTTAGAAACCTACTTGCTCCATATAATTATAAGAAATAAGTATTTTTGAAGAGATAACCATATAACTCAAACACTATTTTTCTCCACAGATACACAGCATCACCTTTCACTTGCATAAGCAAATAAATTACAATCTTGACTATAGTATTGTTTGCAGCAATTTAATTTTTTCTGAATATAGCTCTTATTCTATTATAATGCTTGAATGATTCACATGCAATGTTTCCAATCCACTTTTCCTGGCTTGTGAAACTTTTTAACGAAATGTTAGCATTTGCAGGCACCAGATGTTTTGACATAAGGAGAAGCAATATGTAAATTTTAATCCATGCTAGGAACAATAGCCTGCAGGCACCTTTTTCTTATTACGTGAATCATATACTTAGCCGCAATGTGGTCGGTCCTATCAAAATCATCACCATCTAGAATGCTGTACTCTTGTCTTATGCTTGCCAATTAATAAAGCTGATATATATTTTACATGATGGGTATCCACTACTTAACCAATAAGCCTTATTACATTTTACCACTTAACTACCCCAAAGCTAGAACACTGCAGGTGCTAATATTGGTGGTCAGTAAACCCAATGCTTATTATCTAAATGGTTGATAGCAACATGTATCACTTACTTTAACAAAAATAGTAAAACCCTGTTACAGCTGTCTTCATCCATCCCACCTTTTGGACTCAGTTCAGAGCAAGGTGTGTGTGTGCGTGCGTGCACGCACGCGTGTGTGTATCTAATAGACCATATTTGGGGACAACTCCAAATAGTGCCTATGTGTAGGTTCCAATAAACAATAATACAAGAATAACATATTCTTATAGTAGAGTCCTTTCTAATACCAAGGCATTAGAAAACTTTTTTTGTAAGCTCCCACATGGGCACACATGTATCCATTCCCAAACACATCACACATGTATGTATATACATGATAAATAATCAGGTATAAAATTTGTTCAGTCATCCATTTTTTCAGTCTGTATAGGGCCAAAAAATTATCCTGATTTTTTGACCTATATTATACTAGTTATTTCTTTCCACACAGAAATTACGATACTGATCAGTATTTTTTGGCATTGATTAACGCTTTAAAAAATATTCATATGGGGGCGCCTGGGTGGCTCAGTGGTTAAGCCGCTGCCTTCGGCTCAGGTCATGATCTCAGGGTCCTGGGATCGAGTCCCGCATCGGGCTCTCTGCTCAGCAGGGAGCCTGCTTCCTCCTCTCTCTCTCTGCCTGCCTCTCTACCTACTTGTGATTTCTCTCTGTCAAATAAATAAATAAAATCTTTAAAAAAAAAATATTCATATGGTATAGCCTTAAAAAAGGAATGAATCTATACTTGAACATAAAATATTATTTTATATAGTCAACTTGGAGCTATCCTGTTTGATTATTTTTGAAGAAGGTATGTAGATGAAAATTCATAAACATGGTATTAAATATTAGAGTGTCTTAACATTTAACTGAAATCCTTATTAATTTCATTATCAAGGGATAGGGCTAGTCAATACCAATTAGCAGCTTTAAAATGTTTTACATATTAAAATACAGTATTCTATTTACCCTAGATTATCTGGGGACCATCTAGTATATTAAAAGATTTTGCAGTGTTTCTTAGTGATTGCACTGCTAAGATTATGCCTGTTAGCAAATTTGCAACAGTTTGATAAATATTTTCCATAAGTCAAAACTATAGCAGCATGGAAAAGCAGATGGTAGGAGACTATAATAAAGAATGTAACTATTATTTTTGTTAATAGGGAACTACTGGGTCACTCTTTTCAGCATGGACTGTCTAGAGAGCCGTTGTCAGTTATGAATTCTTGGGGCTGTTGAGTATCCTTTCCGATGATTAACCCACATTTTGTATTTTCCAGTGCACTCTATAGACAAAGGCAGAATGAAAAATATATTAAAGCATTTAATAAGTTTGTGCTTTCATTTAATATACTCAAAGAAAATATTGGTACATATTTTAAAGAATGTGCACAAAGATTTATGTATGTATTAGGGTACACACCAGTTTTCTTCTATTTCCTAGACAATAAGACACATAACTTTGCTATATAAAAGTGAAAAATAGCAATAATTACAAATTCTATGGTCTTACTAGACTAGCAATGTTTTCTTGATCTAAGCAATGTTAGATTAAAGTTATAGGAATGTTACTTCAGCTATTCATATGAATAAAACACTATTAAAGTCAAAGATTTTTAACTACATTGTTATTATTAAGATTAAATAGCTGAATTAATTTTAGCCTTGTATGCCATAAGCAACTGCAATGCTGTGAGGTAAGATCCTTGAATTTAGTTAGCTTTTAAACTTCAGTTGTCATGTATTAAAGAATAATATAATGTGTAACTTTCTGATCATATATAATTTTTTCTGCAAAATGATAGTCTACCTTTCTTTTACATATTTTCTCATTTGTTTGTTATATATAACCACCAGTTTTAAGTAACATTTATTTCTGTGGAAAAAACAAAGTTGAAAATATAGAATTTTTATAATAAGATGATAGTGAAGGAATAGGAGAGGTAGTGTTGCAAACACAAAAATCTTTAATTTTATTCTTGAAGCCTGTTGAATAAATGTAGGAAAAAGACATTTTACTGAGGGTTAAGAGAAATAATTTGGATATATAGAAATACATAAATAAATCTCTTCACAAGAAGAAGACAAAACATCCTCTTTTATGTATCGAGCAGCAGAATAGTATTTCATCATTAAATTAACTGATCCAGTGGGAGGTTGCTTTTTTAATCAAAAGAACTATTTTCTGATAATCTCCTATACACTCAAATTCTCTATGAATGTCAGAGAAAAAAAGTTAACACAAAAAATTTTAAAGAAAACTATTTTTATCAGTTTTTGAATAGGTTCCTTATTTACAAATTAATTATCATACAAATGATAAAATATTGGTACATGAAATGAATAATGATTGTGGGAAGGTCATATGACACATTAGATAAGCAACACTCTAAATGTGTTTAGTATTTGTTAAGTACATTTAATGACATCTCCGCATATGTAACTTACACTAACTCGAGTTGACATCTTACACTTATCAACATGCAGGGCACTGGAAGGCCAAATGATGTCATTCCATGTAGCTTATATAGGCTGTGCCATTATCAATACTGAAGTAAAATTCAATCCTTCAGGTGTTTTCAAGAAACCCAGATGGTTGATCTAGTGCTGATAACACAGCAAAATGATTAATTGATTCCAGTTTTCATCTACATCTTAGATATTATAAGAAGAGTAAATATCAGCCTAGAGATATTGTAAAAACCCTGAAACACTTCTAGTTATGACATTTATTTATTTAAACATCAAAATTCCATAGTATCAGAACAGCAAAAAAAAATTTCAAGATACCTTGAAGTATAAAAAAATTAACATGACTCAATCTACCAAAACAAAGAAAAAATACATTCTTCTTAGCATTGGGAAATCTAACTTCTCCCCTGACATAAAGGTAAATGAGCATGCCAAATCAAGAAACTCGTACCTATTTTTTTTAAAGTAAGAGCTATTAAATATTTTATTTATAGTCATGTGAGTGGAAAAAAATGAGTTAAAAAAAAGGAGGAAGGCTATTTCTCAATGTCCCCAGCTCATCTAGGTATTTATTATTTAGAGCTTTTGTACCCACATAAGGAAGGCTATAGTCACTGATACCATGTCTGTAAACTGAGGAAATTTTTTCTGTATATATAAATTTTCCAGTAATGGGAAAGGACACTAAAAAGAAGAAATATATGGAGAGGTACTCAAAGGAGGTAGTCGTTATTAAGATAATTTGGAACTGGAAAGTCTACTTACACAAAAGACATAGCCATAAAAAAGAGAGCCAACAGTTTATAATAAATAGAGATGTAAGATTCCATGGGACATTATCTTGAAAAGATAACTAAAAGTAAATAAAACTTGTATCTTATTTTAAACAAAGTTTACTGTAATTACAATTACTTGTAATTATAATTACAATTACAGTAATTAGAATTATGCAATAATCTTTTGAGTGAACAAATCTTAGTTAATTGCATATTAATAGTCCAGTGACAGCTGATGCTTTTTTGTGACAAAACCGTTTGATAAACAATATAACTCTTTTAATATTACAAGTCTCATTTCTACAAAAATATCGCAAGAATCTCTCTCGATTCTTAGATACTCACATCATTTGCTTTTGAATTTACATATTTTTGCCTTGATATACATACTGCATTATTTTAAACTGCTACTGGCATATGTTTACAATATTCAATAATCATAGAGAAACTGACCATGAATATATAACATGAGTATATAATAGGAAGTATATAAACAACAGGGATGTTTGAAGGGAGACTACTTTATAAGTAAACAAGTTCCTTTGTGAATAGTCGAGTGTTTGGTATATATACTTTACTTCCCTAGGCAACCTCAACACTCTTAGGGTTGGGAGAGTGATGTACAGATAAACAGGGCTCCCTCCTCCATCACTGTAGATGATATTCACTACCCACTTAGCTCTTAATGGATACATAACTACAGTGGTTTCCATTAAAGTAATTCCTGATAGAGGAATTCTTCACCTGGCATCTAACAAGACATTTGGGAGGTCCCTAAAACTTCTTGGTTGCGTGCAAATTTTGGACTGTATGTACAACTCTGTATGTTTCTGGGGGAATCTATAACTTTCACTAGATTCTCAATACCTTAAAAAGTTAAGAACTACTGACTAAAATTAATTTTTTAATCTGTTTCAGTTGACTGTGACACAGCACCACTCTCTGCTTTGTCTTTCAAAATCCATTACCCATTTTACAATCCCCTGATAGCTATTATCATCGTAAAGTAGCAGAAATAGTAGTAGTACTCTTCTCAGATCTTTTGTTCAGACACTACCACCTGTGTCAAGTTCTTACATTAGCTAAGATTATGAGGAATGACCTTCAGGAATGGAGTCGTAGTATTTAAACCGAATTGAAAAGAATGACAGAGTAAATGACATCACCAGTGTAGGTCTTCTCAAAGTACGAAGAAATGAGAATACTGGATAAAATGAAAACAGAAATTAGCCTCTATTTAGAATGTATTTTGCATGGATTTAAAAATATATTCCTTCTTTATGATTTGTATTGTTATATTAAACTATCAACCTAGATAATAAAGTAGAATTTTATCATGAAGTTAAAAGCATATAATGTTCTCTCAAAAATCCTAGAAGTGTATTTTATTGCTCTTTTTCACATGGCCTATTTCAGATGAATTTATCTATCTGGCTTTAATGACTATTCCTATAAATTTAGAGTTATTTTTTCCATGTCAAACAATAAAAATTATTTTAATTCTCTAAACTCTGAGCTAATGCTGTAAGCTAAGCCTGAGATAATTACTAGACCATAGGAATTTAATATTTTCCCACTTTCATTAGCATTATGTCTCAAATTTTGTGATGACATATTTCCCTATGAGTAATACCTAAAGCACCCTTTCAAAAATTTATCCCAAAGTTAATATTCAAGAAAGATTACCTCTGAATTACTTTAGTAATATACAGTAGCATTTTAATTTTTAGGCTTCTACCTCCTAGTAAAAAAAATTCAATTTGTACCATATCATTTCATCCTACTATTCAAGATCTTCTATAATCTGTTGCCAAAATTATTTTCCAGGACTTCCAAGCAGACATCTTCTAGGGTGGCCAGATCTTTCTAATGAATGTTCCATGAAGACACTTCCTCAATTTATTCTCATTTTTGTCATTTGGTTGATATTATTCCCTAATATGCCCTCCCTTTCACCAAACTTATGCTTTTAAAAAGAAGTTACATTCTACTTTCCCGTAGACTTGTGATTTTCCAACCTTCTTCATTCATTTCCATTTTCTCTGACCTTCTGTATTTATAGCTTTTGCTGTACCATGCAGAGCTTAATTCTATATGTCTTCTATCTTTTGTTTTTATTCCTCATGTAGTTTTGTTACTCCCTGGGGAGTATGACCATATCTTGTCCATCTTTCTACATTTTCACGGGATCCACTGAAGTCTGAGTATCTCTCCGTAAATAGTCATTGTTCAGATGATCACTCATGGAGATCTAGCACAGAGCAACCTGCTTGGTAAGTCAGTTCCTAATCCCAAGCTTGAGCTTTATTTTTTGAGAAAGAAAATTTTGAGTAGAGAATATAGATATAAATATTTTTAATAAATGCTAACAAAGCTAGCAAATGTCACAGGGTATTCTAAGTACTTATGGGAATGGAGCTTTATCGTCCACTCAGAGTTCAATATAACAAGAAAGAGTTTCTGTTTCACTAATTATTTTGTCAGTTGGCAAACAAATTTTCTATATTTTGTCATTTTGTGGAGCAAAACTGTATCAACTAATTAATTTACATCCATTTTTAGAGACAGCGATAACTTGTAGCTAGCTGAGAAGTACTGGTAAAGTTTTTTTGGGGGGGTATTCTAATTATTGAAACTGATTATCCAGTATCTCTTTTGGATGAAGTAAAGAATATTTGGAATACAATTTCTGATCCTGATTAGAAAAACCATGAAAGTGAAGGAAAATAAAAAAGACATGTACTACCTACGTGTGTGTCTGTGTGTCTGTGTGTAAGTGTATGTTTGTGGGAAGGAGTAAAATTTCAGCTCATATTCTTGAGGAAATTATTCAACATGTTCTTTTTTTGAACATCGCATGTTTCCATAAATATGCAGAAGACACTCTCAGAATTAGTGTATTTGAACTGACAAGAGGAATTAGGGCCTCATTTAAAATACCAAAAATTTATGAGAGCTTTACTTCTTAAAAGTAAAGCTCTCATAAATTTTTGGTATTTTATTGTGGAAAATTCAAATGTTTAATAAATATTCACTTTTCAATTAAAATATGACAGATTCTGTATCTTTTAACTATTTCCTCTGGCAAGTTTGAACTTTCAACAACATGTCCCCCCAGACAGTGGAGAAAGTCAATGAACCATCAGAGCTGTTGATCTTGATACCTGATGACTAACATAAGACTTGAATAGAAGAGTTGGAAGTGAATAAGTGAAAAATGGTTTGCATATTTCTGGTTCCAGTGATACATCACCACATCTTCACTCTGACAACGTTAGTAGGGAGTTATTTCTTATTCTGTACCTCTTTTCAGGAAAACACAATTTAGTCAAAGAAGAAAAAATCCTTAATTGTCCTCAATAATTATTCAACACCATGTTTCTTCTGCCGTCTCTAGTTTTTCGTGAACAGTCTATTCCTTTTGAGAAAACTAAGCCAAAGCAATATATGAAACAGAACATACTTGCATAGCACCAGCGTAGAATTGTTTCCCAGTTGATGAATTGAGCCTGTTTGCTTTTTTATAATTCATTCCCATCATCTGAGCTAAAACTACTTCTCCTACTGCTTTCTTTGGAAACTGCAGGGGAAATGGCAGATAGCAGAGGATCTGTTCCAAATGGAGATATTGTGTCATCTAGTAGCATGTCATTCAATCTTTGCTCCTCTTTCAAAGCGGCACTAAAGGATAAATCTGTGAAATGTGACAAAGGATCAGAGAAGGCCATAGCTTGATCACAGAGCTCAGGACTGGTCCCTTGAGACAAAGTCAGTTGTTGGCAATAGTCTACTGAGTTCTGCTCAAGATGGGTCTGTTGTTTGGAGACATTAGCACCTAAATCCACTGCACCAAGTGAAGCCAGGGCTGGCAGACCATGAGCACGAGCCTGTATTTCTAGTTCCTGCAATTTCAAACAAAAATAATTAAATTATGACTTTGCAAGTGGACGTAACTCTAGTAAATAAACCAGAAATAGAAAAAAATATTAACAAGCATTCAAAATGAAGACTAATACATATTATAATATTCTTTGCAAGTCATGGAACCAAGTGTGTTTCTAATGCCTGAAAAATAACCCTGAGAAAACTATATAGATTAAAAAAAAATTCTTTTCTCATTGCTGTTCAAGGGAATGCATAACATAGAATGGTTCCATAGTGTCTCAGATTACAGTATAACCATTTGGAGATAGTGGAAAATATTTCATTTGCTCGTCCTGATTAATTTCTCACTATAGGACCATTTCATGGAACAGAGTAGTGCTTTACCTGGCAATAAGCACGCTCACATAAAAAAATCTTGAGAGTTATGAAAACCCATATTTTGATATTTTGTGTCACATGAACAGATGAGGACTGACTTAATATATACTGGCATAATATGCCTTGTGGCAATGAAATCCATAGCAATGTTACTAAAGAAATAAAAGGGAGAGAGAACAATTTAGAGTCCAATATGATATAAAGAAAAAATGTTTTAATTATTATTAGTTTTTGGCTGGGATAACATCATGTGCTTATCAAATTGGTTCTATTTTAGGCATTTTGCAGTTAGTTGTTATTCATTCTACTTTTAAAGCCACCTTGATCATGGACATCTAATCAAAGTCTAACTGAAACAACCCAATTCATGAGCTTCTAAAAGGCAATAAAATTATCCTTTAGAAGGAAAATAATCGTTAATAAGAAAAATAAATGAGACAATGAATAAAACCGATGGTGGATAAGTCATATATAAGTGACGTGGTTCATGGCAACATTTTTGTAAAAACCTGAATCCGGAGTAGAAGCCGCCTGTTAGCCTGCTCTAATTTCTTCTGTCTGTGTTCTAATTCTCGAGCTCTCTGTTGTTCTTTTTGTAGCCACTTGATGTACTCCACTGATGCTTTTAGAATGGTTCCTTTGTTCCAGCGCATATCACTATAGAACGGAGAGATAACCTTTTCACAATTGTGCATGTCAGCAGAATTCATAAGAACTTACAAAATCTTTTACATTAATATGAAATAATGATTTACATGACTATTATTCACTCTTAGATATTATTGCTTCTGAATAGAAATTTTAATAGAATAGTTAAGAAGCCCTTATATAGTAAAATTAATCCCAGAATGAAAATAAGTGTCAAAAGAAAGTAATAAAGTGACTTTTTGTGGGAGAGCTAAATGCAATATCATGATTCTACCATTACAGTTTTTATATTTTTAGTGAAAATTGCTTTTATTATTAACTCTGAGATTAAAATCTATGTGTGGTATTTCTGCATTAATGAACTAGGAAATGTACATTACAGAGGACTTAAGCCTAAATTTTTTAAGATCATTTCGAATGTACCAGTCTTTTAACCTACTTTCTAATAAGGTTGCTTTTATGCTTCTAAGAAAAAAAAAATAAGGTCCCTTCTGAATGGTGATCCTGAGTGATTGTGAAACAAATCAGAGTTCAGCAACGTCACTTTAAGCAATAGAGCAAAACTTTCTAGAATCATTAGGTAAATTTTTCTTCACAAAGACATCAATACTTGATTTAAAAGTTGGATGCCTATTTTTAAATACATTTAAGACAAGTAAATAAATTAAACATTACCAGATAATCTTTTTAGAGCACAGGAAAAATATTTTATTAAAGCTTATTTTTAAGTCAGGAGAAATTATAAATCTGGAATTATGAAACAAGCTATCGGTTGCAACATCTGAAAAAATACGTCAATGAATTTAATCCCATATGAGAATTAATAATACATGTGGAGAATGATGTCACACTAATTGCTAAATTTAATCAGAGTTGTAGAAAACCTTGATGAATTTTCAGTTCAGAGTCATGAGATTATTTTTTTAGTACAGCATAAGTAAGCACGTAGGAAACTTTTAATGAAGACTTATTTATTTATTTGAGAGAGAGAGAGAGCATGAGTGGGGTGGGGAGAGGCAGAGGGAGAGGGTGAGAGAAAGTCCTTAAGCAGACTCCCCACTAAGTATGGAGCCCACTGTGGGGGTGGAGCCTAGGATGCCGAGATCATGACCTGAGTGAAAATCAAAAACGACTGAGTCATCCAGGCATCCCAGCATGTAGGAAAATTCTTTTAGAATTATACTTTATGTACTTTTGTTTTATATGATCTATGTGAGATAGAATGAAATTAATATGTATGTATTAAGTGATCAGAAGTGGGAAAATATAGTTTATGAAAAATCTGACTTGCATATTCCTCACTGGAAGTTAAGGTTAGGTGATACTTCCATTAGGGGAAATAAATGAAAGGAAGATAAACTTTTCTACTGGCAGGTGAAAATGCCTACTAGAAAATGCTAAAGCATTTTCTACCAAAAGACACCAACCCATTACTAGAGTCTGTCAAGAGTGTGAAATGCTTTGTCAGGTCCTCTAGGGCCATCATAGTTGCTACTCTCATTCCACTCACGGTGACTTCTCAGGTGATGGGAAGGCTATGGAGAAAGAGGCTACTTTTGTCATTAAGCTAAGAAGGTACTTATAACTCAAAAAGGTGAACTCCTGAATTAAAACCCTAAGCTGCAGCAGGAGACTTTTGGCCCTGATTTTGTTTCATTTCTTCTCATGGGGAAAAAACAAAACAAAACAAAACAAAACAAAAACGAAAACTAGAAAGACAGAAGAAATAATATGGAAAGGATAACCACCAGTCGACTTTGAAGTTTAAGGTACTGTTTATTAAAATAAACCTTCAAAATGGTGGTAGAGACCACACAATGGGTGTTCTGACCATTTCTATCTGACATCATTTGCACTAAATTTGTTAAGTTCATTCTATTTTAAAATCATTTTAATATGTGAGGTTTCTTCTTAACCAATTTCTTGAGTCAAAATCAAGAGTCGGGGGCACCTGGGTGGCTCAGTGGGTTAAGCTGCTGCCTTGGCTCAGGTCATGATCTCAGGGTCCTGGGATCGAGTCCCGCATCAGGCTCTCTGCTCAGCAGGGAGCCTGCTTCCTCCTCTCTCTCTCTGCCTGCCTCTCTGCCTACTTGTAATCTCTCTCTGTCAAATAAATAAATAAAATCTTTAAAAAAAAAATCAAGAGTCGGATGCTCAGCTGACTGAGCCACCCATGTGCCCCCCCCCATGGATCCAAGTTTTAAAGAGGCTGTGTTCTGAATTCACCCATGGGACTCACACTCATAGGCCCTCAAGAGAAGCCCTAGGGTAACAGGTGAGGCCTCAGCAAGCCAAGGGATAAAATGTATTGAAACACAATTGGTATTGGATGTCTGGAATGCCACAGCCAACAATAAAGCATCTCTTCTACCTGCTATGTGCCCAGAGCCACATATAGATATCTTCAATGTTGAATTAATTAATGTTTTTAATTAGACCTAAAACAAATATCATTTCCATATATATAATACAATTAAAATAAATAGTGATACTTCTTCCTGAGGTCCATAAAGAGGAGGAAAACATTTAAAAATGTTTACAATAAGATTTTACCAGTGAGAGTCTCTTTTGGATATGATTCTGTGATAAATTGATTTTCTATATTGTAGATCAGGGGCAGACAAATGAGGACCTGTGGTCTATTTTTGTCAATAAAGTTTCAGAGGACACATCCATGTTCATTCATGTACATATGGTCTACGTCTGCTTTCATGCTACAGCAACACAGTTAGAAAGTTGCCACAGGCTATGTGGCCCACAGACCTCAAAATATTTACTATCTGGTTCCTTACAGGAAAAGGTGGCCATTCTCTGTTCCAGACAGTGAGTTGGAAGGAGAAAGGAACCTTTTTATAACCAAAGTTTCTATAAAGTATAGAATAATCATCGCTTACAGAAGCGTTATCATTTGTACAGTATTCTCATACATAGTATTTGGCTTTATGTTTATAAAAACCCAACCATACGATTGGTGCTTTATAGGCAGAGTGACATCTGAAGATGGTCAGTTAGGCTTCAGAGTCCAGTCTTGAATTTTCATGTGGCTTTCTGCATATAACCATGCTCTGGCACTGTGGGTTAGCTTCCACCAGTTACAAGAGAACCTCTCTCAGCTGACCTTTACCCAATCACTTTCAAGGTTAATAATACTCCATTCCCTTTGTGACGTTCACTGACTGTTGACAGAACAAAATAGGTAATAGAGAGCACTGGGCTACCCTCTGATACATCCAGGTATTTCTGTTGTCAGTGTGGTGCCTCTGACTGAGAGGCTAAATTAATGCCCACTGTAATTACTATGATGATAATATAATTAAATTATAGGTACATTAGCTAATAAAATATGAATGCCAAAAAAGAAAGCACTTATAAAAATAGTTACTGTTTTTAGGAAGATTATATTAAAAGCTTTGGAAAAACTCAATTAAAATGTTTGTAAATTTGGGTTGCTAAAAAATGTGCTGTCACAAATAAGGTTTACAACAAACATTTTAAAAGTCTCTCTATATTTAAGTTGTATAAGTTTTTGTTTTATTTTAAAGAAATTAAACTATACATTTTAGTGCAGTTTATGTAGGAAAGAAAAGTTGAAACATATTTTCAAACAAAAAAAGCCTTGGCTTTACCTCAAATGCTTGGTGAATAAATGTGCATGTATATATATTAAGTGCTAAAGAAGAAAAGTCCCATCAGGACAATGGCTATTCTCTTCTGCTAACGGGAGGAGTTGCATGCTTAGAGACTTTAAGTAATTTGAAGAGTTATCAAATGACAACTACACTATGACCAAGTTCTTCAGACTCTCCAAAAGGGGCTCTATGTGCCATTCCACCTAATATGCCCATGAGGAGAAATACTACCTTCCCTTCTATTACAAATTATTGAATTGTCCATGTGATTTGGCACATTTGGATTCAGGGAAAAAGTATCTCCAAATCTCACTAATATATCACTTTATCAAACATCACTGTTTTGTTTTTATTTAATTCTTTTTAATTTTTTTAAAGATTTTATTTATTTATTGACAGAGAGAGAGAGAGATCACAAGTAGGCAGAGAGACAGGCAGAGAGAGGGGGAAGCAGGCTCACTGCTGAGCAGAGAGCCCAATGTGGGACTCGATTCCAGGACCCTGAGATCATAACCTGAGCTGAAGGCAGAGGCTTAACCCACTGAGCCTCCCAGGTGCCCCCATCACTGTTTTTGAATAATGGATGATCACTGGTATTTGGAGAGGCCAGTTCTCAGTTTGAGTGAAACGTTTTTGAAGTCGTTATTAATGCAACAGATCTTATTTTTATGTTTTGGAGAGACATTCGACATTCTAACTTGATACTTTGATTAATCAATTCTTTCCAGAAATTTACAACTTCAAACATCTTGTTTAACTGACTTTGTGTATGACACTAAAAAGTGGCTGAAAATTTAATTACAATAACTAATTATTGGTTGGCATCAATCAGCATGTTTTTACAAACCTATTTTTTACCTACATGTCTCCAGAATTTTGGGACCTCTGAAAACCCAACAATTCAATGTTCATGTATACATAAATCTCACATTGGAAGAATTACTATAACTGTAAACTGAGTATACAAGAAGTGTCATAGACAACATTTGATACTACCACTAAATTTACCAATATTGGTGCCATATTGAAAGACCTGCTATGAACTGAGAAGAAATAATGTCCTTATTTCCTACATCTCAGAAGAGCAAATATTAGGAACAACATTGATGCTTAATAACTATCATTCCCGAATAGATACTTAATAAGACCAGGAGTAGCCTTACCTTTACCATAAGCTACTTGGTTTCTTAGCAATTGGTTCTCTTCCCCTCTTTTCCCTCCCACCCATGTTGGAGGGTATTCAAACTATTACATTATTATAGAAATGATTGTTGAACTCACGGATCATTAGACTTTGGAATAAGAGTGCCAAGCTCCTTGATTCGGTAATTAATATTATACCTTCTTCTTCTTTCAACTATTAAAAGAGAAATGTTATTGATTATTCTCATTGAAGCATAATTCACTTTTGGACAGCTGTAAACTTTCTTAATAATCTTTAAAAAAGAGTGAATGAAAAAATTTCCTTATAATCAAAAGAGTATTCAAAATAAAAATTCAAATATATTTTAATCTAAAAGTAAAAAATGATGGTATTAGAAATGTGATTCTATTATTGACAATGCTTTAAAAACATTTTCTCTCAAAACAACTTTTTTTACTTTCTGAAATGCTATAATATTCACTCATACTGAAATGCATATGTATTTATATATACTTATCTTTTTGGATCACCATTTCACACATACTCATTTTGCCCATCAGGATCACCATTTCACACATACTCATTTTGCCCATCAGGATCTGCACCAGGCTTTATTCTTCTTATACAATCCCCAGAGACCCAACACAACTTTTGGCAGATCTCAGACATGTGTGCCCAACTAGACTGTGACCTTCTTGAGGGCAGGGGTCATTTATTCCTCATTTTTCTATTCTCAGAGGGTCTGGCATATAGGAGATATTAAATAAATGTTGATTAGACTGTAAATAAAATTTTCTAATTTAAAATTTTTCAATAATATATAGAGTAATGGCTTTCAACCTTTGGCATACATCAGTTGGGGCCCAAGGATTTGCACTTCCGACAAATTCCCAGGTCATGTTGATGCTGTTAGGAACCACATTTTGAGAACTACTGATATAAATTCTTATTCAGAGACCGTTTTCTTTGTTTGCATTTCCACGACTTAACTGCTTTTGGAAATTTTATGATCTAATTAATATTCAGTAAATATCAGATATACAAATAAGTAGAGTTTCCTATATTGACCGCTATAAGAAAGCAGTCTTATGGAGTAGAGTGTAGTCTTACAATATGCTCTATATTCCTAGAATCAAGAACCACAACATATCCTTCTACACAGTATTTTTTCAATAGGTAACATTTTAAAAATCTTTCCAGGAAAATGGAGGAAGAAAAAGGTAATAAAGAAGAAAACCATATATCAAAAATATTTGAAAATACTTAATGCATGCTAAAAATTAAGATCTGCTACCACAAACAAGGAAAGTCATGAAAGAATAATAATTGACTCTACAAAGCAATTTACCATGAATGGATTTGACCTTCAGTAATAATATATTGGGATTACTCTAAAATTAGAATATAATTGATTCTTGAGGGAGTTAATTCAAAAAACAATGACACCACATTAAAAAACTGAAAAGATAAACAAAGGTAAAGCTGATAGAAATACATACATATTTCACAGTAAAAATTATTAACAATTCTATGTTCACACATACTACTGTATTATAAAACAAACTTTTAAATATAAGATGAAGAATAGCTATCAAGGATGTTCACAGTTTTACCTCAAAATAAGGCTTAGTCCTATAATATTTCTTCAAAATCTATTATTTAAATGTACCTTATGTAAGATATCAGAAGTTCCTACTCTACTCTTCTTAGATTGTGCCTGATAAATTTTTAATGGGTAATTATAATGAGAACTTTGGTTCCTCAATGTTTTCATATCCAGTAGTAGTTATTTGTGAAGGAGTCAAGTTTTAAGAAATTACCAAGGTTAGTGCATGCCGTGTGTGGTTTCACTCTCCACAGCATTGATATACCCATTCTTTCCTGTTCTGAGATCAGGGTGAGAGAGGAAACTATCCTGGACCCATACTTAAGAGGAGCCACTTTTGCCTTCTTTCACCACACCCTTCCTTCCCAGCGAGCCAGTTAGTTCATGGAGTCAAGCTACACTGAGTAACTCACACTGGGGCTATCCTCCCAAATTCCCTGGGCCCACTTCCAGAGCCTGTGTAGGCTCCTTCCTGGGTCCATTCTCCTGAGGTCCTCCTGAGTGAGGACCATGACACCGATGTGCTCACCTCTAGGCTCAAGATTCAGACGAGGGCATTTATTTACACAGGTGGTTGTGGAGTTCAAATGTATAAGACAAATGTGCGTACTCATGTCTGAGGCCACTGGTAGTACAGAAAGAAACAAGGAGTTGGGAGAGCAGTGATATGGGCTGCTGGCTTAAGGCTAGCTTTGCTTTACCCTGACGTCCCCCACTCAGAGCTCCGATGATCTGAGAATTCTTAATTCACATCTGGCCTTCCAGTATTTAGAAAGAATAGAGAATACTTAAGGTAGCACTCTCTAGCTTGAGTTACAACTTTTAAATATTTAAACTTCTGGTAAGTGGGTCTCCATTTGTCCTCTTGCCATGATCCCCCAAAATTTTAGGGGTGGTCCTAGATTCATCATATTTAAAATAGGATATTAAAGTGTTTTTTAACATTGAGATCTCCAAAAAGCAGTATCTTCCAGTAAGGAAATCCAGATTAGCAAACACTTGACGATGGACATACTAGGCACCTATCATACTTTATGCTAAATGACCTGCTATTTAAACTGGAGACGTAGAGAAGAGAAGAAAAGAGCAAGGAGAGTCATGAGTTAACAGGTTTTAAAAGACGAGAAAAGCCCATAGTTCCTTGCTGTATTAATCCCTTCTATCAATAACTGGCTCCTCCCTACTTGTATTCTACTCATCTCACAGTCTGGACTAAAGGTGATCTGCTCCACTGCTAAGGACTATCAGACTGAGAACATTTGCCTTTCCATGATGACCTCACAGATGGTTAGAACCACTTGTCAGCTCTTCCCTTGCAACCTCGCCATCAGCAAACCCCGATCAGCCTGTGATGTAGCAGGTACAATATGAACAGACAGATATAGGGTCCACAGATCCCTGAAGGATCAATTTCCACTAACCACATGTAAGAAAAATCCTGGTTTGTTTTAGAACTTTGAAGTTTTTATTTATGTTTATTCTATTTTATTCTTTTCTCATTTTTTGATTGGCCTTCCAAAACAGGAAGGCTTCACACTCAGACAAGCTCACTTGAGGCAGTTAAGCACTTGAGACGTGACCAAACACTATCAAGCTCAATACTGCTGTTAACCTACTTCCTCACTGGTATTTCTCATCTCATGTGACCAGTGATCAGAGTCAAACTGACCCCTAGGAAGGCATCACAGACATTTAATTAATTAATTGATTGATTGATTGATTGATTGATTTGCAGAGGTGGAATTCAGCAGTACAATGTCAGCAATGTCTTTCAGATAACATCATTAAAAAGGGAGGGGCAGATTGACACAGAAAGATGAGAACATGGAGTTGTTTCTTGCTTTATAAGTGGCGTACATTTTCTAAAGCCACTTTTATCTCTAAACCTTTGAGTCAAAGAGTCACAACAGAGTTCAAATGTAAGGAGACAATTTGAGATGTTTCACTTCCTAAAAATATGTAGCTCTTCTGAGAGTTCATATGATTTAAATTTCCCAAAATAGCACAACTAGTGAACATATACTATTCATTATGGTTATTTTGGTTATATGACCTCATAATAATACTTACAAAGTGACAATAAAAGACCACATATTTTAACTTCCCTGGATTTCCTCTTGCATTAATTTTTTTTTTTTTTTTTAGAAAAAAAGGAAAATATACTTACTGAGGTTGTGGTTGTCCTTTTTTTGTCTCTCTTTTGCCAAAGCTCGTGTATCTGTTTCTGATCAAAAGGAAGATAATTGAAATTGTGCTTAGTTCTACTTTAAAACCGCTCTAGTCAACCTAATTCCAGAAATATTAGGTGAAAATACAATATTACTTGCTCCAAATGGCATAATAATATTTTTATGCCAATATTTAGAAATTTGGAGCAGAGCACTCTATAAGAGGCATTGGCAAACCTTTTAGGGTTTGAATAGTAAAACCTGGATTTGTATTCTGGCCTTCCTTTTAATAGCCATGTGATCTATTACCTAAGTTCTCTGTGTCTCAGCTCCTCATCTGTAAAATTGGCATAATATAATACCTATCTGATGATCACTGTGATGATGAAAAGAGATACAGTGCATAAACTGCTCCATCATTATTATTATTTTAAGAATTTTAAGATTATTCAAAATTATTTCAGCTTAATTTTTACAACCAACATTTTTCATAATTAACTATGATTTCTACATCCCTGGAGTTGGAAACAGCAACACTTCTTAGGTATTCTTATCAAACGCTTCCAGGAAATGACACTTTATGTGCTACATGGTTGCAAGCATTTGTGATAGTCTCCAACATTGCCTACCATGATTCTCAACGATATTCACATCCTTGGGTGTTCCTTTGCACATTAGACAGGGCTGACCTGGGACACCAACAGAATATGTGAAAATGACTAGTGTGATCACTAGTGTGACCAAGACTAGGTCATAAAAGACACGTTCAGGTACCACTTTAGTGTCTCTTGGAACACCAGTCATGTCATGAGGACATTTGATCAGACTCATAGAAAGGTTCATGTGGTAAAGAAACAAAGTCTCTTGCCAACAAACAGCACTAACTTTCAAGACCTGCAACAGAACTGTTTTGGGAGCACATCCTCTAGCCTGCCTTGTCTCAAATGTCTGTACCTCTGGACAACATCTTGACTGTAGTCTTATGGAAGACTGAGTGAAAACCAATTTTCTAAGCCATCTCTGGATTTCTGACCCATAGAGATGATATGAGAGAATAAATATTTATTATTTCAAGTTGTTAAGTTTTGGGATAATTTGTTATATAACAAAGGAAGTAGTTGACTTAAAAGGGATAAAACTAAAAAGCAACATTACCTGTAATTTCTCTTTTCATTGGCAGACTACTTGGACAGGAAGCACTTGTAAGGCCCATATTAACTGGTGAAATTCCCTGCTCACCACTATACACGTCCAAAATACTTCCAGACAACTTTAGAAATAAAAGGAAGAAAAGATGAATTAAACCTCCTGTAGACACTGATATATTTAGATGCATATTTTAAATTTGCCATTTTATTAGTAATTGTTATATACAGCATTTTAATTGTAAACAAGAGTGAGTATGCATTGACTTTTCAAAATCATTATGGGATGCTTGTGGATATGTTGAGAAAAAGCTATTTATATTTAAGCAAAAATAGAAATTAGTTCACTCATGAAAGAAAATTCCGATTAATATTTACAAAGTTATGGAAGTTTGATCTGCACATTACCTGGTTATAAATGAGTAATATTTTAAAAAATCGCTTGGACAAAATCAAAATACATATTAGCAAAGCTGGAAAGTTCACTGCATATCATAAATTAGGTATAATGGCTGAACATTTTGGAAGCCTTCTTAATGCCATCAGTGCTACCAGCAACTCACAGTCAAGAGGTGTTTTACACTGTTAATTAAGTGAGAAACTTTCTTTCCTTCCTGGAAGGCATACTTTTTCTCATCGCACACTTAATGTTCTAGATTATTATAAATATCCCAGCTGGTAACCAAAAGTAGTCTAAAACTACTTTTGCCTCTAGTGGATATAGGGTACATCTAATTATAGAAACACTGCAATTTCTAATGTGCTTCTTGAGAACAATTTTTCAGAAAACTAAGATGTTTTATAACACAATTCAAAATTGTACAAATTTATTATTTAAAATGTGCTTATTGATTTGACTTCGCAAGAAAATTTAATTTAAATAATATTCATAATTCAAGTTAATATTCATTAATCCAAAGCAACCCACATTTAAAATGTAGGATTTGAACATTTAAAATATTTTCATTTTAAGTACCTATATTTCATTTCTGGGCAGTAAAATAAGAACCAAATAAGTAGTAACTTTTTTCTTTTCTTAAGGACCTAGAAATAATACAAATAATCAAACAAAATTATAACTATATTATTATAGAGATTCTTAATTCCTTATTTAGACTTTTTTTGTAAAAGTCCAATTCAAACTGAGGGAAATTTTTGATACTTATAAAGTCAGACTGAAAATAAATGTGAAGAAAGAACATTTTAAGACCCAAGTTAATTCTGACATAATAATCCATTAAACTACAGTAACAAATATTATGAATTTTGGAGGAAAAGGAACTTGAAAAATACAGTGGAAATCAGGCTAATATATGTGAATATGTAGATCAATAAGAATATCATAGATGAATATGTTATTCTGATACATATTTTTATATGTCGGTTCTTTTCATTATTTACTCTATTAAGATTCATCCTTATTTTATATAAACTCACTGTTTTAAAATGTATTTTTACTTCATAAATCTTGGAAGGGAACACTTAAGTTGAATATTTATTCATATTCAAGTTCCTCATCTGAAAAAGAGTTGATCAAATTGGATAGATGATGAGTGCTTATATAGGAACAATACAATTAGGAAGAAATCCTAAAAGCAGATATTTCCCTAATGTGTGAGTCATGTAGTCATACTGTAAAAGTAAAAAATTTCAAGACCTTTTTTGAAAATCTTGTTGGTTATAAGCTGAGGCATCACCAACCTGGATTGTACATTTCCTCTGTGCCTTTGAGAAATATAATGGATGTGCTGTAAAAAAAGATAGGGAGTGAGGGGGAAGGAAGAAGGAAGGAACCAGAGAAAGGGCACTTTTCTCTGAAGAGCTTGAATTCAGATGGATTTCAATGCAGCAGTGGCAAATTGCAAAAATGTTTAAGAAGAAAGGGAGCTATAATATATATACTGTAACAATAAAGTGATAAGTTCCCAACTATAACATTACTCTGGGTCCATGTTACTTGGTCAGACCATACCTAATATAGAAATGGTGCTGGAATTCTGATAATGAATCTAATCCTGCTTAACTATAGGTATATTACATTTTCTTCTGACCTTGATTATTGTTTAATTTATGCCCTAAAGCATAATGATTAATATCATATTTAATTTTATGCTGTAGGTACCACTCTATTTCATGTAAATGGCTAATCACTTTTTGAATATCATTAGACAACTGGTTTCAATTTCAAAATATGTATTATACCTCCTGTTATCTACAGTGCCTTTCCTCCTTTAAAATATGTGAGTACAATGTTAGTGAAAATTTAAAGATTACATACACCCTTGAAAAGACTTACAAAGCAAAATTGTATTTACTTTTCTCAAAGGTACATGTTACTTAGGTAATGTATTAACTTTATTTTGTAGATTAGTAGGAAACTGGATAGATATTTTATGAAGAAATACATATTATTCTGGTTTTAAAAACATTGCTTTTTCAATAAAGCAAACCCTTGACATGACATGACATGATATTGAACATATCAATATTAACAACAAAATCACAAATTTTAAATATATATAATAAAGAATTTATCATAATATTATTTCAGAAGTTAGAACATACTCCTCAAGACAATACTTCCTTCTGGTAAAAAGCATAAACCCCTGATCTCAGAAGTTGCCTTCAGGTGAGGAGTGATTGCCAGTGGTTCTTGTTGTTTAGGGTTCTCCACCCTAGATTTTAGTCACACCTCCATTAGTGAGACTATAAAGACTGAAGTAGATTAGGCCCCGACCTTCCCACATATGTACCTTCACATATGTAATTTCACAGTAGCTGATATTCCCTGAAGAAAATAAACAAACTAGTCAACATATCAAAACATTTGAGGAAAATGATTTTTTCAAAGTAAAACAACATGCAATGTGAGAAATAACACCAGAAGCAAAAATTAAAAAAAAAAAAAGAAAGATCACATGAAACCAATTTTCTTAAATTAGTCTAATGTTTGTTCTAAAAAAATAAAAAGTTTGTAATAATTAATTATATTAGAACAAATTAACATATGAATGGCCAAAGTGAATAAGCAGAAAGAAGAGGTTTAAAAATATAGTACTTGAAAAATAGTATTATAAAGAATATAAAATGGAAAATAGCATCATGAACACAGTGAGAAAGGAATAATGGAATTAGTAAACTATAAAACCAAATTGAAGTAATCTTTCAGGAGGATGAAGAAAAGGACCCAGAAATAGAACATATAGAAGAAAGTCTAGTCAGTATGGAAGACAGACTTATTAGAACTACAATACAAATATTAAAAGTTGCAGAGAGAAAGAGAAATAAAATTAGAAGAAAAAATTTTTAAGAAATAATGGAGATACATTTCTGAGAATTAACTAAAGTCTATTGCTTTATTATATCTTATTTTATTATGATTTTATTTTTATTAAAAAATACATAGGAAAAAGTTACCCCAGACATATTCCAGTGAAATTTTAAGACTATAGAATGGCAAAGAGGAGAATCTAAAAGCCTAAAGAGAAAAAGGTAAGATTATGTCCAAAGGAACAAGAATCTGGTTAACGTAAGAGTTTTTCAATAGCAACATTGAATGAAAGAGGAAAGTGAGTATTTTTTATTTTTTTAATTCTTTTTAAAGATTTTATTTATTTATTTGACAGAAATCACAAGTAGACGGAGAGGCAGGCAGAGAGAGAGAGAGGGAAGCAGGCTCCCCGCTGAGCAGAGAGCCCGATGCGGGACTCGATTCCAGGACCCTGAGATCATGACCTGAGCTGAAGGCAGCGGCTTAACCCACTGAGCCACCCAGGCGCCCCGAAAGTGAGTATTTTTTAAATGTTGAAAGAAAAGAACTTAAAACACAAGTTTATATCCAGCTTAAGAGTCATTCACAAATGAGGCCATGATAGAAATATTCCTAGAGTCATAAAATACTTAAGGATGTTTACCCAGAAAAACTAACATTGAGAACAGTTTTAGATAAAGTACCTAAATAGAAGAAGATATTTAAAGAATATGCTTCAAAAATACAAAATAAAAATGATCACATACCTTAGTAAGTGGTTGTAGTCTAAAAAAGATGAGGAGAACCAAGGTAAAAAAAATGAAATATATAATGATATAACTTGATATTAAAGTTTAGATAATATCAATATGATTGAAGTAAAGCAAAAGGAAACCCAAGGGTGTAAAAGTAGTTAAAGCTAAGGAGAAATAAATGGGCACACTTAAATAATAAAGTAAGATGAGAGAAACAGGTGAAAACATATCAGTGTAAATGAGTCAAACCTCTCAGCAAAAAGGCTGACAGTTTGGATAAGACAGTACAAGAGACACACCTACATAGTGAAGATTTTCACACAAAGATTGAAAATTAAAGGATGGAAAAAGATATAGCCAGTAAATGATAACCATAGAAAACTGACATACCTATATAAATATCAGAGAAAATAGATTTAAAAATTAGAAAATGTACTAGGGATAGACAGAGTCTCTACATAATAACAAAGAGTGAAATTCTCAAAAAAGAATTATAATTATAGGCATGCATTCATATAATAAAATAACCTCAAAATATGCAAAACTAAATGTTTTGAACTGTAAGGCAAAATTATTAAATCAACCAGTGTAGTGGGAAATTTTGACATTTCTCCTCATTTTTGGAAAGTCAAGCAAACAACAATAATCAGTAATGTTATAGAACATTTGAATAAAAAAACTAAAAGCTTGGCCCAATAGACACTGCAAACTTCCATATCCAAAAATTACAGAACATATAATTTTCTTGAGTATATATGGGACATATATAAATATTGATTATGAACTCTGTCAAAAAACACCTTCAATGTATTTCATAGAGACTTGATTTCTAAAATCCTTGGAAATTTTTAAATAATTCAAAAGTAAAGACAAAATCATGCTGGAATTTTGAAATAAGTAAAAGATACTAAAAATACACATAAAGAAACTTCTGGGATATAGCAAAACAATGCTATAGAAGGAAATTCATACCTTTAAAAAGGAACATAAAAAATAGATAAAAATTTGAAATTTGATAAATTATCATTCTCAAGAAGCTAGGAAAATAACCAAATAAATCCAAAGAAAGTAGAAAAGATAATAAAATAAGAACAAAAATTATTGAAAAAAATATAAAAGTAGATCCACAAAGCAAGTTTTTGTTTTTGTTTTTTTTTAATTAACAGGAATGATATGTTTCTGGAAAGATTTAGGAAAAAGAATTAAGAATAACTAAATACTATTTCAAGTGAAAGAAAGGTAATACTAAGAGTACAAGTTGAGATTTAAAAATAAGCAAGACAATGTTGTCTGTTTTTACCACTTCTGTTCAACATAGTATTAGAAATTCTAGCCAGAGCCATTAGGCAAGAAAAAGAAACAAAGTCATCCAAATTGGAGAAGTATGAATAAAATGATCATGTTCATAGATGACATGATATTATATCTAGAAAAACCTGAGATTACACACACACATATATATACACACAGAGCTATTAGAGCCAACAAAGAAATACAGCAAAGTTGCCAGATATAAAATGAACATCCAAAAGTCAGTGTATCTTTTATACACCAGCAATAAAGAATCTGAAAAGGTAATTAAGAAACCAATCCTATTTACAAGAACATCAAAAAGAATAAAATATTTAGTAATAACATTTACTCAAGGAGCCAAAAGACTTATACACCAAAAATGAAAAAATATTGCTAAGGGAAATTTAAAAAGATATGTATAAATAGAAAGGCATTGCATATTCATTGATCAGAAGACTTAATATTATTAAGATGACAACAGTTCCCAAAGTGATCTACAGATTCAATTGACTCTCAAAAGCACTTTTTGTAGAAAAAGAAAAACCCATTCTAAAATTCATATAGAATTTTGGGGGTCCCCAAAAACAATCTTGAAAAAGAACAAAGGTGGAGGACGCACACATCCAGATTTTAAAACTTACAATAAAGTGACAATAATCAAAATAGTGGGTGTTTGCATAATAGCAGACATAGACCAATGGAGTGGGATTTCTGCACTATTTCAGGCACAGTGTAGAAATAAACCCTCAACCATATGGTGAAATGATTTGACAAAGGTGCCAAGATCATTCAATAGGGACAGCATAGTCTTTTCAAAAAATGGTGTTGGAGAAAGTAGATTCCACATGCAAAGAACAAAGTTGGACCCTTATTTTATACGTTATACAAAAATTAACTTGAAATGGATCAAAGATCTAAACATAAGAGCTAAAACTATGAAGGTTCTCAGAAAAAAGATGGGTGAAATCTTGATAATGAGCTCAGTGATTATTATTATTTTTTTAATCTACCACTAAAGTCACAGGCAACCAGAAGAAAAAAAAAAAGAATTTAGACTTCATCAAAATTTAAAGCTTTGTACATCAAAGCACATTAAAAAGAGAGTGAAAAGATAACTCATCAGTATAATAGTGAAACTATTTGCAAATCATATAAGTAAGAGATTAATATGCAGATTATATTTTCTTAAAATTCCAACAACTCAACAACTGCAGCAACAACAAACCACCCGATTAAAAAATGGGCAAAGGATTGGAATAGACATTTCTCCAAAGAAGAAGGCCAATAAGCACATGAAAAGATGCTCAACATCATTAGTCATTAGGGAAATATAAATTAAAACCATAATGTGATACCACTTCACATTCATTAAGATGACTATTATCAAGAGAAAGGAAAATAACAAGTGTTGGTAAGGTGCAAAAACTGGAACCTTTTCTGATGATGTGAATGTGAAATGATGCAGTTGTTGTGGAAGATGATATGACAGCTTCAAGTAATCTTTGTAAAAACTCCATGAGGAGTTAAAATGTTTCCCATTTTAAATATAAAATAATTAAAACTGAAAAATTAAGTTATCTTAAGATCATACAGTTCTATAAATAGTGGGCTTGGGATTTAATTTTGGGTTATATGAAACAAAGGCTGGATTCTTTACTACCTACCCCAGTCTGGAAAGATCCTTTCCTTAACACTTTGAATGGTAAGAAGTGATTTGAACATGCAAAAAGTTGGAAGCCATTGAACAACTTTTTTCTCAGTTTTATTCAAGTATCAAAATCCAACCTACTCTCTAAGGCTCAACTTAAAGTCCAAACGTTCTCCAACACTGTCTTTTATGGCAGCGCGGTTTATTTTTCTCCTCACCAAAACATACAGGACTGATAAACTCAATCATACATTTAATAATTTAGTTTATATTTATTGTTTTACCCCTCTTCATTTATTATATTCCACTCAGCAAAGAGAGTCCTGTAGTATATACTACTTACCGTGTTCATGAAAATTACTTATCTAAAAGCCTGAGAATTTTCTGGAGAGATGTGTGTGTGTGTGTGTGTATACACATATGTATGCATAATGTATGTGTATAGATGTATTATATATGTATACTATGTATGTTTGTCTATATGTATGTGTGGTCTGTGTGTGCGATAAGTCCTTCTCTCAGATAATCTCATTATAAATACAAAAGAGGAAAGAAAATACATTTATTATATATTTTCAGAAAATTTTTCAATATAAACACTAAAAGCAAAAAACTTCATATACCCTTACATATATATGTGTATGTGTGATATCTATGTGTCTATATTTACATCACATATTTAGTGTAAGGTTCATGGGAAAACTGAGTTGTTTGGATCTTCTATTTTTCTTTTCTGTGAAGACATTCACGGTAGAACTAAAATGGTAAAAGTAAGCCTGAAATTATTAGAATAACTGTAGACATAAAAAGAAGAGAAACATCAGGCATAAAGAGAGAGCACTATAGGGGAGAACATACCATACAATGTATGCATACATTAAAAAAATGGCATTTAAAAGATTATTTTTTTCCTTTGGGGTATTTGTTCATTTAAATGTAGTAAACTAGATTTTTCCAGTTTTAAGACACACACTATTGATCTCCCTCTGTATTTTATTTGCAAAAGCAGGGCTACATATGAGGTTTGAATGACAAACATTGAATAGGGAAGTCCCACTGAGTTATTATTATTTTTGTTCTATTATGAGTGAAGAAAAATAATGTGTTGGGCGGGAGTAGAAGGTCCCTTGTCCTTGGCCAGCTGGCTTATAACTTAAGTAGAAAAGATAAAACACAAAGTAGAGATGGTAACTTAGAAATACTTTTGCATCACACACTTTATATGCATATGATCTACTTAATACTAAATTAATAAAAACAGCGATTGACTTAATATAAACACTACAATAAATAAACAGTGGAACCCTCACTTTCTGATAGAAAAGTCCCAATATACATTTTTAACAATTCTTTTTCTTACTACAGAGACAATAACAGTATTTTTACTGTATCCAGAGCACCTAACACTATGTTGTAAGTAAACAAGTTTGTTGGTCTACAGCAGATTATATATTATGCATTTCAAAGCTCAATTTCTACATACCTTGTTTTATGGACTATTAGTTTATAAAGCTGACATTCAGTATTTAAGGTGGCTTCATCTCCAGACATTGAAAGAATTCCAAAATGCACTTGCTCACCAGTTTTAACGCTGCAGTGTCTCTAACCTTCACGAGAGCAACCGTTTTCTCTTTCTACTTCATCATTTTCTTTTCCTTAAAAACTGGCAAACAATAGCTGAGAGGACTGGGCAGAAAACTCAGCGCCAAGGTGAACTTTGGCTCTTCCTTGGACTTTAAGACTATCTGCTCTAGATTGTGATTGACAAAAGCTTGCTTGTTGATGTTATGCCCTCCTCTCAAGTTCCAACCAAATGCAAGGGGCTGTTAATGTTTACTCAGTCCTTGTCTCTGGAATGGTCTTGAACTATAACAGTTTACTGAGATTGCCAAATGCTACCAGCATTTAGAGACACCTGATTGAAAAATAGCTATCTATGATAAAAGAAATGAGTTACTCGGTACCACCACATCTCGAAAAGGAAGGGGTGAAACCAAGACCACCCGGTGGAAATTACAGGGAGACAGATCTAAACTCACCGGCTAAGCTATCAGCCTACATGTGTGTGGCAGAGAATCCTATCAGGCCGGGGTTCCTTCAAACCTTAGGATTCTTCAGTTCTAGGAAACAGCTTCCTTCTGAGACTGCTGGCACAGGAGGGTGGGTAGGATTGTTGTTGCATCTGGTATCCTACAGGACTGGATTCAAAACCTCCCCTGCCATTCACTAACTGCGTTAACCAGGACAAATTACTGCACTTCTCTAAGCCTCTTTCCTCAACTGTAAAGTTATTATAGGTAAGACTAGCCTCTCTCCCATAGGTTTGTTGGGATGATCTATACAATTTTTCACAAAAAGCGTTCTGCACAATCCTTGTCACAGAACAAGTACCTGAGGCACAGTAGCTATTATAATAGTTGTTATCCTTGTTGCTACTGCTTTTTCTGTTAAAAAAAATTATTAAATACTAATGTATAATGGGAATAATTTTTTCAATATGTGTGGATTTTGAAATATTTATTTAACATGTGTTTGCTGAACCCCTATGATGTGCTAGGCATTATGCTAGGTGCTGAGGATAAAATAATAAACAGGTCACAGCTCTAGGTTCCAGGGACATAGCAGTGAACAAGACAGACAAAATGTTTATCCTCAAAGAGTTTACATTCTAGGGGTGGGAGCATGCAATAAATAGGTAAATAAAATAATCATTCTAATAAGTGTCAGAGGTCATCAAAATAAGACAGTGATTTAGGGACTGATGAGATGGGGTCTTTAAGCTAGCCTGATTGTGGAAGGCCTCTGTGACAAGTTGATATTGACTGAAGATTGGAAACTTCAGCCATGCAAAGGGGCAGCCATGCAAAGATCTGGGACAAAAAAGGAAGTTCAATGGTCCTAAGATGAGAGTAGGCATATCATGTTCAAGGGGCAGGAAGAAAGCTATTGAGGCCAAAGCCTAAAGTTAAAGGGAAATGCTGACAATGGTAAAATGTCTGGATTATATTCTGAGGATTTTAGGAAGTTAACAGAATGTTAAGCAAGGACAAACAGGATCTAATTTTTGCTTTGGGCAGATCATTTTGTCTACTGTGTGAACAGCTGTAAGGGGCAAGAAGTAGCAGAGAAGTTAGGCTAGATTCTGTTTCTGAAGTTCAAGTGAGAGATGATGGTAGCTTGGAAAGTGTTTTCAGTAGAGGAGCTGATAAGAAGGTGGGAGATTTGGAAAATCTTGAACGCTTGTGAGAATGTACTGATAGATGTGAAGGTGTGGGAGTAAGAGAGAGAAGAAAGAGGACTCTTTAGGAGTAGGGGTTCTAGATGAACCAAAAGTAGATTTGGGTAGGTGGGGGGGGGGGGAGATTTCTGTCAATCATATTAAGTTTGAGATGTCTGTTAGAAGCATTAAAGATGTCAAACGGTAGGATAAATGGGTCTAGCATATAGGGGAGAGATGTAGGCTAGAAAAGGGTAGAGATTACCTGTAAGATGTATAAATACATGAGAAAAGAGGGCTGAAGTCTGTGCCTTGGAACAGGTGAGAATTGAGACACCTATTAGAAAAGAAAGAACCAGGAAGGTGGGTAGAAAAGCAGAAAATGTGGTGCCAGAGAATCCCCGATCATACATCAAGAAAGAAAAATGATCAACCATGGCAAATACCACCGAGAAGCCAAGTGAGGTGAGAACGAAGACCTTACTACTGGCTTCTACTTTGGTTGGTTTTAAGAGCTCCTTTAGAATTGTGAGGACAATGGCTCTGTTGGAGACTAGAAAACAGAAGGGTAGGAAATGGTGGCAGGGTGAGGATGGAAGCAAGAAGCCCTTCTGTGAGTAAGTCAGTCATGAAATAGTGTGGCAACCAGAGAGAAAATGTGTTCAGAAGGAGTTTTGGTTTTACTTTTAGGGAGTGTTATTAAAGACCAGTGTAATGATGATATGCATAACCCTATAGATCAGAATAGACTGATTATGGAGGAGAAGGACTCACTATTTAGAGAAGGAAAGACCTTGAGAAGGTAAGAAGGAGTAAGATCCAGGGCACAAGTGGTGGGCTGGCCTTAGATTATGAGCTGGAGCAATTATAGAAGAGATGGCAGAAGAAATTAAAACAGATGCAGATGATTTAGTAGAATTGGTGATGCCAATCTACTAATGAATGAATCCAATAGTGTTGCATACATTTCTCCTTAAAATACATTGTAAAAGAGAAATTGGCTACAAAATGAAGAATGGGCAATGAATTGCAGGGTTTTGAGGAGAGAAGGGGAGATATTAAAAACTGGTCTGAATAAATGAGAACTTTCACAGGGCATAGCTGTGTACACCTGCAGAATGGGTGGTGAAAGGCCCTGCGAAGTTTCGGTGATGTATTTGAGGTGAGTACTATGAACAATGTGGTGAAATTTTATCCGTTAACCTGCTCGGGCTGAGATGTGGAGTAAGATGAGAAAAGTCTAATCAGGGCAGGGGTTTTGCCAAGGAAGTAAAATGAAGAAAAAGAGGGGAGATGTTAGGAGTATTTGCAAGAGGACTGGTTAGAGTGCTTGACCAAGGACTCTAGACAGGTTAAAGAAATTTCCAAAATGTTGTGAGTGTGAAGTCATAACTATTGAAAACAGTGATAGAGTCCATTGATTTTGAGCTTGAACAACTGATGAAATAATAACACTACAGTAGAGGTACAAATAGAATGTTAGGGTTAAAAAGTGTGAAATGAAGATCTTATGGGATAGAAAAAATAACAATAACAAGATCTAGGATGCAATCATGTGAAGGAATGGCTAAATGGGGAAGAGAAAAATAAATTGACACTAAAGAGACTGAGAAACTGACAGGTTAGGGTTTTGTCAAAAGTATGACTGGTTTGGCTGAATGTTTCTGGCACCTTGGCTCTTTGCAATCTAGTTTACATAGTTGTTACAGTAAGAAGATGCTGACACATTAGGGTTAGAAAAACAAGAGGTAACTTCTTAATTATTCGAACTCTAGTCACTCATCACTCAACATTCATTTCTGAGTCAGAAATATGTGGGCTAAATTGATCTGCAAAGACTTTGAACTCCTTCATTCAACCTGGATAAATGGGAAGGATGACCACAAGTGGTCCAAGATTCCCCTCAGGAGCTTTCAAGTTTCCCATCAATGAAAGTTATTATGTGACTTTTAGTTAAGCCTATATGCAGTGTTCCTAGGATAAATCTTAGCTAAGTGAGATCCAAGGTTTCCTGCTTCCACAGCAAGAGAATGCTAAAATGACTAACAGCACACTCAGTCAACAGGCCCTGAGATTCTACAGATTTCTAGGAGAACTAGAAATTATAAGTAAAATATATAGAAAAGTGAGTCTCAAATAATAGGTGAGAAATTAATAATAATTATTGTTAATTGATAACTACCTCACTTTTGAAGTTTGCTATAATGGACATCTGTTGGTTTAGCCTTGTTAGAATTCCCTGTTCTAGTTTAATGTATGTGTCGCTGAAGAGAGCACAACTCCTGTTCTCATTCTCACTCTTAGTCTAGGTAGTTTGGTGTGGGGGATGCTCAATCCACAGCTGGGTGAGCCCAAGACCCAGAGAAATTGACTTGGGATAGACATATGACAGACATTGCTCTGGTAAGAATCATCCCAGAGATTTAACTGGAACTAAGGGGAAAGCAATGTTCTCCCTCCCTTAGGTTGCCAACCCTGACTGACTGTATCCATTAAGATGAATTTGGCTATATAACAATCAAAAACTCTGATACACTTAGCTTATAAAATAAAGGGGAAAAAAAATCTTACGTAATGTGAAATCCACAGGTAAAGAATTCTCCAGTATCATATAAGCAGGATTTCTTTCAGTTTTTCTTCTCCCTTTGTTTCTTTTGATTTTCTTTATTTACATAGCTTCTGGGCAATAAAATGACTACATCAGTCACATTGTCCTACAACATCACAGAGAGGCAAAACCCTTCTCTTTCTTGGGTCTACTTTAAAGACTTAAGAAAATTCCCAGGGAGTTGCTCAACATGTCAAAATCACAACACAAGCTCATTCCTCAAACTGTCTCTGCCAGGGGAAAGCAGGGCCACCAAGATTGGCTTAGATTAATCAGAAACTTCTCTTCCTTGTGAAGAAGTAGATGTCGGCAAAAAAAACAAAACACAAAAACAAAACAAAAACTGGGTTAGCAAGAAGAAACTATGTGGAACTATGTGCATAGCTTGGAACAGGCTATGATAGTGTTTGCTCGCAAGCTGGGAAAAAAGCCAGCACAGAAGAAAACAAAGGCAAGTTACGGAGGGCTGCCTGCATGCGATAGTCTTAACAATTTACACGTGACATAAACCAACAAATTTCTTTCATGCTTAAGCCCCAGATGAGCCAGATTCGCCCATCTGAACCAAAAGTTCACTTGCTAACACGCTCACTCAAAGCATTCCTCTGAATCCAACAGGTCTTTATTTTTATCCACATGAACTATAAAAATCCTTCAGAGTTTCCTATCTGTTCTACCAGCCATTCTTAAGCATTTTTTTCCCCTCACTTCTTGACTTTTCTTATGTTGTTCTCTTAACTTGTTACTTTTCTGTGTTCCTGGCTACCTCTTAAAATCTTAAGTATCCCTCATAACTGTATTTCAAATATCATCTTTTCCTAAAGCACTTCCAAAAAAATCTCAATGTAATATGGTTTCTCCTTCACTTGAACCCCAGAGCAGCTCTCTGACTAGTATTTCAAATGTACATATGTAGTATACTATACTACATATGTACATTTCAGGGCATAGTATACTATTCATAGTATACTACATATGTACATTTGAAATACATATATATATATATATATATATATATATATATATAAAGCCTTGGAAATAAAAGATTTTAATTATTCTTATAATGCAGAAGATAGCAGAAAGGTTAAGTGACTTGCACAACATCTAGATTAGAATCTGGGTTTAACACTGAGATCCACACTCTCCCTCCCTGCCTCTCCGGTGCACCTCACTCATTGCCCCACTATCATGTGATCTCCTGACTTGTGAACGGTGTCTTACTCAACTTGAGTTTCCGATAGTACATGGATTATGCTTTGTACATAATACATGTTGAATAAATGCATTTGGCTAATAGAACTCTTTGGTTTTATGTGTAGATCTGGACTTATCAGTGATTGCTGATTGGTCAACACAGGTATTTCTTGATGTAAGTGCAGGTAGGCCTGTAGTATCTATCTTTTTAAAAGAACACTCTAGCTATCATATGCAAATTCCAATAGTTATTGCCACCAATTTGCCCTGAGTAAGGCATTCTATGCAGCCTCTACAAAACAAGTAAGATAATTTGACAAAGAAAATGTTTCAGTATACAATTTTAATGAGTACTACATACAAAGAATAGATTGCAGGAAATTAATATCAATTCCTAAAACCCAGAGGTTGAATACTAGTTAAGAAAATAGTAACTTCATGCTGTGAAATTAGACAGGGAGAAATTATCATTAATAATATATTTATCTAGAGAATTAGTCAGCTTTCTTATAACTATGCTGCCTGAAATCTGAAGAGAGAAGAGGTAGAATTGTCAGTCTATCCTAAAAAATAAAATAAAAATAAAGTCTGCAAAAAGACTAAATTTTAAACTTCATTTGAACTTTGTCAGATAATGCCAGTATTTGTGACCTATTCTAGGAGGCCCTGCTTATCAGAGGAAAGGGATTCTTCTCTCTAGATATTCTGTCTGGGAAAAAAGGAACAGAAAAGAAAAAAAAATGGATACTTTTTTTAGGTCTTAAATTTATATGTTCATCATTAACATAACCCAGCTCATTGATTTGCTGATGAAAAATATCCATACAACACAATACAGTCAGATTCCATTTTCTTTAAATGAAATGTTTAAAATAACAACTCTATCACAATCTTTCATATTTTTCCCACTTTTTGAAAAGATCTAAAACTGTAAACAAACCAACCAACAATAACCCTTCAAAGTAGGTGAAAAGATCTTGCACGCCCTTTACAAATAACATTTTTAGTGATTTAATAAATGAACAACGAGAAGGCAACAGCAGTCAAAGAGGAGATAAGATACCATCCCTTCATGACACATCGTTCCAGGAATTTGTGCTGATTGCAACATAGAGGTCTGTCTACAGGCCTTAAAGTAGGGTGAGGCCTGTTCTGCTTTTCTTAAGTTCATCTTTGATCTCTGGTTATTGGTTCTAAAGTGAAGTCATATTTCTTGTTGTTATAATCTTTTTCTTGTCTCTACAAAGTGTAGAGCCTCTGAATCTGATAGTTGTTAGTTGTGGTAAATTAGTCAAAACTTAGCCATTAGCTCATGAGGATGTTTTGATTATATGCTGTGATTATATGTTAAAGATTAAATCACTCATGGAAAATAGCAGATATTTAATTAAATGGATGTTTATAAGGATTAGATAGGTAGATAGAGAGAGAGAGAGAGAAAATATCACAAGCCCTGTCATCTTCCTCAATAACATTACATAATCTTTCTCTGCACCAATAATATTTCCTAATATTCATCTGTTATCTTGTGTCTGTTTCAAAAACATAGAAGACACCATTTACTAATCAAATTAAATTTCTTTTTTTTTTAATCATTGGATGCCATTATTTATTTCAATCTCATTGACCTCCTCAGGTCTAGAAACACTTACTGTTCTTTGCATTAGCAGAGGAGAGTCTGTTCCTTCCTCTTTAAAACTTGACTCCATACCGATTATATCCTCAATTACGTCTTCCATCTAGCAAGATATAATACATTTAGAATACTGTGCATAATGATAAAGAGTTGTGCTTCAGCTTGAATTCAGAGAGAAAAAATTTAGCAATCTTTCAAAGTTTTAAAGAATATTTAAATTAAGGTTATATGTATATCAAAACCCAGAATACTTTAGAGCTTAAAAGGAAGAAATCCTGCCACTCTGATCTGTGTTGCTTTTCCGTGCATTTGCTTCCACCAGCTGGCAGGTGATGGCTGGGCAAATCACCGTGGGCCAGTCCCTTGGAAATCAGTATCTATATAAATAGAGAGGTTATCATGTGCCTCAAGCCAGAGCATGTGTACTTAACCTGTAGAGGGATGACTTCCTACAAACTTTACTTTCCTTTTGAAATGTTTTGATTGCATCTTACAGGTGGATATTCAAATAGCAGTGGTCAAACCAGGCCCTTGGTCCACATGGATACAAACTACACGGGAACATATTATCCAACTTTCCCTAATGGCTAATAATAATAATAATAGGAATATCAACAACAACAATAGTCACTGACCCATTACACAGCAACAAAAGCAAACATACAGTGTTGGGGGATATGCCAGGCACTTTCTCTGTGCTTTGCATCCATCAGCTCATTTAATCTTCACAACAACTCTACGAAGTGATACTATCATTATCTCCATTATACAGAGGGAGAAACTGAGAGGAAAAAAAAGTGCTCAATAGCTCATTCCAGATTATGAAACTGGTGAGTGACAAAGGCAGGACTGAAATTCTGGAAATCTGGCCCTAAAGTCCTAACTTAAGTCACCGTCTTACTCTCTTTCCCAATTCCTTTCTAAAATAGACTTTCTTCTCTCCTGTACTTTAGCTGGAGAAGATTTCAAAAGCTTGTATTTAGTCACCATACAGTACGTCCTTAGTTTTTGGTGTAGTGTTCCAAAATTCATTGACATAATATTAAAAAAGAAAAAAAAAAGGCAGGTGATATAACTCTCTCTCTTTCTCTCTCTCTCACACACACGCACACACACACACACACACACACACACACACAGTCTTGTATTTAAGAAAACAAAACAAAACAACAACAACAAAAAAACGCTTGGGTGACTCAGTCCATTATGCATCTGCCTTAGGCTCAGGGTCATGATCCCAGAGTCCTGGGATCCAGTCCCACATCAGGCTCCCTCATCAGCGGGAAGCCTGCTTCTCCTTCTCACTCCTCTTGCTTGTATGTTTTTTTGTGTGTTTTTTGTTTGTTTGTTTGTTTGTTTGTTTTGCTGTCTCTCTCTCTCTCAGTCAAATTAAGTAAAATCTTTAAAAAAAAAAGGTAATGAGAATGCTGAATTTATACAACTGTAGTACTCTGAATTTCCTATAACATAGGCAGAAACAACTAGGAGTAAACTCAGAGAGATGAGAATATTTTATGATTCTGTTAATGTTATCTTCTAAGCAAGATTTCTGAGAACCTTAGAGAATCAAATATTCAGGCTTCTATTAAGATACTCCCAAAGTTGATATGCCAAAAAAAAAAAAATTGGAACACTTTTCAATATTAATTTAATTAATATTTGTTGAGCAGTATTTATTGCAAGACCTTGTTGCAAGTATTAGAGCTATAAAAACAAACACCACAAAGCCTCTGCCCTCTTGGAACTCTAACGCTAATGAGGAAACAGACAAGAAACAGCTTAAGAACAGACGGTGGTCTGAAGAAATTAAAGCAGGTAGGGAGAGAGCTTGATGGGAATGAGTGTTATTTTAGAAAATGGTCAGAGAAGGACTTACTGATATTTGAACAAAGACATGATAATAACTGAAGTATTAAAGGTAAAGAACCTTGAACCTAAACATTTATAACCAATAAAATATCCCATAAGTACATGGGCGAAATAAAATTGTTCTAAGGCATTATATACTCAAAAGTTTTACAGCAAAAAGGCCTCTGAAAAACACTCTTCCAGGAAGTATTCCAGTTAGATGAAAAGTAAAATTATGAAATCTATACAAATGAAAAATGGGTAAATAGGGGCACCTGGGTGGCTCAGTTGGTTGAGGGTCCATCTCTTGATTTCAGCTTAGGTCTTGATCTCAAGGTCTGCTTTTCTCCTTTTCCCTCTCCTCCTACCCCCACCCCCGTCCTGTGTGCACGTTGTCTTCCTCTCTCTCTTTAAAATAAATAAATAAATCTTCTGAGAAAAAGGAAAAGAAAAAGAAAAACGAGTAAATAAAAGTAAACTTTTTTTGAGCTAAACAAGAATATAGATAGAGAGAAGAGAGAAAGAGAGAGATCCTGTAAGTCCCAATATAGGACGATAGGTGAGAACAAGGCGGTAAGACCATACTAAGGAAAATTTTTACTTAAGGATATGACATAGATCTTGCTGAACAATGACATAGATATAGGAAAAGATATAACTATTGCATCTTAAAAAATTAGACTAACAAAAAAGAAAAGAGAGAAAAAAGGCCTGCTCAATGGAGGATAGAAAAAAAAAACAAATAATGAAACAAAGCATAGTAATTTTAAAATATTAAAAAAGTAATAAATCCTAGAAGTAATAAAAGGAATGTAAATGAGCTAACACACTGCTTGAGAAACTATCTCTCAAATTGGATTTGTTAAAAAGTATTATAATAGTTAATTAAAACAAAATAAGAGAAAATTGAAAATAAAGTGAAAATTGTACCACAAATATGACCAAATGGAAAACACAGTAGCAATGTTAATATTGGGCCATATAAGAATCAAGATAAAATTTTAAAGGAAAAGTAATGCCAAATGATCATAAATTGATATGCATTTAGAAATATCTATGGCAGCAACCTGTCAGAATTCTACAGAAAAGTAAATCAACAATTGCAGTTGAATATTTTAACTCACCTCTCTCAAAATTGTAAATCTGACGTTAGCCTTCCTTTCACCTATTCTTCAGCACAGGCCTTGAGTCTTGTCATCCTCTAAACCACTTCATTTCTAAAATCTTAAATTCTATGATCTCACTGACCAAAACACAATCTTCCTTTTAGATCCAATCTAGAGCCTGTTGCAAGTCAACTAAACAATTTTCAGTTTATGACTCTCTCTCTTGTCTTTGCCTTATTAGCTTTTGGCCCAGTGATCCCAAACATCCCAGGTTTCAACCTCTCCACCTCCTGTCAATTCTGAATTCAAGGTGGAAGAATGGTTTCTGCCAACCATCCTACTGAAATTCCTTTTGTTGTTGTTGCTGTTTTCTTGACTGCTTATCAGCCAAACTCAAGATATTTATCAACCCTTATTTTGCTAGAGTTGGCTACCACACTTGAGTGTATAGTTCATTTAAACTAACTTCTTTAAGCTAACTCTTTGGTTTCGATGACAGCACACTGGCTATGTGTTTATTTTACTTTTATAGTTCCTCTTCTCTGACCACTCACTAAATATCGCTAATGGCTCAATCCCATCCTTGGCTCATTGCTCTTCTTACTCTCTTCATTGATCTCTAGGAGCTTTCTTTCTCACGTGAACTTTTAAGTATCCCCCTGTCCCCCGCTCCCTCACCCCATGCTGACAACTCTCAATCTCTTTTTCCAGTCTAGATCACTCTCTTTGAGGCAAACTTGGATCTCTAACTGTCACTGGCATCTCTACATGGTGATCTCTGAGATACCCCAACTCTAGTGTGTTCTGATAGAGGGTCTCATTACCTTTCATTGCATTATAGAAGTAACCTCCCAATTGGCCCTCTCTCTCCAGGATTCCTCTCCTCCATAGCAGACAGAATGATATTACAGTCAAATCTGATTATGTCACTCCAGCCCCACATTTAAACCTTCCCAGGATTTGAAATTTCTTTGCATGGAGTACCAGCCTTTCTGTGATTTGTCCACATCTCTGGTCTCATCTTTTGCTACCACCTGTTCCCTTTTCTGCTCACTGCATTTCCTGCTCTTCTGCATCTTTATTTTCCACTCATCCTACTTCATCTGTGTAAATGTTCTACTAGCCACTTTCTCCAAGTTTTACTATTGATATTTCTGAATAAGAACAGCACTTTTATGCTCCTATCTGTACCATTATCCTTGCTACATAATATTATAATTATTTGCTAATTTTTTTCCTCATCCATTCAACTTATAACTCCTGGAAGTTACAGTTGGTAGGAAAACAAGACAATGAATAATTAAAACATAGCATGTGCTATGAAAATGCTGTGATAAATGCAATTTTTATCTACATGATATGGGTGTTACTATGAAAATTCAGAGAATAAATGCTTTTCTACACAGGGAACTACCAGCAAAAGCACCTTAGAGAAGAAACCGGAGATGAATTTTGGAGAGAGACTGAGAATCTCGACAAATGGTGAAGACTGAATGAGTAGATGGTAAAGAAATGACATAAGAATCGAGAACCCGGCCACTGTAAGAACCACTAGTGAACCCATATGGCTGAAGCACAGAGTGCCATGGCCCAGCTGAACAATAAGTCTGGATCAGGAGGCAAGGGTTAAATATGGAAGGGTCCTCTGTGCCAGGAGTACAAATTTTATCCTCTGGAAAGGCCCAGGCTATAGAACACTTCTTTTGATTTTGTATTTCACTGTCTCAGAGACCATTAGTCACCAACTTACTCCTAATACCAACCCCAAATCCTGAAACTAAGGATGTTCTTATAGACTTACTCTTTAGTAGCCATGATATCTGACTTCTTCTTTGAATTAATGAAATGTTTTCTGATGTCCCAGCAAGACAAGCTCAGGAAAAACAAACGCCAAAGAATGGCAATAGCCACCATCTCCTGAGCCCCCATTCTGCCTTCGTGTTAGGACCTTTAAAAAATGCAAGCAGCTCTTCCAGTTGTAGGAATGCTGGGAAGAGAGCTTAAGGACTGAGACCACACAGCTAGTAAATAAATGGTGGTTCTAACCCCATGAATCAAAAAATATTATGAATTTTCAATGACATAGGATACATCTTAGCTGTGAAAGATAACAAGACCGTGAATGGTGGCAGAATGTGAAAACGTGCACATAAGAAGTGGACTTCAAGAGAACACACACTGATGAAAACTACAACATACTGAAAAAATTATGATTAAGTAGAATTAACTATAGAAGAAACTTTACTTACATAGCCAAAGGTACAATGGTTTAAAAAATAGCAAAATAAATAAATAAATAAATAAAAATCCATGCCTAATGTGCACATTGCCCCCAGAGCTCTGCACCTTTGGGGCATTCAGCCCTTCTTAGCAGCTTCCTTTGACAGGCACCACATAAAAGACTACTAAAACCACATAGATTTCTTTTATAATGTAAAAAATTCTTATGAAAGAAAATGTAAGTTGTGTGCCTAGGGAATAAAAACATTTACTAAGAAAAACTGAGAACACTGATATATGTTACTTATCCTTTCCTATTTTTTAGAAAACATATTTCATAAGATACATAATATCGTATTCTGGGTTTTGCCTGGAACTGACTGGCATATGCAAATCCTTAGGGATTTGCTTTTTCCCCTTAGAAATCAATCTTTCACACAATGAAATGAACTTTGGAAGAAGGTGGTAGTAAGAAAAATTATGTTGGTTGAGTTCTAATATTTACTATACAGATGATTTTCATCCTACATATATTTTTACGCTCTTCATAGAGTGACTAGAGAACTAACCTTACATTTTTTTTAAACAATTATTTATATAGTCACTATTGAGAAGTATCAGTAAATATCCGTGTAGAGCTTTATGCTCAGCTTTGGATTTCAATGAGTCCTATTTTGTGGTTGTTTTCTATTTTATTAAGCAGTCTACCAGATACTTATTATTTTCCCTTTGCCTGATAAATGTAAAATTTTTAAAAAAGTGAAATCTTCCTCTACCACTTTGGAATTCACATAATGGGACACTGAGCATTACTCTTTGGTGACTGGAGGCTACAGACTTCATAGCAAAAAGCAGCGACCTGAAATCAGTAATAATCATCAGGAATGTAGACTGGAAGATTAAACACAGGAGATCACAGGACCATGGCTCCATCTAACAAATCAAATGGAAAAAAAAAAAAAAAAAAGAAAGAAAGAAAAGGAAACGAATAGAAAGCTCAGCTATAAATGCTGTTTTTCTACACTGAGATATTAAAGGAAGTCTTTTTCCCAGTTCTGGTGGTTTGCCAGTTCAATTCATTCTTCAGTACTTTTCGAAGGTTCATTCATAAGCAGGTCACGATAAATATAAATTCCATGACGGTACACATTCTTATTCATTTTATACCCCTGGCACCTCTAAGTTCCTGTTATTTAGTAAACGGTAGACAGTATTTGTTGAAAATAGAAATGAATGAATAAATAATTAATAGTAAGAAATCCAAATGTAATTCCATAAAACATTAAGTGCAATAACATTTTTAGTCTTATTTTAGAGCACGTGTTGACTGCTATTTAAACAACTTCTTCCTGTTTTATTTTAATGGGTATTTAAGATAATACAACTACCGATAAATATTTTAACTAAATATACCAGACAATCCTTACAAAGCTAAATCTTCCTAACATAAATGACTGTTAGAGCCCATTTTGACTCACACTGATACATAACTGAAAGGAGGTATTGAGAAATGAACTGTTATATTTTATTATGCAGAGGAATCAATATGTGAATAACTAACTATTATAAATGAATACATTAAGACATCCCTTTTGCTAAATACATTTGCATTTGGAATGTTTACTATAAAAATGTAGAGTTTCTCTACAGTTTTTTTCAAAAGCTGATTATATATTTTCATAAGTAGCTACTAGACATACATGCCATTCCACATTGTCATCTTCTTTCCCAAGAGTTAGTAACTCGGTGAGTGGATTTCCAGTAAAGCCAGTGTCACTCTTGGGAGATAGGTGTCCTTGCTGCACCAGAAGCGCACTGCTTGAAGCTGGAGGGTGTGACCATTTAGGAGTCTTGTTGACAAGCTGGTAGTCAAGGGTCATAAAGGGTTTTACTTGTTGTCTCTGGACTCTCTGTAGCTGGGATTTTGCAGGATTTTCCAGATGTGCTGAGACCTACAGAATAAAAGTCAAACAAATACAATGTGTAGTATCACCTGGTAAATCAGAGTTCTACTTTCAACAACTGAATTATGTTAATAGACACGTTACAACTTCTATTTCTCTCGAATTTACGGTTTATGCTTCTGTCATAATTTACATGCCCTACTAATAGATGACAGTTTTTAAGAAGTAACTTAAACTTACTAAAACATTTTCAATGGTAACCAAGTGTTTAAGAACAGCTCTCAAAATAACAGGTAACTGAACCAAAAATGGGAATAAATCTATAAGTAGCAATACATTTTGAGGTTCTAGAAAAGGAGGCCTAAAATAATAGAAGGAAAATAGAGGAATTTTCATATAATATGTATTTCTTGGATTTTTAAATATTACATATAGATATTCCATGGGACATAATCACAAATCATTTTTATCAAATATTTTAAAAAATTGCTCAGGATGAACAGAAACTAGAAATATATATACAAAATATTAAGTATGATATGGGTGGTGAAATCTAAGTAATCAAAGTAATTTTTTCCATATTTTAAAAATTTCTGTGCTATACTTTTTATTTTTTATTTTTAAAAAATATTTATTTATTTATTTATTTATTAGAAAAAGAAAGAGAGAGAAAGAGAGAGCACCAGTGGGGGGAGGAACAGACAGAGAGGGAGAGGTAGAGAATCTCAAGCAGACTCTCGGCAGAGCACGGAGCCCTCTCTGGGCTTCATCCCACAAACCTGAGATCATGACCTGAGCCAAAATCAAGAATCGGATGCTTAACCAACTGAGTCACCCAGGCACATCCTATTTTTATTTTTTAAAAATCTTATTTTTAGGGGCACCTGGCTTGATCTTGATCTCAGGGTTGTGAGTTTGAGCCCCACATTGGGTGTAGAGATTACATAGGTATATACATACATACATAATCTTACTTCTAAGCTTTTCTATATTCTCACTTAGTAATAATTGTGTAGATGATTATGAATCATAGGAAGCATTCAGAGAAAAATCTAACCAGTGTCATGTGCCAACTAAACAACTGTCCTGTGTTTTGAAATCCCTTTTCAAAACATAGCCTTAAAATTCTGGCTAGTTATCACAGTTAACAATATAACATGGAGTGCAGAAGTATAATTTTAACCATGTCAAGCTTTTCCTATAAAAGACTTTGAAAGTAGCATTGCCTGCCAGTCCTCTTTATATTTACTATGCTGTGATGTGGCTTCTAATACATTTTCCTCAAGTGGCCTATATATAAACCTATTTAATATTTCCCTCATGTTAAACAATAGTAAAGATTGCTGTACAGTGCTTATTTTTCCTTTTATTTCAGCTACACAAACTACTCCTTAAATCCCTTAACATGCATTAGCCCAGATAAATAGCCTTTACAAAGTATTTTGCATTTAAATTAGCTGGTTTGGGGTACAATATTGTAGTAGTTACTTTAGTCTAATTCTGTTATGCTGACATTTTTAGCATTATTTTAATTGTAGTACCATAAAATAATTTTTCAGTCATATAAAAAAGATTAAGATTGGTAATAAAGATTACACATATTACTAATTATATTGCTATGAGCTTTAAAGTTGTAAAATAACATTTCATTAAAATGCCAGTGATAATTTTTCTAGGGTAGCTATTTAGATTATCTTACAGTTTTAGTTAATCCTTCTAATCTGTGTACATTTACAAAATATACATTATAAATAGCATCTCCAGATTTACAAATCATACGTTGTAATTGAAGACTAAAGAGCATTGTATCCCCAGGAAAGGAAAATGCCTCTTGTTCTAAGAAAAGTATGTTGAATCAGAATTTACAACATTCATTAACTAATTCATTTTTTACTTTTCATCCATTGACTCTGAGAGCTTTCATTAGGGTACTTATTGCATTTGGTGTTACATCAAGAGAAGTCGTAAATGTGATCCCAGGGCTCTACAGGCCTATGATGTAGTTAGGCAGTATTAATATCAACTACAGTAAAAACAACAATGATAATAATAACATGCAACAGGTACCAGGATATTTACATTCATTATTTCCTTTAATCTTTGTTACAGCTTTAGGAGGGAAGTATCATTAGTATCCCCACTGCCTTATGTAGATAAAGCCACAGAGGCAGAGAGATTTAATAACACACCTCTCATTACTCTGCTAGTAAGGGACAGAGCTGGAATACAGAGTCTACCTAAACACTGTGCACTATTGGCTCCTGAGTAAATAATTGAAGTGACTGGAGTGCAAAGGAAAAGCTCAGTGATGTATACAATGAATTAAAAATGCCACAAAAAGCAGTGGATTTTTTAAAAATGAATTATAAGAGGAAGTGGTTTTAAATCAGGTGTTGGAAGAAAATGGCCCTGAACAGGGGAGAAGGTAGGAAATCTCAAGAGAAAAGATCAAAGAAAACAAGAAAGAAGAAAAGAAGTTGGGAGAAAGGAGCACCTGGGTGCCTCAGTCGATTAAGCTTCTGTCTTTGGTTCAGGTCCTGATCCCCGGGTCTTGGGACCAAGCCCTGCCTCACGCTCCCTGCTCTGTGGGGAGCCAGCTTCTCCTTCTCCCTCTCCTGTGCTGGCTCCCCCTGCTTGTGCTCTCTCTCACTCTCTCTCCTGCTCTCTGTCAAATAAGTAGATTTAAAAAAACAAAAAACAAACTTCTATATCTGCAGCCAAATAGAGATATTTGTTTAAAAAAAAAAAAAAAAAAGTTGGGAAGCATTCACATATGTTAGTTGTGAAAAAGAACTCACATGAATAGAGTTTCCTTTCTCAAAACAAGACCACTATATCCTCTGCAGACCATTCTATAGAGTTGAAGCAAAACATAAAATGGGATTAACTCTAATTCTGCCGAAATTACTGAGTTTTTGTCGTTTTGTCTTTTGGGGTTTTTGTTTGTTTGTTTGTTTACAGAGAATTACAATGGGTTAGAGGGCAAAAGTGAGGACCGTCTGGGACCCCATCTACAGAACATCTGTACAGCGAGCATAAGGGACTAAAAGCTTAGTGGAGCAGGAAAGATACAATGGAATGTGAAAAAAAGTACTCCCCAGAAAATCTCCATCATCTCCTATCATGAACTGATTATCAGAACAATGAGACAACTAAGTGTAAAGCAGCAGCTAAACCATGTGCAGCCTATTTTTTTAAACTAATTTATTTATTTATTTGACAGAGAGAGAGAGTGCACCAATGCACAGGCAGGAGGAGTGACAGAGGGAGAAGCCGACTCCCCGCAGAGCAGGGAGCCCATGAGGCTGGATCCCAGGACTCTGGGATCATGACCTGAGCCAAAGGCAGATGCTTAACTGACTAACCCACCCAGGTGCCCCTTGTGAAGCCCATTTTAAAACACTTTTAAATTGCCCGGCATCTGAAGACAAAGCCATGAAACTACGGGCTTTCCCTTACTGAAGATCCCAGTATTTTGTGAGATGAAGTAGATGAAATGATAGGTTGCCCTTGTTCATTTATCCACTTATTCATGAAATATTTTGTGAGTGCCAAGTGTCTGTGTGCTGAGAGGTACATCGAGGGCAGAAGGGAAATCAGCACAGTGCCTGCCTTCAGAGAACGGCGGTCTAGTCAGAGTTTGGACAGGGAAGAAAAATATAAGATCTCCAAGGGCAAGGACTGTGTTTTTCTTGCTGACGGTTTTCCTGCCATACATCCTGAACATAACCCAGAGAATGGCACCCAGCAGGTGATTAAAAATGCATCTACATGCGTTCAGTGAATGAATGAATGAGTCATTGAAGTACAGCATTTGAATAACTATGATGACCCCAGAGAGCTTTGGGAATCTACTAGAAGAGCTGGTAAACCATAACCAGAATGTCAAAGTCTTCACCTAGAAAGCCGGAGCAGCTGTAGACTGTGATTTGGTTCACTGGACTGTCAAAGAGATTGAGACCATCCAAATGTAAAGGAATTTTGCTTATGAAAACAAATAAGTAAATCATATCCCCAGAACTTAGTACTATGCTTGAGCTTTACCACTAGGATATACCGCCATTGGAAACTAAACATAGACATGTTCATGCTGAGTCTAATGCCTGCATGCAGAAATCTGTTTTATTTCACTTAAAAGAATATATTTATAGTCTCCTTATTTTCCAAGACATCATAAATAAATATGAAGTGTGAATGTGGTAAGAGATATTTACACCAGGAAATGTAGGCTGAAGATTAAATTTCAATTAAGTATAAAAACTTACCCATGAATATCCTAGCAGCCAAGGAAAAAGGAGAATTAAATATATATATATATATATATATATATATATATATGTACATATATATGTACATGGGTCATGTATGGGTCAACCTAATATATATTTCTTATTAAGTAATTAGATCATACCAGTTCTGAGGAAAGACAAATATTTTTACAAATAATATCTGAGAATTTATAAACTGTATTTTTTCATGGAAGACTTAAAATATTGAACAAAATCCCAATAGCAGTTTTTGTAAAATAGGCAAAGAAATTCTTCATATGCTTATATTTTTAAAAAAAATCACCTTAAGTTGGGTTACCCTGGAAATATACTCTGAGACATGCCTGCAGGAGATTTGTTGGGGGTTGATTTCAGAATCTCAGCCACAGTAGGATGAGGACAACAGGATCAGGTGGAGGGAAAAGTGGCTCACTTATGAAAGGGATCATCTAGGCAATGTACCATAACAAACACTATTTTTATTTCTGATCAAAGGCATAATATGAATCAGCTCCAGTGAGAAGCCCAAATACATACCCTTGTACAAATCTGACTGGACCCTGAGATAGCACTCACAGCCTCCCAAGCAATTTACACAGCAGACTCCATCTTTAGATAGACTAACCCAGAGGCTCACCTGGTAAGGCCATCAGCTCAACACAATGGTCTCAAACTAACCATTAGATAGAAAATAAGGTGTTTAAAAAAGTTCCATTACTTGGAGTTAATAAAATGAAAAAAATTAGCTTAAAAAGCCCATTTTTAATGTTTCAAATGTAGTTTAGATTTTCATGTTCTAATAAAGGGATGGGGTCTTTCAAGAAATTAGGTATAGTGTATTAGTGAGCTATAAAAAATGCTTAGATCCACTAATAAGAGAACCAGGACAATGTGCTTAACAGGTAAACTATTTTTAAAAAATTAGAATCACACAAATTCCTGCAAATACAATAACCTAAAGGGAAGGATTTGGTCAGGAAGCAAAAAAATGCATCCTCCTGGTTGCAAGAAACATGATGACTGGGGGAATCACATTACAAATGCAAAGTGTATGTGAGTGTGTGTGTGTGTGTGTGTGTGTGTGTCCTTTTTCTATTTGTTCTTGGGCTAGAACAGATGCAGGAATCCTGACTACTAAGAGAATTGATGGGAGGTCCAGGAGAAAGCAGCCAAATGTCATAGAAAAAAGTCAGCTATATTCTCTTGACAATAGCAGGTGAAACAAGAGGAAATGATTTAGGGTAACTGATGTCTGATAAAATTTTTTGAAGTCGTAGAATTTAGATGAGGCTTGGGAGGGTTCAACTTTATACATCAGCGAAGATTTTTTTAGGAATTAATTAGGATTAACAAAATGTTATTAAGTGACCCTATTTGCATTTGGGTATAAGGCCTCCTGGTAGGTAGAAGACTGTGGAGTAATGTGGGCTAGCCATGCAGTGCTGGCTAGAAGGACTCTCTATGCCCCCACGTGGAGTCATTCTTATTTTCACAGAGTGGCTTTCAAATTATGCTCCTAGATACATGAGTTCATTCCTCCAATTTACTTTTCAGTGTTCTATACTGTAGTCTTTTGACCTAGTTCTTGTATGGGTTTCATATCCCATCCAGTGGATAACAACAGAGAGAGTATAATGTACAAAGAAATTTTAGAAGCAAGTAGGTAGTTGCACCAAAAAAATCTTTGAAGGACTCCAACAAACCCTGTGATTCTGTATCTGTAAGATTGTCTGCTTGTATCATATCTCCTTAATACTGCTATACATCATATAAAAACTTATAAACATGATTCCCACATATATATATATATATATATATATATATATATATATATATATATATAAGCTTCTTTTAAAATGTTATCTTTTTATAGAGAAACCATAAGATGATGATAAAAGCCCTCAGCTAATTCTTTCAACATTTACTGAGAGTTTAACATTTAATGAGAGTTTGCTCTTTGTTAAAGCTAGTCCCAAGGGAAAGTCATTCCTCTCTAGAAAGCAGGTCTATGACCCACATGTCACTATCCACCTGGAGACCACTTATCTAAACTGAGGGCACAGGACCTGGGAGGAGATAAAACACCTTCTGGGTACCGGCCTTTTGAAAGTCCAAACTAAAAAGTGACGGCAAACATCACACAAGCAATTATCTCAATAACAAGACTTTTTATCACCATTAATTTGACTAGCCAAGCTAATGAATCAAGCAAACGTGGGCACTACCTAATAAGCATGTTTAGTCTATTTGCAAGAGGAGAAACAGAAATATATTCAGCAAGAAATAGATTTATAGTAAATATGGTACCTCATGATAGTAAAGAAAAACATGTACACTGTCACCACACACACACACACACACACACATTTACATGTATGTACACTCTCACAGACCCCTGTTGAAAAGCAAGACAGAAAATCCCATTCACTATGGCATGACAGTCCTTATTTAATTTTGTTAATTTTGTACTAAACTTGAATTTAATAAATGAAGTAAAAGCTTGGATTTCACAAGTGAATAATAGGTGACTATTCATTATGTTTCTAGCATCAGAGGTATATAAGAAGAAATCTATTTTGGGGGGCTCATGAATCTACTACCTCTAGGTAGCTACTTATAAAAGCCACACGACATTTGTTAATGTTATATGGTAAAGATTAATAACTCATTTCTTCAAGTCTTACTTTCTTTGCAGCAGTCTTTGGATATGATATACCCATAAATCTCATCCTGACTAAACCTAAAATTATACAGTCGAGCTTGTCTGATTGAGATATAACTACTGAACAAAGTAGGGCCTGGTTCATCAAAAGTTTTAGTTAGATTTCTGAATAACTGTCAGCATATTTCAGATGAGTGTTATATAATCCAAAGCTATTTAATGGATAATAATGTAAAATGTGATTGTAACATATCCCGTCAGTCCCAATCATTTGAATTTGGGTAATTCCAATGGTATGTCTTTGAGGAGAGACCCACACTTATGAGAGTTTAAAGAGGCATGAATATTATTAAGCAGAGGTCTTTTTCTTTTTTCCCTTGGTAATTCAGTAGTGTTCTAGCAGTAAAAATGGTTGCACTCCATAAGCACTCATATTTACACTTTAAAGTCTAAGCTTCCCTTACAACTCAGTCTAATTCTATCTATGCTTGTGCTGATTTGTTTTGTTTATGTTAGCACCTCAGGAAAATCACCATATTATACCTTTAAGAGAATTAGAACAAATATAAGCAATAATTGTAGTTTATTTATTCTGCTCTCTTTATTTTTTTTAAAAGATTTTATTTATTTATTTGACAGACAGAAATCACAAGTAGGTAGAGAGGCAGGAAGAGAGAGAGAAGGAAGCAGCCTCCCTGCTGAGCAGAGAGCCCGATGCGGGGCTCGATCCCAGGACCCTGCAGGGCTCAATCCCAGGACCCTGGGATCATGACCTGAGCTGAAGGCAGAGGCTTTAACCCACTGAGCCACCCAGACGCCCCTATTCTGCTCTGTTTCTTACGGGCCTGTGTATTCGGAATTTTTGAGCTGTAAACGTCAAATACAAATGACATCAGAGACTGACCACCTCAATGTTGGCTTTAAAAGAACACAACAGGCCATGTGCACACTAAGGTCAACTGGCAATATCATCAATGACCAAAATAAGTTAATATGAATCATGGAGATAACTTGAGCCATAATACTTTAAAATACATTTGACCCTGTACTCACAGGTTGAGCATTCATTGATTCTACAAATATTTTTTTGAGTGCCTATTGCACATCAGATTTTATGCTACCATGATAAGTTCTGGGGATATAATTATGAACAAAACAGACATAGCCCAGTCTTCAAAGGTTCACAGTGTATTAAGAGATACATATAACTAAACATATAATTGTAACACAATGTGATAAAATTTTTAAAGTAAAAGGTATCTCAAAAGCAGGCAGACAGACATAAAAGAGAAACAAGTCATTCAAATGAACATGTGTGCCTCTATCCAGTAGCCATTTATGTGGGTAACAGTGGTGAGGAAGGTGAAACATAGTCCCTCTCCTTATGCAGCTTATGGACAGGCAGAAGAGACTGATTTTAGTCAAACGATCACATGAACCACTGTAAATTCTCAAGTGCTGTTAGAATAGGAAGGAGAGATACACAAGACTAAGAGCCTGTGGACAGAAATTATCTAGACAAAAGTTAGGGATGATTTACCTGAGGAAAGGATGGTAGAGCTGGATCTGGAAGATGAAAAGGAAGTAATTAGAGCAAGAGTATAGACAATGTATTCCAGGAAGATGGAACACCATGTGCAAAGACCTAGATGGGAGGAGGGAAGATGAAAAAAATGCTTGAAAGGAGTGAAGCGTGAGGGAGCAGAGAGATTATGGTGTGGTATGATACTGAGGAGGCCAGTTGGGTCAATCCTTGCAATGCTTTTAGGTGTACAAAGGTGTCTTACTTTCTTTATCACAGGGAAGGGGACCCTAGTAGTTCAGTTAAATGAGTTCTAGCAGGGTAAAAGGAGAGTCCAGGAAAGACAAATGGGTTCCTTGAACTAGGGTCATGGGATAAGGGTGAGGGATCACTTGGAAACAAGTAGCTGGATTTCAGAGATGCTTAGAAATGGATTAAGAAATCACCTGAGTTTCTGGCTTAAGTGAGAGAATGGATAGTGATGCTCTTCACAGAGAAGACTGGGGTTTTGGGAGGGACAGAGAATCATAATTTTGATTTTGAACACATTGGGTTTGCGGTGTTTTGAAGGTATGAAGTAGGCAGCCAGATGAGGGGTCTGGAACTCAGAAGTATGCACTGTGGATGAAGCCAGTTTGACATTTACACTTAGATAGTAACTAATGAGATGAGTTGGGGGGAGATGTACAGAATTAGAAGATGAGAGGGCCTAGAACTGAACATGATGGACCCCCACGCTCTAATTACGCACCAGGTAATCAATTCTGATTCTAAACTCTAGTTTTTCCCAAGATTCTGTTTTTTGTTGTTTTTTTTTTTTTTTTTACACACTTTGCAAGAGTTCACTTGAAGTTTGTATATGTTACACAGTGGAGTAAATCCTCCTTAATAAAATCATTATTTGTTTTTCCTATTTCCAAAGTGATATATTCAACCCTTTGATATACAGACTTATTTTCCTAATCCAAGTACATTGCAACTCTCCTTATCAGTCCTCAATCTTTTAACTGTAATTCCAGAATCCAAAAATCTCTGAAAATCAGAAGTTCATTTTTGTTTTTGATTTCAGTCTGGTGCAAACCCATTTTGTGGCAAAATCAGGTCTGAAATAAAGTAAGGCTATTTAAAATCTTTCTTTGTCTCACTTATAATAGATACTAGTTGGCATTTCTGCAGATACATTAATGTGTTTGAGTATGGTATGCCATTTTAGGCCTCTCTATATGTACTGTATCTGAAATACTGAGAATTCTAAAACACATCTAGCCCTAAGTTTTTGGATAATAGATTTTGTACTCTTTTTGTTTATTGAGTAAACAGCCTGCAGAAGGGATTATGCTATAGGTTTTAAATAAATAATATTATTTAATCATATACTATCATAAATAAAAAACTTGAATGGGCCTCCACAGTTATTTTTTAAAACTTCAGCACAATATTTTACTTCATTTTATTTTCTGAAATGATGATGTGTCAAAAATCAAAATTCATATTGAAGAATACGTTATCTCTTGGGGAACTAATGACATGAGGAAATGTCCTTTTTGATTCAAGAGACCAAGTGAATGAATGAAAGATGTGTTTTTCCTTTAAAAAGAAAGAATGAGGGGGGAGCGCCTGGTGGCTCAATGGGTTATAGCCTCTGCCTTCAGCTCAGGTCATGATCTCAGGGTCCTGGGATGGAGCCCCGCATCAGGCTCTCTGCTCAGCAGGGAGCCTGCTTCCCGCCTCCCCTCTGCCTCCCCCTCTGCCTACTTGTGACCTATGTCTGTCAAATAAATAAATAAAATCTTAAAAAAAAAAAAAAGAAGGGAAGGTTCAGGTGTAAGATTATATTTTGATATTAAACATATTCATATGTAGTGCTTTTAGCTGTGTTTAAATGAGTTAATACTCTTCCCCAAAGCTTTCAGAAGTTTCTCATATAATTAAATTTTTTTCTGTAAATGTAGAGATATAAAAGTTAGTTGCTTAAGCTAGATTCAGTAAAATGTCTTAGATTTTTTTAAAAGTTTAACTGCATTAAAGCTTAAACATTAATATTTATTAAAAGAACTTTTATAAGTTCTCTTTGCTTCAGAAACCAACAGTTGTGTTTAGATGATACTTTATACTTCACAGTTACTTTCAACTTAAAACAAAGCTCTCATGTAGTGGTTAAACGTACTTTTTTTCATCCTCAGTATAGTGACCTTAAATCATTTTCATTATGAAGTTGTAAATGTTCTTTCAAGGATTCAGAGAATAAAGGAGAAACAAGACTGACTTCTTTAAGAGGTCTTGTTTCAAATATCTTAGAAAGTCATGAGTGAATTTATTTTTAATTTTACATGTTCTAAAATAGATTCAAAACCATCAATAGGAACTCCTAGGACAAAATCCAAACCTCCCTATAATACTTGCATCGTTTGCATCATTCTGTTACAAATGCATTATATTTTTACATTTTTAATATATCTCAATGGTTAGATTTGGGATAATATCCACATATTGTCAACTTATAAAGACCTTGTCGTAAAACAAACTCACAGGTCTCTTAAGGTAGTTGAATTTATAACAAATTCATACATCTTTTTGTGAGAATAAAACGATCACAGAGGTTTATTCCTGAAAAAAAATTCTAAACAATTTAAATGGTTTTATACTATCTCAGGCTTGAAAACTTTTTATGTCCTTTATCTACTTTATGAGTTGATATATGATCATCAATTAATGAAGTCATTTTTATGATAATAAAATGTCATCATTAGAACTGTGGTATTCTAGTCTAACCATTTTCTAAAGAATACGATTGGGGCATTTTAGGTAGTTAAATATTAAAATAATCTAATTGAAAATGAGACTTTGAAATTATTCATTTTGATTGACAAACTGCAGAAAATGGCTTTGTTTCATAAGTACATTTCTATCACTCAATTTTTATAGTTATTACTAGTATTTCCAGGAAAAAAAGGGCAAAATCTATATTGTCTTTATTTTACTTAACTAGTAAATAGGATGATGTCTGGCTCTCTGTGTTTCAGATGCATCTGTTATTACTTTATCTACTTTAATCAAATTCCTCCAGCCATCATGCCTTCATGTAGGAAAGACCTTCAGTTACAGATTGTTGCACACAGTTTCACCTTCCCATTGTCACTGAAGAATAATGTTCCTTTTGAATCAAAGAAACATACTTCTGTCGCAAATTTTTTATAGTTACAGAAAGTACCTGGCCATGAAACATTAATTTATCAAGAAGACTGACCATAGGACCTCATGGATAAATGAAATTTCAAGAATACCGTATTAGGGTAGCCACCGTCACACGTGGAATCCAACATTCCAATGGTCTGAGGAAGAACTTCTGTCTTCACTCCATTGATGAAGAAACAGAAGCTCAGATGGGCTATCGGACTTGCGCACAATCACTCAGACGAAAAAGTGAACTTTACTTTACATCTTTTGATTGCAAGTAGGGTATTCTTTCAACTACAAGGTATTTATTACCAGCTTGCAAGGATAATAAAAATTAACTCCAGCCTCCATTATTAGAAAAAGATGTGTCCTATATCCATAGCCAAGTATCGACCAGCTGACTCTGGTGGAAAAACCTTTGCAGTTGCTTCCCCATGATTAGTTAAGTTTGATTTGGTTCACTCAGGATTTTATTTTTGTGTTTCACTTTGTCTTGTAACTCTCACATGATGTAAGATCTGGCTTCTCTACACAGTATGGGACAATGCTATAGTTGAAATCTATCATCAGAAAATACTAACTTTAGATGAGTATTTCTTTTTTTTTTTTTTTTATTAAAGATGTTTTGTTCCACTTTTCTTTTGATCTGGGTATTTAATGTACACTGTTCTGAAGAGTCCTAGCCCTCTTCCCCAGGAAGTTTCCTTATATTATCTTTACTGTTACATAAATGTTTCTTTCCTGAAAACATCTAACACCATTTCTTGATAGAGAACAGGTGAATGGGGAAGGAGGAGGTGAGGAAGGCAGAAAATAGTATTTTCACCTTGGCTTGCTCTAAATAAATATCATGACTATTCTATTTGATTTCTTTAATCTTCTTGCTCTGAGGAATAAATTTATGATATAAGCAAATACATATAAAAAGTTGGCAAGAGGTGAAATAACAGAAAACTTCTTTGTAAGATTTTTTTTGTGCGTGTCAATTGCTTTTGAGAAATAACAAAAAACTCAAAATGCTAGTTAATATTGTAGCTTTGAAATATGTGGAAAATATTTACTGTAACTTCAGAGATGAAGATCCAGAATTGTATTTCCATTCTAATTTGAGCAGACAAAGCATTAAAATAAAACCTTTTCATTGAAATTTAAATATATATATATATATATATATAATTAGTAAATATACTGTTTTAGTCTTTTAAGCTTTTACCAATTATTTTCAATTATTCTGTGGTAAGTAAAACAATGCTTCCCTCATCAAAGAAGTCCAAGTTCTAATCACCAGAACCTGTGGATATGTAACCTTACATTACAAAGGGATTTTGAAGGTGTGATCAAATTAAGGATTAAGGTGCAGCTGAGAGGCTCTGCTGGTCGAGGATGGTCAGTTGTATCAGGACAATGGGGCAAAAAGCACCTCTACCAGTGAGAACTGACAGAAGTAAGTAAAGACTGCACAGGGAGGAAACAAAGGCCCAAAGGTGAGAAGAGGGGATAGTTGTATATTAAGACTCAATCAGACCACAGAGAAAGTATGAAGAGTAAGAGAGCAAGAAAGCTGGAAGGCTGAGGCCCCAGTTTAGGACATTGGATCATCCTCTGAAATCCCCTGAAGAAGGTCCTCCACAGAATCTGTCCCTGTCAACTTTTACATTTTCATTTTTCTTATCAGTTCTCACTACCTCTCTGCTTAAGGAAACCAGCCAACATCCCCATAAATGTCCCAGCTTCTTAACACGGATCACTTGCTTGGTCATGGCAAAAATACTACCATAAAAGATTTATTGGTGAAGTGTACTATCAACCATGCTTCCTCTTCTCAATGGGAAATTATCTCCAAAAATTATAGCATCAAACATGGTCTTAATTTTCTCATTTACTGCTTGTAGAATATCTTATGATGACAAAATGGTGGACATTTATTAACTTTGAATATGATATTTCCATGAGACTAAATAAAAAACAGTGGTATATTACACAGATAATTTGGTTTCTGTTTCCACCATTTAGTAACACCATCATTGTCACAGTTTATGTGAGTCTTCTCTGTCACTGAAACTGAATTTTTAAGTATGCAGCTACAAGATTATAGGGTAAGCAGACAACTGCCTGGAATCCAAAGACAATAATAAATAGAATGAATAGGACACAGTATACTCTATTTTATACGGTATTTTACTATTAATAGAGCACTTTTTTATCCACTGATCCCTTTTGTGATCTCATATTTGGTCCCTTATGATTCTAATCTCTTATTTTATGCATGTTATTGATGAACTAAGGCTCAGAGAGGTTAACCAAGTTATAGAAGTGACACAGTTAAAAAATTAATCCACATATGCTCACACCATACTCTCTTCAAAGTTAAAAATTACACTAATAATCATAATGACAATAATGGCATAAATTGGTAATAAGTATAGTGAGTAAGTAAGTGTTGCTTTGTGTCAAGCGCAGAGCTTGGATTACCTTGTGTCAGGCAATCCTCATAGAAAGCCACTGAGGTGAGCAGCCTAATTCTCTCTAGAGGCGAAAGTGAAGCTAGAGGCTACATTAAGGAACTTTGAAGCAAAGCGAAAGTTCAAATCCTCGCTGGTCTCACTAACGAGTCTCTGTTCCTCGTCAGAAGTAATTCGCTTTTTGCCTTTAAACTTAACAAAATATATTCTAATTCTTAATACCTGGTGCTGAGGAGGGAACAATGCAACAAGTACCCAGGTCACTTACTACTAAGGAAGTAAATTTGTGCAATACACTTGCATAACCTAAGGAAATAATCCAGATGTGTAAAAACCCTGAAGCATCAAGATGATCATTGAAACATAATTAATAATGATTCTATAATGTAGAGCACATGTAATATTTAAATATATATCCCAATGGCCTCTCTATAGCATTCTTTAAACTGTGAGATTTGATTTTGTTCTCTCTTTTACTCAGATCAAAGGGCTTTTTTGCTAAAAACATTTAATCATAAAATGACTAAAACGTATAAACTTTGAAAACAAAACTAAAGTAAGCTTCCTTTCCCTCAATTAATCACAAAATTCAAAAAAAGAAAAACCAAAACCAGAATGATACATCAAGTGACTCTAAAGCAAGGGAAAATATGACTAGTAAGCAAGTTATTTTAGGAAAGTGTCATAACTTTAAAGTCTTTACTAACACTGTAGCCGTAACTTCTACCTAATCTTATTATTAAATACATTTAATAGAAGTACATGAGTTAGCATCAAAGTTCCAGACATTTACTAAACATTTCCATGTCCGTGAGTAAAGCTAGAATTTTAGGAAGGTTAAAGAGCAGCACATGAATAAGTGTTTCTAACAAGAACAGGATATTTCAAATTCTCAATGTAAACATATTAGGATATTCAACCAACATAAACCAGACCATATAAAAATGTGCTTACAGCAGATAAAAACCTCAATGTGTTCTTCCCCTAAAAATCCAATATTGTCAGGTGAGAATAAATTATTCTTCCCATCCTTATCGTGTTGTCTTGTCCAAACCTGGGAGCTCATTTCAAAGTAAATTTCCAAAAGGAACACAAGCGTAGATATATAAGGTGGCTTGCTTTCAGAAAGCAGCTCAAGTAATAATGTCAACCAGATTCTCTTGCATCTGACCAAGGGTTTTGTTTGGTATTTTATTTTGATTTTTTTTCTTTCTCTTATACATTCTTCTTCTTAGAAGAACTACTATTAGTGGCAAGGTCAACTTGGCCCTTACCACAAGTCACTAATGACTGAACTGGTATCCTGATATCTGAGAAGTCATTTGCTGTCACATATCTATCATCAACCCTTCAGAAGAGTTACAGAGTATGATGCCTTATTAAGACTTGGCCAAGTTAGGGTAGAGTTTCAATCCTATTGAACTCTATATGTGCATAGGGAAAAATGTGATTGTTTTGTAGCCTATAAATATATTGCTAACTCTAGCAAGCGACAAGACATCTCACTCCAGAAAGTCAAATGCTGCAATGTGTCACTTTCAAATTTCTCCCGCTGGTCCCAGGAAAATAGGTACAGATTTCAAATAAAGTTATTTAAAGTGATTCTGGTATACAGACACCCACGTCTTCCAGAGTTAAATCTCTCAGACTGTCTCTAGTCAATCTGACCACTTCAACCTGACAGGCAAGCCAGTCAAATAAGCAGTCACAGTGGGCCAAAAATCTGTCAGAATGGTTTGCTTCACTGGTGATTACTTTTTGACTGACTTGAGCAGTCAAGTAATCAAAACAGTCAAACCAGGTTTCCCATGTATACATAGTCTTAGCCCTTCCTGTGTTAGTAGTAGGTAGGCCTTGTTTATATATTTTAAAGGAATTTTATTAGGTTACACTGTTTAAGAGAAACAAGACAAAAATGTTGTGAGCAACTAGTTAGACAATTAGGGCTCTCTTCAGAGTTGGTCCTCAGCTTCAGTGCTGGGGAGAAAAGGCTCATTGGGCCTGCCAGAGAGCTACAGAAGGGGACAGGGGAAAGGCAGCCAAGAGAAAAGCACCATGGAAGCAGGAAGGACCCCTATGCCCAGCTCCTAATATTTTTTGGTTAGAGGACTGAGACCTGTGTCCTGACAAAGACTGGGTTAGTTTTACTTTTGGAAACAAAATAAATTAAAACACTTAGAAAGAAACCAATGTAGGGTTAGTCACATAGATGTCACTGTTGACTGGTTTTCCATTTTAGTTTGACTAGCCATTCTTGTCAAAAGAAGGATAAGCTTTAAGAATCTCCTTAATTAATTTTAAAGTGGAGGTGAAGGCAATTTAATTTCTCAGCTTGCACGGATGACAACTTAAAATTACAGTCTGATGTTTCAAAAGCACTGTTAGAGAAGCAGTTGGAATTACAGGTTTTGGAATCAGCCTACCTGGCTTCAAACCTGGACTCCTCACTGACAAGCTGTGTGCCTTTGGGCCACTCAATTTCTTCTCAGTATGTAAATACCCTTATCTTAAAATGGGCACAATAATATTACTCAATTCCCATAATAGTTCTGATTACCAAATGGCAATAGGAAGAAAACACTTTCAATAGGATAGAGTAAGGAAGACTTGCCATGGAGAGGCATCCAACCAGAGGAGCAAGGTCCAGCTCAAGTTCACCAAAACTATGAGAGCATCTTATTCAAATAAATTATTTCTAAAGAATACTGGACTTCTTTTATACTAGCATCTTAAGCTTTTTAAACCTTGTCCCAATTAATAGTTATATTATTTAATATCTTTATAATTTCTAGCAACAATAAGCATATGGCTAAGGTCTCTAGGTCCTCATTCTATGCTGGCATTAAGCAAGGTGCTTCACCACTACTTTCTCATTTATAACCTTGAAACCTAATGAGGTATTTCAGGTTTCCACATAAAGAAACTGAGTCTCAATCAAATTACATGACCTGTCTGGGATCAAACAACTGGTTATGACAGAGCTGGTTTTGAAACCTAACCATCTTTAAAACCTATGCTCATTCAAATAGGTCATAAGTGACCTATAGTGTAACAACTATCTAATTACTAACAACATATTTCTGGTTCTTCCAGCAAAGAAAAGTAGTTGATACTGAAGATTTGGGACTTCCTAAAGAGAAACATTTGTCTATTGGGCCTCTGAAAGTAGTGCAAGTAAACACTGACTTATCCAAAGCTCATGTTCTTTCCCTTTTCTATACTGCCACTTTGGGTTTCAGAACAATAAAACAAAATGTCTGGAATACAAAATTCATATATTCCAGAGAACTTAGAGCTGGGCAGCATTTCAAAGACTGGTTGAGTTATCAAACACAAAATAAAATGTCTTATTAATTGAAAATGGCTGGAATGTCAATTAATAAGCTGAAAACTGAGCAACAGTTGTGACATCAAGACTATTTCATGCTGTTTTCTTGGGTGATTTTTCTGTCATTGATAGAAGGAGTAATCTCAGATGATAATGTACACAAAAGTCTTTAGACTCTGAAGGAGCATGAATGAATGATACTTCTGGGAAGAGCCCAGGCTTCTAGCTAAAACTCAACATAGGAGGGTGCAATCCAACATACAGGATTAATATCTCAGGAGACTTGCCCGAGGTCAGTTCATCTCTCTGTGATGCCTTATCCTCTAGATGGAAATAAAAACAGTGAACTCTCTTAAATGTGCCCTACGGTCTGATTAAAGATTGAAAAGGTCTCTAAAAATCCACAGCACTCCCAGGGAAAAATGCTAAATATCATTATAATTATTACACCAAATGCCATAATTTGGTCTCCTCAGATTCCCTTTTTATGTAGATTCCATCACACTCTGACTTTTGACTTTTTGCCTCTCTGACCAAATCTCCAATGACAAAGCAAAGGGAAATGTTGAGGCAATTAGTGGGAAATGGAAGCAATTAATTCCCTTTTTTAGTGGAGACCTGGCCTCTGTGAACCAGTTTAACCAAAAATAATCAATGACCTTTCTCTGACCAAACTGAAGGAAATCTACTTGATATTTGTCACTGGTTATCCATCTACTGCTTCAACATTAATGAGTCTTTTCACTTTGCCCCTTTCTTTTATGAAATAGAGCCATCTATTCTGGTCCCTTGTTACCTCTGTAACTGCTATTTTTGCAAATCTAATACCGTCAAAGACCTCGTTATCCATGTGTAAGCCTGGAAACCATTTTTAGCATAGCATGGTTTCTGATTTCCCCCAACCTTTCTCCCTTGAACTGTTTCCCCTTCTCTGCAATAAAGGTGGGATTTTGTTCAAAATGAATGAAATAGAACAACAAAGAAAGTTTAAATCTAAAAGTGACAAAAAAAAAAAAAAGATTATATAATTTGCTTGTGTCTAAGCACCAAGCAGATCTAGAACCAAGTCGCTGCCCCATCGCTTACTCATTGATTACCTTGGCAAAGTTACCTATCTTCTAAAAAATCTCATTTTTTTGCTTCTGAACAATGGAGATAAGAGCATTTGCCTCAAGGGTATTTTCAGGTTCAAATGAGGTGATACATGCAAAGCCTTTTGAACCAGATAAGAGCCTGATCAGTGTTAACTTTTATCAACTGAAGAAGAGTCCAGGTATATAGCTGCTTTTGATATTCATGAAAACTCTTCTAAGATGACTGCTACTCAAGTAGGAGTAGTTAACAGTCACTGTTTCCTTTTTATCCCAAAGTAGAGAACTTACTATTTTAGCTTATGCATTTATTTTATAAATTCTTTCCTTCTAGCATATTCTGGAATATCTTTGCTTACTATTTTGTTGTTGTTGTTTATTTTTGTCTTGAAAGAAATACATCGTAAGCAAATGATCAGAAGTTTTGTCATACATTTCACTGGGTGTCCTCAGTAAGGTTGAATATAAATGAATTTAGATACTACTTAGTACAACCAGTATTTCATGTTGAAACAAACACAAATGTGAGTGAATTGGCACTACCTCCCCAGAAAATATGGAAAAACTGAAATGAACTATGAAGAAAGGCAAATTAAAAGTTACCTCCCAAATTATCCAGAGTTGCTTCATGCTCTAGTTCATTTTGCTCTGAGAGCTCTGTCCTAAGTTTGGGTCCTCTGAGACTGTATTTAAGAAAGGATATTGAGGGGGGGAAAGGGGCCAGAAATACAAGATAGTAGTCCATGGTTATGTTTTATGCTCTTAATATCTGTCAGAAATGTGAGATCAAAGATCCCATAGGGAGAAGAAGAGAGGTCCTCCCTTTGGCTCCGACCTAGATTTCCAATCTTAGAGTTCCCACATCCAATCTAAGTTTGAAATCCCAGGAGTGAATCCAGAGCTACTCTTCAGGCACAGGAGACCTAAACTTTACTACCACCAGACCCCTTGTCCTTCACATTCAGTCCCAGCCCTAGCCCTTCACTCTCCACATCAGATATTAATTCAACTTAGAATACTCAGAAAACCCACCCCCTCCACACACACACTTATTCAAAGTCACATGGCAAGTTAGAAGCAAATGCTGAACTCTAACTTCCCATTTCAGTGTGATCTACCAACACTAAACCAGGCAACCACAAAGAAATCACTGAGTCACTTGCAAATATTTGCCTGGCCCACTGGTTTGGGAGCTAATCCATGTTCAATTTCAGTGGTTATTTCTATAGTGGAAAATGACACAGTCAACCACCTTTGATTTTCTTATGAAGTAGGTTCTGTCATATTTTTAGCAAAGCACTTGCCTTCTGTTCTTGCCAGAGGTGCAACCACTTTGCAAAGTATTATGCAGAGGCACATACTTGTCCTTTTTCTCTTAAAGCAGATACAGGGGCACTATATAAACAAAATCTAAAACTAATGGCTCTAGTCTTTCATCCCCCCAAACTGTGTTCCAAATGGCCAGAGATATCCAGCTAAAACACAATCAGATCAAGCTACTCCTCTTGTTAAAATCCTAAAACCCTTAAAAGCATAGTTATGGTCTGCCCCCATCTTAACTCTCCAGCCCTACTTTATGTTATTCCCCACAATGATCGCAAGCTCTAATCAAAGACCCCTGGATGTGCCATGCTTTTCACAACTCTGCACATGCTAGTCTTTTTGTCTGATGCCTTTCTCCTATCCTTTGCCTGCCTAAAGAATAGCTAATTATTTTTCAAGGGTTCTTTGAACCCTTCCCAAACCCCCAGACTCATAGGGAATTGATATATACTTTTAAAACTTGTCAGTGCAATTAATTGTTGAAATGCCTCAAATACTCATTGGCAGGTACCCTATCTTAGGCATCTTTAGCATCCTTAAAAACTAGTGTTGCACCTGGTACAATCCTCTACTTATATACCTTCAACTTAACCATAGATATTAACTAAGTTATCACTGAAGACAAAATTATACATTTTCTACCTTCTCCAGAAGACAGTGTCATCAGTCATCTCACTGGGCAGACTCACCCACTGGTTTGTTCCTATTGTAAGAGTGGATACACTCTAAGAGTGGATATTCTCAGAGTTTTCCAAACACTATAACCCTACATGACCACAACATGTCAAAAGTCTAATAAGGAAAAAAAAAATGGTTGTTTCCAATAAAAATAACAATAGATGTTTTATAATTTGAGAGCAGAGAGAAAGTAAAGAAGGTTGAATATACTTATGGGAAAAAGTCTTGAAGTGTAGATCTAATTCTGATGGAAAGAGCAAATCATCCATCATGTGAAAAGAGCCTTGCATATGTGAAGGATAAACATAAGCTATAGAAGCAAGAAAGCAAATTGTCTAAATGGAGAGAAACATTTGCAAGTATGACCAAAGGATTAATGCCCTTTTGGCCCAAGAGTAATTAAGAAGAAGCCTAAAAGTTTACCAGAACTTAAAGTCTGATGGTAAAAAATGCTGCTGACAAAATTTCTATTGCAGACCTCGGGTTGTTCAATAGGTTCAGATCCTTTTGAGTCTGTACAAGATCAAAGGGAGTAGAGATTATAAACATCTTAGCTGCTGAGATACTCCTTGCAGACACCAGCTGAGATCATTGCCTGTCTGTAACAGATTTTCAAAGTAGTAGGTACTGGTCTAGATTTTGGTGGGAGTATGGAAAGATGGTGGATAGAATGAGTTTTTGGCAAAGGGAAGTTAAAAGGACAGAGCAAAATATTTGATTGAAGAGAGAGAGCGACCCCTAGCTCAAATTCTTTTTGGATGGAAATACATCTCAGCAAGCTGAATATATTTCAGAACTTAATTTGTTCATGTGCATATGAACTTCTGTATTGGAAACATGTTCATAAAATAAGAAATAAAAAAAAGGAATAAAAGGGAGGATTTTCTGGCCCAGTAGAAAAACCCAGAAAATGAATCACATTGTGTGTTAGTATGTAGGTGAAGGAGAAGTCTTTCAGAAAAGGTAAGAAATTAATGTGGATACTCTTCCATGGTAACTCCTGGGAATGAACATCAGGGAACATAAGAATCCTTATTAAAACTCAATCTCTACTTCCTAGATTTATTTCCTTCTTGCTTTTTTTTTTTTTTTTTTAGTCCTATTTTATGAAATCTCACTTAGTCTTCAAACCTGAAGAGAGAAAAAGAAAAACAGCAACCTAATGCATCTTTTAGATCATTAGGTCCAACCTTCCATTGTGTCTTGAGAGCAAATACAACATCAGTAACAAGGGCTTTCCCTCCTTGACCAATCTGTTCTTTAAACTGATTACCTAAGGAAACTACAACCTACCTTACAATTTCACTTTTCAATAATACAGATTCCCCCAATTTTTCTGACATTTAACTTAAACTACCTGTAATACATTTTCAAACCCTTCTTCTTCTTCTTCTTCTTCTTCTTTTTTTTTTTTTTTTTTTTTTTGCTGATGAGTAAGCGGCCAGACTTCCCATGCTCCAATGAATACACTTTAATAGAATCATAGAATTATGTATTCACTAAGCTCTCACAGGCAAAGTGATGTCTGCCAAATCTTTGATATGTCTCCAAACACCTGCACCCCAGCCCACAGACTCCTTAATGGGCTGGTAATCCACACCTCTATAAAATAAGTAGTATACAGTAGTTTCTTGCTACTCATTTTTTCTATAAGACTGTTGTTAAGCTCTCCCCTCATAGCTTGTGTTTTTGAAGACACTTGTGGTTCTTCACGCTTTCCTCACACATCTTCAGCTCTATGCTTCAGAGACTCTTCCTACTGATCTTAGTAAACACAATCAGTAAACCTGAGCAGGAACTATATGCTACATTTTACTTTTGTTCCGTTTACCAAATAGCATAAAATTTGCAGTCTGCTATTAGTAAACTTCACCTCTTTAGATCTGGTATCTCTCTGGTGCTTAATCCAGTATTTCTTACTAAAAGAGTTACATTTATCTCTAAGAATCTGGCATGTCTAACTGACTTCAGATAATTTGATTTGTACATCAATTTCCAATGAGTTGAATGATTGCATTTCCACATGTATAATTATGATTATTATTATACCAATATCTATCATTATCCCCTTTGAATCGTATTTCATTAGTTTATTTGAAATGATTGTGTAAGAATATTACATTTCTTTCAGTTTTTCCTTTCCTATTTCTTCTTTTTGACTATTCAAACCACTGTTTTCAACTTCCACTGTGTTAATTACTACAGTTTGTGAAAATTTCACTTATGCTAGATATTTACATCATGCTTTAATGTCTATAATTATTTTGGTTGTTTAGAACTTATTACAAACCCTGTGCCATAGTCATTAAAATTCAGCTGACGCTTAAGAAACGTTTTTCAGCTCGTTTCATTTTTAACATGAGCTCCAAGTTTCAGTTCAACAAAATATACTCATGCATTTAACTGTTCTACTGCTTTGTAATGAAACTGAAAATTTAAAAAATAATATTAATAATCAAAACCATAAAAATAAACATGGAAATTACATATATTCCATTTGTTTTAATAGCGAAAAAAGATCTTGTATTCTCAAAATGGAGATCACAAATTTGGCCTCTTCAAGGTAGTTTCCACCAAAAAAGTGAAAGATTTAGTATTCATTCAAAAATGACTTGAAAATATAAAGCTACACTTAGATTCATCTAGAAGAGAAGTAAAGCAGAATGGTCTGAATAATTTTGATAAGAAATCCCCATTCTGTTTCACTTTGCTTTGTTGACACAGTCTCTGAATAGGAAGAGGTTATTTAATGTTAAATGAAGTTTCCTGTAAATAAGTTACTAATTAAGCTACTTGGGATGAATGAAAGATTACTTCAGGTTTATTTTTTTTCTCAAAATGTCTATTTTCAATGAAACATTTAGGGCAATATTGAAAATATGGGATTATAATTCACAGGAACAAATATGTAAGAAATAGATGTGTACATATATGTGTAAACAGATACATGATCTTCAGGTCCCTACCACAACTCTACTAATTATAACAATTGAAAACTTTACTACAAAAAATTGTTGCTTTGAAATATTTGACATCTCCTATACAAACTTTTCAGATCCAAATCTTCATTTAAAAAACCAGAATAAGTTTTAATCCTGGAAAAATAACATACACTAAAGTACTATGTGGTGTTACTTCAGCTATGAACAGAACTCATATTTTCTTACTGTCAAAAGCCAATAAAATATATATTGCTAAAATGTAAACAGAAATTAACATTTACTCATAAAATAACATATAAGATGCAATAAAATGTTAAATCAGTACAACTTAGTAAGTATATAAGAATATTAAACTGGAAGAAGAAATTGCTTTGGTTATCATGAACTAAAACAGTGATTTCTAATCTTGATTAAAAATAAGACATTAATAAAGTTTCAGATATATTTTACCTAGATTATAGCAAATCACAGCTCATGATACCTAATGATCACACAAGATGAAACCATAAGTATAAACAAGGCACACATATCAAAGTAAAATAAGTATTGACTAGACTTGTCTTCACGGTTTGTTTTAAAGTACAGAAAATTAACCTGCCAGTTTAGTTACCTACCAGCAGTGATTGGATTCTATCAGTGTTATCACCTCTACAAACAGCACCAAATTATCATCCCTCTTCCCATAACATAAGCAGCATGCCAAAAGAGACAACCAGAGTAAATGATCTGATCATGAATAATGAAGAGTTAGGGCTGGTTGAAATCCACTTAGTTGAGGAAAGAGAAAAGAGAAGTGGCTCATTAGGGCATTTCCTGAAACTTGGTTGGAATTTCAGTTAAGGAAGAAGAAATGACACAGCAGTTTCAAGTAGGGGGGACTTCCTTTCTTTATCTGAAATATGCTACCAATTTGAGAAACAGCACTCCAAAAAAACTACTCTACAGTAGTGTGGTCACAGTAAAAACTCTCCATGAGCCCATTATTGCCCCGTAATTAACATTTCTTCCTAGCCTATACACGAGCAGCACATGACTGTTATCAAAATGGACTAAGATCCCACATCTATTGCAACATGTTAAGTTTCACAGTTAACAGTTCTTCAACAAACTGCCCTGTCCTAATTTTCAGGTTTTAAGAATTGCAGTTTTGTTTAGAGCACTAATAGATTTTGAGTTTTTGCTTAAGGCCATCAAATTTCCCATATTTCATATAATCACATTTACCTTAAATATGATTTTGCACACAAAGTGACTCCAGGTTAATTTTCATCTTGTCCAAGAATATTTTATTTTCCTATGTTGGTGGAAGATATATAATCCAGCTTATAAGATTTCTAGTAATTTTTTTTTCATATTCCAGTGTGATCTGTATTTTTAAGGAAGATGAGCACTGGTTACTTACTGCCTTTACAAATGAAATTTTCAAAAGGTTTCTTTTTATGTATTAGTTATCTGCATGAACTTAAAAATCTAAAGATGCAACTTTGTTCCCACACTATAATTTGTACTGAGAAAATCTACACTTATTCTATAAACTTATACCATTTGCTTACTTTATCTAAATCTATATTTTAAAACAATATATGAAGTAAAGCATTCCCACTAATTACTGAAGTTTAATGCAAAGGTTACATTCAGATTTCTCTTGTCTTTTTGCTTTGAAAATTCATGCGATTAAATTGACATTTGTGTTTTTCAAGGAGTAGAAGTTATGTGAAAATATCTCAGCACTTTATATCTTGCTTGAAGAACCGTAAAATTATTAGGAAAAAGTTCTCTTGTCAGTAGCAAAATTTGGAGTCATCTTACGTTTTCCAATGATGTTATCATACATTTAACTCTCTGAGGCAATAGGAAGGAGTAAGTATTTAATTTAGAATAAAACTCACTTAGATTCATATTATAAATAAAAAAATAAGATGGATAAGAGACATTGTTAAGAAAGAGAAACATTTAGGGCTTTAATTCATATGAGAAACTAGTTCAGATTGAATCACAGTTTAAAATACATTTTTGTGATTCAGAGGGTAAGGTTTGAAGCTGTATTACTATATGAGCATACATTTTGGTTTTGAAAAGTTGTAAATGCACACATGACTATATACGCCTGAAGAAACTTTATCTCTTTAAGAGGTCCAACAGAGGAGTTACATTAAAAAATATATATTTTACCTATAGTTTCTATACTTTATGTAATAAACATGTACGTTTTTGGATTAAAATATAATGTTAATGTAAAAAATTAGGTTATACATCAAAACATTTAGGGATAGCATACTACTTGTGTGATACTGTTATTATGAAGAACACATGGGGCGCCTGGGTTCCTCAGTGGTTAAGCTTCCAACTCTTGATTACGGCTCAGATCATGATCTCAGGGTGGAGCAATTAAGTATGGAGCCCTTCCTAGAGCTCCGCAGCTGTGCTCAGGGCAGAGCCTGCCTGTCCCTTTCCCTGTTGCTTCCCCCGCCCCCAGCGCTCATTCTCTCTCTAACTAAATGAATAAATAAAATCCTTAAAAAAAAAAAAAAATCCATGTTTGGTGTCCACCCCTGGTTACTGATACAGTGAGCCAAGCATCTTTTCAAATTCATAATAAGTCCCTTTCACAGGCCTTTATGTTAATGAGGTAACTGGGTGGGCCCCTAAATAGCTTCAGGTGGGGGCTGGTTGCCACAGGAACGAACCCTGTGATTAAAGGGTTATCTTTCTAAGTCACAGATTCCATCATTTTCTTTTCCTTACTTACAACCCTCAGAAACTTCCTATTGCTTGAACTTGGAATCCAAATTCTCTAAAATAGCTTACAAAAGTCTTCACAACCCAGTCTGAGTCTGGACTTCAAGCTTTATTAGAAACATCCTCCTATCCTTCTGCTTAGACTGTCTTGCTGCAAGATCTCCTTTTTTCAAAGTATAGATCATATCTGACCTTCTATTTATGGTATTCTTTTGAAAGACAGTGAAAGAAAGAAAGTGTACTTGTGTGTATGTGTGAACAGATGGAACTTTACACATTTTTCTATGATGTTATGTCAATATATTTTAATACCAAATATATTTATAAATTCTATATAATATCCTTCAAAATTCTAGTTACTTCCTATGGATATTTTTATTATTTACTAAGGATAATAAATGAAAAACGGGCAAAATATTTTTAAACTAAAAAATAGGGAGAAAGTACTTGAAAAACAAGATACTGAACACATTATAAAACTACACTAACTAAAACAGTTTACTTCTAGTATATAATAGAAAAGTCAAATCTGCATTTCTAGAAATTTAGTACATATTGAAGGTTGTATGTTACATTAGTAGGAAATTGATACATTCCACAACAAATACCCTAAGGATAAGTGACAATTTTTTGAGAAAAAAAGGGAAGAGAAATAGAAAGAGAGAGACTCATACCTCTATTACACCAAAAATCTAATTTTAAAACCTTAAATATTTAAACACAAAAATTTCAAAACATCACTTAGAAAAATGAGTGATTATTTTATAACTTACAGAGTAATACATCAACAAAAGACTCTCCAACATATTTGATTACATAAATATTAAAATCTCTCTAAGAAAAGAAGCATTCTTTTATAATTTGACCAAGCAAAAACTGGGAAACTGGGTTTTTTTGTCTGTAGCTAGAAAATATATACTAGGCGGTTAATTGTCACCACTACATTATAAATGTTTAATTATTTTCTTTTTTTGTTTTCTTACCTGAAAATGTGTTTATTGCTGGATTGGATTATAACTCTTTCTTCTTTTATTAGTAGTGATTCTAACTTAGTTTTATGACACTGAAAATTATGTAAACTACATATCTCTAATTTAACCTAGGCAGGGAGTAAAGAATATAGAATAATTAAGCCCTCAAAATCTATCAATCACTGTTTCAGGCTGCCTCCCAGGAAAATCAGTTCCTAGACACATCCTGCCCAACTTACACACAAGCAAAGTGGATTCTGTCACAATGAGGGCAGCCCTCTGACAAAACTGCCATTGCAGGCTGTTGGGAGACAAGCTGTCATTCACTGAAACAGTAAGAGGTATGAGGAAGTATAGATAGAACACCAGTAGTCTCTGCTCCAAGTTATTTAGAGCTAGTGCTATCACACACTAGACAGTCTGTATTAAATACTAAACTTTCATGTTCTTTACATTAACCTTCCCATCAAAACTAAACCCACATTTGCTCATTTATTCATTTGTTAATAAGTTTCTATTGGATGCTTACCATTTATCGGGCACTAGGATACAAAGAGAAACATGGTTCTCACCTTCAAGGAGATTAAAATCTAATAGAATTTGAAAGATAAATCACCCATGGTTAAAAATAGTTAAAAGACAGAAAAACAGTAATTTAATGGGGTAAGATTTAAAATAACAAACAAAAATAATATAAGGAATGAAAAGATTGTTTTCTTTTGTCTGATTTTTGTAGGAAAATAAGATATTGAAATAAGAAATATGATGAAAGTGGAGGATGGTGGGTTTCTAAAGTCAAACATACTCGGGGGTATTAAGGTAATCAATAGTATATAATGCTTAAGTTAAATAATGTTAGCATTAAAAATATTAACAGATCATGGGAAAAATTCACTGCTTGCCAAATGGCAGTTAATACTTTTGGAAAGGGACTCAAGAGAGTAGCTCTACAGATCGGTAAAAAGCAGAATAGAAGGGAGCATATTAGCCTTTCAAAAAGGAAAAACAACACATGTTGTTAATTCAGATTGCTTTTATAGAAGTCTTGAAGATAAAAGGTAAAAACCTTTTTAATAGAAATTGATTTTATAACTATACACCTGCAATACTGAGGATATTTACGCTCATAAATATAGCTCTTTTCTTACCGACAAGTAGCTTCGTTAAAAACAATCACTACTTCACAGAAGACTTCCAATTTGATAAACACTGAAGAAACCTAGTTTCTCTCTTAAAAATAAATCAAATAAATCAAAGGAAATGATATATCTCTACCAAGAAGTTTGGAAAGAATGTCCAAGATCAATATTATGATAGAAAACAAACAAAATCAGTTGTGAGTAGGCAGAACTGAAATTTATGTCACCCATAAATAGGAATCATGCTTTTGGAGAGATTAATAATATAATTCAGTCACTTGGCAAATAATTAGCATTGATTATTTAAAATTCTGACTTCATTATCAGTTTGGGAAAATGTAAGTTAGAAAGTTAGTATCCCATGTCTTTATGTCATAACTCCAAGTTTTGCCTGAATAGTGCTTAAACAAACATCAAATGATCTTGAATTCTGATACTTGAGAACTACAGACCATTTAACAGACAAGAGTTAATCCCACTAAAATATGAACATCAAAACTTATCTAGACTTCTACTATTTTATTAGCATACAAGCAAGTATAATATTTGTAAACTTTCAAAACTTTCAAATTGCACTTAAGTTTTATCCTATCAGAGTTATTATGTCCTTAACCAGAAGGAACCAGTTACAAGGGCTGTGAAACAGCAGTAAAATATGCATATCATTATACAATTGCAGCAGTAGTTATTTTTTACTTTTATAAAATACTTTCCATCTACCTCAGTGAACTTCAGAAACATTAACTCATCAATCCAACTGTATTAGCAGAAGTGCATGGACTTAATCATTGTTCCATGATAAATGGGTAAATTCTAACAAGAGAATCAAATGACATTTCCAAGTTTTTCTGTCCCCAACAACTCAGTTCCGAAGAACAAGAAGTCTCTGGAAACCTTTAAGGCAGTAATATAATTTAATTCCTATGATGCCAAAGGCTTTGAGATTTCCCTAGAGTTGATATTTGATCTTGATCTTGATCTTGGCATACACTAGGGTATTAAACAAGAACCAGCCCTTCTGAAAATTATGTAGTAGTCAACATTTGTCTTTAACATGAAATCTCTATGTCCTTTTCCCTTTTGCCAGATAGGTACCACGATTCCTTATCATCTGCCAATTTTTCTGCTATCTAAAACTATTTTTAGAAGACTCTCTAATTCATTATCCACTTTATTCACTAAGATATAAATGACTGATAAGACTTAAAATACTCTCCCTCCCAAAAACATTTGCATTTGGAACATAATGAATCCTTAAGGTAAAGAGGGAAGATATATTTAAATTTGTGAAAGAATTATTACATACAAAATTCCAGAAATCAAAAATATTCCATGGGGGCTGCCATCTAATTTGAGCACTGTTATGCTCAGACTAGACAATGTATTATCCATAAAATAAATAAAAGCATAAAGCTTCTTCCTTTATAATGTTAGGATATTTCAAGTAAGACACCATGCCCCATGACTGACATTGCAGCTCACTAGAGATTGGAAAAATGACAAGTTCTCTACAGTCTTCCAAAATCATACAGTTGCTCTGTATCAGCCAGGGAAGGATAGGATATGTTGTTGAAACAAACAACTCCAGAAAATCCAGAGTGTTAAAAACAAAATGCTCTTTCATACTCTACATGTCCAGTGTGGAATAGGGAAGAACCCTATGCCACAGTTGCTAAAGGACCCAGCATTATGGAAACCCCAAGTCCATATATGCTTTCAATACCACCGAGGCAGGGAAACAAGATGTGGAGAACCATATATACACATTTTTTAAGTTTCTGCAGGAAGTGACTAATTTCTGTTTATCATTCATTGCTGAAGCTATCAAGGGCCATGCCTAGTTCAAAGGAAATTAACCTGCAATCCTCCTATGTGTTGATGAGAGAGAACAGGGATATTTGTTATTAGGGCCAGTGACTATAACATTCTCTTAATAGCTTTTAATATATCAACTTTTCCCAGGGAATTACTCCTCAGTGAAGGTGTGTTTTTCCTTAATGTCACCTAAGAATTTCAGTCCACCAAGTAAGAAGCTGTGAGCTTTATTCTGAGTCATTTCACTATAAATACAAATAAGAGGAGAGACTCAGTACAGAAGAGGAGGGGAAACAGACAGATAGATGAGAATGATGATTTTGATCATCATGATTTGGAGAGCTAAGAACTAAAATAAAAACAAACTCTGTGTATAAGCATATGTGTGTTACTCTGTGTATAAGCATATGTGTGTTTGTCAGTATTATGATGTTTGTTCTCTATGCCAAAACACCTGCCAGGACCTATCTACATGGGGGAAACTGTCATCTTTCAGAGACATTTCACAAATATATATTTTGTTACAAGCAAAGATAAAGTTTTCCTGAAGAAACTATAATAGTTGCAACAATACACTTATGTTTAAAGGAAGAAAACCTGGAAAAGATAATAAGAGCAGAGATTTGGAAGAAGAAAATGTAGAAATATTTTTCCGTTTTTCTGTTTTGAGGTGTTTTTTTTTTTTTCATTCCTTTAGAGGTTTTAAAAATGCCCATGCATGCTAAAGAATATTCAATGCACATCCCTTGTTTTAATTTTTAATTTTTCATTGATATTTTCATCTATTATAAAACTATATTCTGACAAAGTAAAATAAGAAGAAATGGAAGAAGGGAGCGGTCTAGATGTGAACTGAACAAAAAGAGTAGAATAAAGTAAGGTGTAAATGATCTGTTAAAGATAATTCCTACTCTTGGTGACCACAAAGGTCAATGGTATCTAAATTCACTTTGGTCAGTAGCTGCTTCATGGTATGGGAATAAAACAAAGAAAAATGAGGCTTGCAGGATTTTAATAAGGATGTCAACAAATCCCAAGGAAAATGATTACATTGGCAGAAAGAGTGTTGTTGTTGTTTTAATGGAATCTTGGTATCTTAGGAAGTAGCCAGCATGATTTATTCTTATTTCCTGATTTAAAAAATAAAATATAATTACATGTATATCATATGGGTTCAGAAGAAAGATGCCAAAATAAATATTCAAAACAGCATTTAAAATAACTTTTCCCTTAAATTTCTACAAGGACATATAAATTAGAAATTATAAATGGAAAGACTGCTATTTTAATATTGATTTTATTTTACAATTGCATTTCAAGCATTTCATTTTTATTTATTTTCTCACACCGGATTAAAAATTGATTATAATATAATACTGAAATTGTACAGTGTTGTGGTGGTCAGCTTTGAGTGCCTGGATCAAGGACACTGAACCCAGCAAGTACAAACATGGAATCACACATCCACAACATCTAGCCACTTATATGACGATCAGTGAAAACCATCCTACACATTCCAAACTACCTTCCCAATTGCACCCTTGCCATTTGGAACCCATGCAATATGATTTAACCAGATTTGCAATACCCCATGTTTGTGAGAATATTAGGCCAAATGGTTAAAAAATTAACTTTGGATCATTCACTTTTATTTTGACAGAGAGAGAGATTAGATATACTGCTATGGTTTAGGAAATTTAGAATCGAATATGTTACTATGTAGAGGCTTCCTTCAAGGGAAGGTTAATACTTAATTTCCCAAGTACTTAGTTCCTATAGCTTGAGTATCTATCTCTTGTGAAATTTAAACAAGAAGGACCTGTTAAATCTGGTAACTGAAATATTTCTCAAACTGTAAATTACCGGGTGTGTCTAAACACATCAGTTGCACTGGATGTGAGCTCTGAATTGCCTTATCTTTCCATAGAACATTTCTATGGGTTATATTCCCCATATGATAATGTTTCTTTTTGTTTTTTTGATAATCTAATGAGGAAAAAGGAGGAGAATATAAAAAGAAAAAAAGAAATGAAAATGTAATGAACTTTTAAAATGCTAGTGAAAGTGGCAGACTATCATAAAATACAAGCCAAATACTCTTCAAATATCAGTTCTACATTCAGGTAATTTGGGTATATGGACCAAGTGCCGGGACTTGCACTAGGTGGTGGTGTTTGTGTGTATTGTAGAAAACGTGACTTTTTTTTTTTTTTAAAGGTAACACACTTCAGATATTAAAAAGTTAGGAGACTGTAAAATTCAAAGCTTTGAGAAGTTCCTATGTTAAGTAAGAGAAAAAGAGTTGGTAAGTGTCAGTAACCATGTTGGTATATCTGAAATGTGTGACAAGTAATAGTGTACTCAGAAGTAATTCTTTTCTCCTGTGTGTAGATCTTGCTAATCATTAGAAAACTGTACTTCATTGTCTGGTTTCAGTTCAAAGCAGGAAAAGCTGCGCTTCTAAAAACACAGGGATTTCACAGGTTTTGTGTCCTCTGCCATGCTCCCCTGTTTTGGATAACAGCTCTGAAACAAAGAGAACACACACACACACACACACACACACATAAGTAAAATGGCTGTTGGTGACTCTCACTTCTAAAAGATAGATTCATGATCAGACATTTCACAAAACAAGAGGCAAGTGATGTATCTCTCGCACAATATGCAGACCTACAACTGTTCATCTTCAGCTGGCAATCTGATAGGAAGCTATAAACCAGGTATTAGAGACACACAATAGGGTGACTAGAAGGAACAATAGCGAAAGTGGTGCCTAGTAACCTTAATTTTAAAGAAAAGAAAAAACAGGTAAAAGTATCAGGCACAATAGTTAGGTTTTAGATGTCTATATTATCAATTCACAGAGTATAGGAAGCAAAGTGAAAATGACATTTTAGCACAATGAGATAAATGCGATCCTACAGGTACCACTGACAGTCGGTACAATAGCATTCTTTTCTAGAATAGAACCACAAATGAACATGCTTGGTTACAAAAAAATATACATAATACATCCTAAGCACTAGAAGTATGGCACTGCATATGAAGAAGGAACAACTAAATGGGTTACATGGGCTCAGGGAAACATTCACAATGTAGACGACCTGATAAAAAGAAGTGCTATGAGATGATACCACCTGATATCAAAAGTAAATTTGGAGTTCTTTAACTAATATTATTTAATTCTGAATATTAGGAGTTTTTAAAAATTTTTCCCGCTTTATTGAAGAGTGATGAAATAATTTAACTATGTGTATTTAAAATGTATAACATAATGATTTTATATACTTACATAGCAAAATAATTACCACGATCAAGATCATTAACACACCCATCAACTCCCAGTCAATCCTTTTTTTATAGTGAAAACACTTACGACATACTCTGAGCAAATTTCAGGCATACAAAACTGTATTATTAACTATAGTCTAACTGAAAGCAGAACTTCATAATTAAATGGACAATGCTAAGTTCATTATTAATTTGCTAAAAGTTCATCTGTATAGGAGTATAAAACCTAACTAGGGATATAATGGCTTTTTGTTCAAAGTAATTAGCACAAACTGATTTGGAAGTTAGAGCTAAATATTAAAAAACAACAACAACAAAAAACAAAAACACCATCCATTCCTGAATCCAGCAGAATTCAGGACATATTCAGAAGTCAGGCAGGGATGATGGGAGAAAAAAGTAAGAGTAAGCCAATATCTAGGTCAATATGACTCTCTTCCCTCTAAATTTTGTTAATAACTCCTCATTAATTCAATGAAGAAAAGGCTGAATAAACTTTGAAACTATAAACTTGAATAACTTATTTGGACTCCTTTTAAAGATAATGGTTATATTTTCCAGAAATCTAAAATAAACTTCCCTTACATTGAAAGAGAGGGCCATAATGTGTGGGAGAACTGATCACAAATATATGTACATTTGTTGCTAAAACTTGAATCTCTTTACTTGTTAACTCAAACTGCCTTGACTTCTCATGTTTATGCAAAACAGATTTTTTTTGGAGAAAAAAAGAAAGGTACTGTAACATCAGAGGAAATCATCAAAGAACTAGTGGCAACATCTTAAGGCTTTTATCAAAGTAGTGAGGGAATGCATTAAAGCAACAATATCTGAAGCTTACATGTGATGGGACTACTAAATTTAATAGTGTATCTTATGAACATATGTGTATATAAAGATTTTTCTGTAAGAATACCCCATTCTGAAAGACTTTTTTTTTCCTGAGTAATAGAACATTATTCTCTCAAGACAATTCAGGAAAAAAAATCTACCAATAGTTTATTAATAATAGATGCCTCACACTCTACAAACAGAGGACCAAAGTTTTTGAAAAACTATATGCATTGTAAGTTAAGGTTATACAAAGGGGAATTAGCTTATGAATGGAAAAGTCATTTAAAAAATCCCTCATAGAAGCCTGAGGAGAAAATGGTAGGCTAAAACATGAATTGTTAAAACTGAGTCACAGTAAAGGAGGATTTAAAAAAATAGGCATTTCTCATCTAGCAAATCTGGCCAAGCAAGCTATGATCAAATTTGAGATATCTATTTACATTTATAAAAATGTGTTAAGAATAAAACATTTCTTATTTTCAAAGAAAAGATATTAAAAACAACATAGTTTTACCTGCAAGTAATAGTTAAGTAGAAAAAGGAAAGGAAACCCATACAAAAATGCACATCTAAGTATTTGAGACTGTGACCATTTGAGATGCTGCTACAGAGAAAAGTCATGGGAGGTCACCAGTGGGTTTACTCATACACTGACAAATCAAAGGTCAACTTCTCATGCATATTTGGTCTACTTGGGGGTCATGAAAAATAAACCAAACACTCTTTGATTACTGAAGGAGAATGTATAGGTAGGATTGCTAATGCTGTTAAGGAACTCTTCTGCCTGCTATATGGGGTCTTCCCATGAACATGAACTACAAAGCCACTACCATCCAATTTCTGGGACTCTCAGTTGCTACATAATGCATAATTATTTGCTCAACAATAAAAAGGTAATCTACAATCTCTAAAATTCGATCATTTAAATTTCTAGCAGAATTAGCACCTAAGTCTTCCAATAGAAAAATGTAAAGTTTTTCTCAGAAGTTGAGAAATTGACCCTCTGAATATTAAACATAGTAGTGAGTTGACCTAAAGAAGACAAGAGTGGGATTTATTTAACAGTCTAAATTTTTTTATGCATATTCTCTATCATGGCTAGAGCAATGGGCTACCCCTTAGGCCAATAATGTGTTATCCCTTCTTACCTGATATTTTAAGGTATTTGTACAAAATCTATTTAATGAGAATAAGCATTTTTTCTTAATTAGTACTAATATTATGCCTCTTTATACTCAAAACAAGAGATTTATTACATGTCTAAATATAAAATTAAATTGTTTGGAATTAAATTGTTTGGAATATTCTTTCCTTTCATGGGTCACTGAGAATAGATGTAACTAACCTATACTTGTTTACTTACAAAATCTTATCAGAATGGTAAGTTTATTTTCTTTGGGCTACCATATCAACAAAATGTTCTTCAATTTATTTAGTTCTGGTGTTTTCCTCAGTTTTTGAGCAACAACCATTTGGGAAGCATATTTAAGGTTAGACAATAAAGGGAATCCTGGTAAACAGTCAGATGCTGAGTATCATTCTCTCCTATAGCATTTTGACTGCATACACCTGCTGGCTTCAGGCATCTGAGAGCTGACTGGTCTCGGGCTTGGAGGCATAATCTGTAGTTCCGCTCTGAACCTGCCTATGTAAGGTGCAAAATACCCAACTGGGACAGGCCAGCATCCGTCAAGGGCTTCTCCTTTTCAAATTATTTTCCACTGAGCAGCAGTGTCTACTTCAGTGGAAAGGAAGCCAAATTTGATTTTACCAATTATGCAAGGAATTGCATGGAGGAAACCTGAGCAAATTTGCACCCTATAGCCCACGTATCCCAGTGTTGTTGTGCTGCCTAAAAACTGGCACCGTGTGATACTGTAAAGTCAGCTGGATCATAATTTAACACAGGTATAAAGGAAAGGAAAAGTTGGGCTTCTAGTAATTTATGCGAAAAATATCTCTTCCTTATTTCATGAGCTCAAAGAGAACAGAAATGTTTTTCAGCTTAATCACCACTGAACCCCACCACAAAACTTAGTGCCCAACATATAATTAGTGCTTAATAGCTCTCTAATGAATAAATGAAATTGACAAACATATGGATGATATTCCCTGTACATTAAGTGCAACTAAAATCATCCTGTCTCATTCCAGAAAGTTGTAAGTAAAAAAAAAAAAAAAAAAAAGGCAAAGGATCTGGGGCAAAAAAAAAAATCTCACAGCGATTTACATTTTTGAAGTTGTAAAAAAACTATTCCCATATGTATAGACCATAACACCTGCAAGGGAGATGAGCTATTATGCAATCTTTTGAATTTATGTCTTGAAACCTTCTTACAGAAAAGACCACTTCATTACAATAAAAACAAGAGCAAACACTTACAAAGTGTTATTAATATCTCTGTAATTATACTGAAAACTATACAAATATGGAAAAATTAAACAATCCTATGAGGAGGTACTGATAATTCCCATATTATAGATGAGAAAATTGAGGTGTAGAGTTCAAGTAAGACACAAAGTCATATTGGAGGTAAAATTCAAGCTCAGGAAGTCTGGCTCCAGTTGAATTTTTTTTTAAGTTTATTTAGATATTTTAGTAATCTCTATACCCAATGACCCCCAAGTTAAGAGTTATGTGTTGCTCCAACTGCGCCAGCCAGGTACGCCTCAAGTTGAATTCTTAATGCCATAAAACATGATTTCTAGGGATGAGATTCTCAAGTTAAACTCACAGAATAGTCCAAAAGGAATTGCCTCTTCTACAGAACCCAAGCAAATAGTATTATTGTGTGTGAATACACATCTCACAACAGTTATGCTTGTGATGCCTCATATTCAGATGCATGTGTATGTATATTCATCCACATTAGGACATTCAGGAGGAGGAGGAAGAGGAACAGAAAAAGGAACAGCATTAATAAAACTCAAAATAGCTGCAAACATTTATTGGATGTTGACTACACACTGAGGTCAGCATTTTTCATGTATTATTGGTTTAACTCTTCCAAAAATTTTTGAAGGGTGCTACTATTTATCATCTCCTTAATCCATATTGTCAAACTAAGGACTAGTTAAATTAACTTTGTGGCACGTCAGGTGCTCTTTGGGACCTCATGGAAAAGATTTGTGCTGTGAAAAGAGAGGAGCAAAAGGCTATGTCCTGAGGGACTGTCCTGAGGATGGGGTTGCTAGAGAAATTAGCAGGGTGGTTTGCAGCATGTTAACTTTGATATGCCTATTAGATAGCAAAATGCAAACGTACAGAAGAGCACAGATAGGGAGGAGATTGGTCAAGATGGGTGGTGCGCACGGTGGGAAGATTGGTCAAGGTGGTGGTCAGGAGTCCATTCTGAGTGAAAGAAAGGAAGCCAGGGAGTGTGGACAGACTTAGGAAGTGGGAAATGGGAACTGTGGAGTTGAGAGTTTTGGGAAGTTCTCTTCTGATAGCTCCCATTTCCTAGGTGAAGAATGTAAGAGCAGGGAGAGGTATTTAAGGTTGGTGAGAAAGGAGAGATTTCAAAGACAGAATGCATTTGGACATGTAACTGAATTTCTGGGCAATAGTAAAAACCAATTTGAAATTCATAGTTATTAAAGTGAAACCAAATAGCCAGTTTGTTTTGGGTTTTCTCCCCTATACTTTATGTGGACATGTACAGAGTATAGTTGGATTTAAATAGGATTGAGATTTTGGTAGACAAGAAAGGTGAAGAAAGAGGTGGACAAAAAATTTAAATGTGAACAAAGGCATTTTGACATTTCCAGTGACAGTAATGTTAGTACTGGGCACCTGAGTGGCTCAGTGGGTTAAAGCCTCTGTCTTCGGCTCAGGTCATGATCCCAGGGTCCTGGGATGGAGCCCCACATCAGGCTCTCTGCCCTGCAGGGAGACTGCTTCCTCCTCTCTCTCTTTCTCTCTCTCTCTGCCTGCCTCTTCTGCCTACTTGTGCTCTCTGTCTGTCAAATAAATAAATAAAATCTTTAAAAAAAAATAATGTTAGTACTGAGGACAATAACAAAAAAAGCTAACCTGATAGTGTACACTATGTGCCAAAAAGGAACTTTTCTAAGCACATTATATAATTTATTTTTTATTCATAATAATCTTATGTGGCATGTATAACTGTTATCATTTCCATTTTGTAGGTTAGCAAACTGAAGCAGAAAGATTTAGTAAATTATTGAAGGTTATAGCTAGTAAATGGTAAAGGGAGGGTTTAAGCCTTTTATTCCAGGCAGTCTGGCTGCATATAACAGTAATTCTATACTGCCATCAAGAATTGTGGAAACTATTGAATAAGGAGAGAATTACTTACGATCATGAAAGATAAAGATAATGAAATGGTGGAAAGATCAATGAGTTGCAGGTCCCAATGGAGTAAAAAAGAATTAATGCTGCAGTTGTGGTTCTTCAATGATATGAAATAAAAAATAAGATGTGTTAGTTCGTGATGAAATTCCCGGAATTAAAAATCATGAAAGATGTGCCTATATCTGGAATGATGGGGTCTAGAATATAATCATGTAAAATGATGGTTAACATAATAGAGGAATAAAGATCAATAGGAGGAAAAAAGATCAAGGGATTAAAAGACCAAAGTATTAAAGATATTATCTAAGAGGTATTGAAATGACTGAGACAAAACCAGTTTTAGAGAGTATGACCCAGATCCAGAGAAAGACACAGATCCAGATCAGAGAATGAATGAAGAGGATCAATACTGATGATGCTAGATGAATGGGGCCGTCCGATTAAGCAAATAAAAATACGGGATACCTAGATACATCGAAATTTCAGATAAAAATGATTTTTTTTTTTTAGTGAAAGTATATCCCAACTATTGTGTGGGTCAGAAAAACAACAACAACAACAACAACAACAACAACAACAAAATATTGTTCTTCTGACACTCAGAGATAGCTGGGCATCGTCTGTTTTCTCTGGCAAGCCTACTAATGGAGTCAGCATCTGAATTCAGATTTGTCCTACTCACAGATTAAGTTCCTAAACTGGATATATCTTTATCATCAGTATAATTTAAGGAAACTAATAAACAAGTTTTACCAAGTCAGAATTATACTCCTAGTCTGCTAAATTAGAATAAATTTCATTCTATGATTTTATATTACATTCATATGACTATATAAAGGTTTATGGCATTTTATAAAAGCAAAAGTATTTTAAAAGCACAAACTGCAATCTAAAATTTTTATCACTAGTTACATGTGTAATTAGATATCAATGGGCAGACTCCCTGATCATCTATGTTGTTAATTCAGTTTAGCGAATAAGTCCAATTATGATGACAGGAAAATAGCTATGCATTATCACAAATCATCTTTCATCTCTGACATAAATGGGAAAAGATCCCTCTCAGTAATTCCATAGTTATATTTAAAACAAATTTAGCATTGTGTTTGAAGTTGTGCTTTTAAAAGCAATAGGCCCCATAGTTTGGAATCAATGCTATAGTAATGTCTGTCATTTAAATACGGCTTTTTTTCTTTTTCCATTGCTATTTCATCCTATTTCATCTTTAATTTAAACCCTTTTTGAATTATGTAGGCAAAATCAAAAAAGATAGAAATATATGTGTATAAGAAAGAATAGAAAGCTAAATAATTCCAAAAGAATTAAACATATAAATATTTTATAGTATTTGTTTTATAGTGATTTCATAGTCTGTTTGGACTTTGTACCGTTTTCATGTTATGGGCTTTCCCTACAAATTATATAAGCAACATAAGAAATATATGTAATTATATACTGTAAAAAGATTTATAATAAATATTTTATAAATTTAAAATGTAAAACTTTTAAAGAGATCTTATACATAAAATGTCGATTTTTCAAAGTAATATATATACATCATCCCAATGATTTCACAATTCTGTGATGAATGTATTATGGCTGTAGTAATCTGTTTTGCAAATAAGAAAATCAAGAATAAACAAAAGTTTAAAATATGACTGACAAACTAATCAATTGCAGGTTTCATTCAAGGACCAGATATTCCTATTATGTTTCTATGATCTTTTCACTATGATAACCTACATTTCTAGGTGCTTCTATTTGGTACATACTGTGCCATATTCTTTCTGTTTTCATTGATATTAAATTAGCAGTTTTTAAAGGTAACTAATATCTTTATCATAACTATTGCTATATATTGTTAAACCTCACTAAAACAGTAGCAAAATATTGTTAAGAAAGCACAAACTGAATGTTACTACAGCTGACAAAGACTAACAGAGACTGGACTTACCCTCCTAATTGAAGCAACTAAAAAATGACCAAAAAAACTTGAAAAAACAACTTTCAAGAAACTGGACATGAGTCAGTAAGAGAATGATCCCTGAGAGACAGGAGACATTCAAGAAAAAAATAAGCTCAATGATTTCCCTAGTTTACTGCCATGAGAGCTTCCAGCCCCTGATACAGAGAAAGTCAACCCAAGCAGAAGCTGGCAGATTCTGTGAGTGGGGAAAGTAGAAATGAGAATATCGGGAGACTAAGGTGCCTACAGTTCTCAAGGCAGTATACTGGGAAGAAAAGAGCTCCACAGAGAAAGAACTCCAGATATCTGCAGGTATCCCTCTCCAAGTACTCATCTACACACTAAACTGTGCATTTATGTGAGAAAAATAACCCAAACCAAAAAAAGGACCACATGAAATGATTAGAGCAGCAGACATTCTGAAAAGCACGATTCATGGGTATTGGGTAGAGAACTCATAAGGATCTTGCCTCAGTTATCAGGGTACTTAACCCTAGATTAGACTAGTGCTGCTCTACTCTTATCTAAACAACAACATCAACATTAACAACAACAACAACAACCCTTAAAAACATGACACAAAATTTTCAAATTCATTCCAAGTTACTAAATTGTGTCCTAGAACAAAGCTCAAAAACATTAAGAATACAAAAATATTCAGCATCCAATAAGGTAAAATTTACAATGTCTGGGATCTGTAAAAAAGAAAAAAAAAATCGTCGAAGATGCAAAGAAATAGAAAACACAACCCAAAGTGAGGAGAAAAATCAATCAAGAAATATTGCTCTTGGAGCACCTTGGTGGCTCAGTTGGTTAAGCATCTGTCTTAAGCTCAGATCATCTGGGATCTAGCCCCACATTGGGTTCCCTGCTTAGTGAGGAGTCTGCTTCTCCCTCTCCCTCTGCCTTTCCCTGTGCCTGTGTTCTCCTGCTCTCTCTCTGTCAAATAAATAAATAAAATCCTTAAGAAAAAGAAAAATCAATCTTTAAAAATAAGCGGAAAATGCCATTAAAACATTATGATAACTGTGCTGTATATTTGAGAAAATTTGGAGAGTTACATAAAGCTATATAAAAAACTCAAACAAACTTCCAGAGATGAAAACAACAATCTGTGAGATGCAAAGTATGCTAGGTTGGGATAACAACAGATTAGACACTGTTGAGAAAAAAAGTTTAGGAAACTCAAAGTCATAACAAAATAAACAATTCAAAAAGAAATACAGAGTAAACAAGAATAACAACAATTAAAATGAACACAGTGTCAGTTAGCTGTGGGATAACTTCAAGTAACCTAAAATAAGTGCAACTGTAAACCTCAGAGTTAGGAAGAGAGAACAGAAAAAAATATTGGGAGAAATAATGCCCCAAAACTTTTCAAATATGATAAAAACTATAAACCCATCCAAGAAGCTCAATTAACCCCAAGCCCTAAACATCATAGCATATATTACTAAATTGTTCAAAGCCAGTGATAAAGACAAAATCTTAAAAGCAGCCAGAGGCAGGGGAAAAACATGTTAGGTACAGAGGAACAAAGGTAAAGATGACAGTAAGTTTCTGTCACTGAAGTCAGTGAAAGAACGTCATTAAGATACTAAAAGATAAAAATGATAAACCCAGATTTCTAAACTCAACAAAAATATCTTTTGAAAATGAAGGTAAAGTACTTTTCTAGATATACAAAATCTGAAAGATTCATTACCAGAAAATCCATACTATAAGTGTCAAAGGAAGAAAGGGACTATAAATAGTAATTTATGGACAAATATACAAGAATTTTTTCTATTTAAATTTCTCTAAAAGATAATTGACTCTTTAAACAAAAATTATAACAATGGCAATGTGAGGTTTATAATATCTGTAAAAGCAAAATTAATAAAAAAATGCACAAGAGGGGGAGAGGAGAAATGGAAGTCTACAATTGTGATGTTCTAATAGTACACATTGAGGTATAGTATCAACTAAGGGTAACCTGTGTTAAGTCAAAGATATAAACTATAAGCCCTAACGTAACAATTGAAATAATTAAACAGAATTATAATGAATAAGCCATCAAAGTACATAAAACTATATTTGTTTAATTTGACTAATCTAAGAAGTAGCAGAAAAAGAGAACAAAAAATGGATGAAAAAATGCAAATATTAAGATGATAGGTTTAAATGACCCAAACTAATAATTAATAATCTACATTAAATGTAAATGGTCTTATTACCTGACTCAAAGGCAAAGATTGTAAAACTGCATTTTTTTAAAAAAGTAAGACCCAACCATATACTCCCTACAAGAAATACACTTTAAATATAAAGTAACAAATACTTTAAAAGTGAAAGAATGGGGAAAAAAACTATATTATACTAACACTAGTCAAAAGAATCAACTGAAGTTGGTTTCTGAGCAAAGAATATCAGCAAGGATAAAGAAGTCCATTTCATAATAATGAAAGTGTTGAGGACATAATGATTTTAAACAGTCATGCAACTAATGACAGAAATTCAAAATGTATGAAGCAAAACCTGATGGAACTCCAATAAGAAATAGAAAATCTTGAAATCTTAAGATTTTTTAAAAAGATTTTATTTATTATTTATTTATTTATTTAGAGAGCACCAGTGTGTGAGCTAGCGCTGGGGTGGGGTGGTAAGAAGAGAGAGAGAGACAACCTCTAGCAGACTCCACGTTGAGCACAAGCCAGATGCAGGGCTCAATCCCAGGACCCTAATATGACCTGAGCCAAAATCAGGAGTTGGATTCCTAACCAACTGAGCCACCCAAGCGCCCGTGAAATCTTAGGGATTCCACCCAAGCACAACAAATTCACATTGTTTCCATGTGTAGATGAAAAAATTTACCAAGATAGAATATAGTATTGGCAACAAAACAAATATTGAAGCATTTTTTAAAAATCGTGTCATACCAAGTATGTTCTCTGTAATCAAAGCAGAATTAAAACAGAAAGATCTCTGGATAATCAAACATCTGGAACAAAACAACATACTTCTAAATAACACATAGTCAAAAAAGAAATCAAAAGAGAAACTGGGTATTTTGAACTGAATGAAAATAAAAATAAAACAGCTGAATTTATGAGGTGCTGGTAAAGCAGTGCTTAGGGAAGAATTTTTAATAGCACATTTCTATATTAAAAACGAGAAATGCTTCATATCAAAGGCCTCAGATTCCACTTTTAGAAACTAGAAAAAGAGGACAGATTAAACCCAAAGTAAAAGAAAGGAAATATTAAAGATCAGAATGAAAATTAATGAAATAGAAATCAATTAATGAAACAAAAATCTGGTTATTGAGAAAATAAATAAAGCTGACAAAATTCTAGGCAGGTAGAAGAGAAAATAGAGAAAGAAAATAAAAACCACCCAATAAGAAATGAAAGAGGTGGCATTACTACTAAAAGTAGTAAAATGATGATCAGTGCATATTACAAACATCTTTTTGCCAAAAAAATAAAAACTTTAAAAAATAAACTGGAAAAAATTTTTAAAAGACAGAAACAAGATTTTAAGAAGAAACAGGTGATCTGAATAGCCTATATCTATTAAAGAAAAAGAAATAAAAATTTTCCTGTAAAGGAAATTCCAAGGTCAGATGGCTTCATTGATAAGGATAAAATAAGTTCTACACAAACTCTTCCAGAAAATTGAAAAGGAGGGAATCTTATCCTATTCATTCTAGAAATTAGTATTACCCTGCACCAAAACCAGATTTTACAAAACCAGAAAACTACACATCTATATGTAGTTTTACATATCTATATTTTATCTATATATATTTTACATATCTATATTTTTATGAACATAAATGAAAGAATATTAAAGAAAAAGTTTGTAAATTGAATCCAGCAGTATATCACATGGAAAAAATAACATGACTTATTGGAATTCATCCTACAAATACATGACTTAGAGACTTGAAGTACCAAACACATGAGCTAAAGTCATGAATGGAGATGCTTCTGGGACAGAGAAAATGAAGGGACAGGGTGAGGTGGTAGAACACTGATTTTTTTTTAAAGCCATGCTGAACTATTTGACTACGTATAACACTGATAAAGATGGACACCAACAAAGGATTTATATTCAGTACAGATTATAGCACATTTACCAACTATGGCATGAATTTTAAATTGATTATAAATTGATTCTTAAAACAAAGAATATTTCATCATTTGAACTTGTGACAGCTTCATCACCTATTGTATGGTGGTGGCTAAATATAGGTGTCTAAACATATGTGCACATTTATGTATGGATTTGATGCAGTTGCTGTTCCCCTAGGAATTTTAGCAGGTCTTCTGCAGCACAGTTGAGACATAATATCACATTAAAGTTACACACAGCATCATCCTAAAGTGAGAAAAGGGCTTCCCAGTCAGTTAAAAAAAAAAAAGTGAATACAACCTGATTGAAGTTATTATCTTACCTCAAGAAAGAATATAGCAAACAGAAAGAGCCTTGGTCAGCAAAGTAAATAAAGTAAAATTAGAATCTTTCTGGTAAATGCTGGCAATGTTCATTCAAAGCCCACCCAGGGAAGAAGGTGCTCTGTTTACCTAACACAGCCTGATGGCCCTGGTCGCTTTTCTGTGCCTAATGAAGAAATAAATTCACTCATCTTTCATTACCTGCTGCCATTAAATGTTTGAGTCACTTAACCAGTTCTTTATTCTGACTCCAGGCCCATCACAAAGCTATAAAGATCAGATATAGTCATCAGAGGACACAAATATGTAGCAACTGAGGTAGTAGCATTTCTCATTGGAAATTATTATAATATACATTTATTTTCATCTAGGATAAAGTGGGTTCCTCCCTAAGATGTTAGTCAACATTTAATATGCTGGAAAATTTTTTTTTTTAGTTGGTAATTCTGAGTTAGTGGTGATGAAACAGAGGATAATGTTTTTAAAACTGCTGGGGAATATGTGTCTGAGATAAAGCTGAAGAGCAACATATATTCTAATTTTAAAATATTGACTTACATTTGGGATTAAAAATTTTCTTTCTCTGAGTTGTAATGATCCTGGGAAACATTTAAAAAGCTTGAGAGCTTTTGAACTTAACTTTTGAACTTGAAGTGTTAAACTAGTTCAGATAAAGGAGTTTAACCAAATTGTAATTGTTTTCTGTGACGTTTAAAAACAATTCACTTACAAATTAAAAAAAAAAAAATCTCTGGAGCTGAATATATATCATAGATTATTTCTACTATATAAATTGCATCTTCAGTAGCTCAAGGGTACCCTAGGAGTCTTGAGAAGATAATGCAATTTGCAACTTACTAAATTATTCCCTAAGCAGTTTACACAATAAAAGTGTATGATCTATTAAAGTCACAGTACAATTTATATGAAAACTATAATACATCTTACCCAAGAGGTGATTTCAAGTTAAATATTGGGAATTCAATCATTCTCTCAACTAAGAACCACTTGTGTTTTAAAAAATACAATGAAATTAAAAAAAAATCATGATCTTTGAGATTAGTTTGTATAAATTGTAAAGCACATTTTAATTTAACACTTAAATTCTGATTTTTCTACTAAAATTTCTCAGATTGGAATTACTGCACATGGAATTTTATAAAGGGGAGAATTAGAACAGCCCTGCTAGCCCAGAAGAAAAAGGCCATAAAACATGAGGCAGGAACTATAAAAAACTCTATTTTTCATGGCTTACACTAAGGATTCCCCAATTTTCCACAAACTTTGGTTTACTTATTTCAGATGCTTAGGGAAGACTTATTATTCATGGATGTTTGAATGAATGCTTAATAGGTAGAATTTCAGGGAGTGTTTCAAAACAAAATGAGAATTTCAAGAAAAATGAAGCAATTTCTTTTTTATATTTTTGAGGAGGTTGAAGAGATCTGGAGGTCCCTGCTTCCCTTGCATCGTATGGCAGGATGATTACTTTTCTATATGCCTGACCCTGATCTCCCTGAGCCTGGGCAAAAAATTACTTCAAGTCTGCTAAGCCTAGAAATAGTTTAAGTATTACATTAAGTATGACTTGAAATCAAACATTCAGAGAATCTGACTTTAAAAACCTAAAAGGAAAGGAGAGTAAATTGTGGGTGGACAGAATTAGATTTGTGGGAGGTAAGCAAATAGGAAAGCAAAAAGCTGAAAAATATATATCTATGTCTTAAAAATAATTAAATTGAGTTCCTGACATTAAAAAGTTCTAATAGTCTAAACAATATGTACATTTAGTTATAATTCTTTGAATAATTTGACTCATTTTTGAAATAATTAACGAAGTGGGAGAAATGTCTTGTGTATAAAGTTTATCTATGAAACAAAGTTTTAATAATTTTTAACACTATCAGAAAAGAATGCTCTGCCTTCACAAGTCTTAGTAATAAATAATCTAAAAGTAAGAGACAAAAAATATATCCCAAAGTCATAAACCAACTGCAGAAAATCTCTTAGATATACCCAGTTCTTCAGTGTATGTGCAGGCTATTTAACAAAGATCCACACTCTCATTTTTACTGTAACATTTATATTTTTTAAGAATAGGTCCAAGAATAGAATATACTGAACTTAAACACTGAAATAATAAAAATAATGCAAATGCTGAACACAAAGAAACAACAGAAATAAGAACACAACTTTTGGAAATAGGAAAAATAGGTTACTATTATTTGTTAAGATGTATTAAATTTGGGGTTTGCTAACATTACATTTCTCCACACTTGATTCTTGGCTAACATGCCAAGCTCACATACATAGAAAGAGTAAATATTCTTCAAGTTCAATGAAATAGAAACCACAGTACTGTAGAGAAGATCAACAAAGCAGTTGTTCGTTCTTTGAGATAAAAAAAAAAAACTAACAAAACAGATAAATCTCTGGAAAAACTGATCAAAAAATAGAGAAGACATAAACAATATAATAAAGGAAATAAAGAAGAGACTAAAATTACAAGAGAATAGAGCAAATGATATGGCAATGATTTTGAAAGCAAAATTTACAATTGCCAAAAAAAATACATCTTATCAGAATTGACTCAGTAAGAACCAAAGATCTTGAGTAATTCTAAAAACATATTGGACACATACTCCCTTTTTATGTTAATGATAAAAATCTTGAAAGGAAAATTTGAAATAAAGTATTCTCTGAAATGCTGTTAGAACCTTACCTTCAGGTAAAGAGACCATTATTAATCAAGAATGTAATAGATGTCTGTCATGATTCTGAGCTATAATTTTAGATTGACATTATTTATTCATGTAGGTTTTTAGTGAGCACTGCTTCTTTTTCCAAAGAGGTCATAATTAATAATTAATCCTATACCACCAATGTGTTAATCAGTTAATCCCCACCTTTCTCCTCACTGCCCCTGCATTAGTTGGTAAGTTCATGATTTCTGTACCAAAAATTACAAAAGCTTCCAAAAAAAATTTTTTGCCAACCAAAATTAATTAATCTTTCTAGTAATCAACTTTAAAATATTTTTAGATGGGGTGCCTCAGTGGCTCAGTTGGTTGAGCATCTGACTCTTGGTTTTGTCTCAGAGTCATAGATCAAGCATTTGGCTTGATCCTTAGTGCAGGGTCTGCTTGGGATTCTTTCTCTCTCTCTCTCTCTCTCTCGCCCCTTCCCTCTCCTGCCCCTCTTTCCACTCATTCTCTCTCTCTTTAAAATAAATAAACAAATCCTTAAATAAATATATATATATTTAGAAAATTACCTCAAATTCACAATCAAGTAATTTTAATCTATCAAGACATTTGACCATTTTTAGCCTCCAGTGATTATATATAGTCTGATTCTCTCAGATCTGCTTCTTTTAAAATAATATAAATAAACATATATATAATAATAGTAAAACAATATAAGTATACATACTTATTTTGTATATACATAAAATATGCATATATAAAGCAATATAAATAAATGTGTGTGAGTATACAGCTGTTTTCAAAATCCACCCAAAAATCCAACCTTGTTAATTCTTAGAAAAATCTATAAAATTCAACATGGTTTCTTATATTAAAACGTCAAGTATATCCATTTATTATTTCTCTGTCACCAGACAAATCAATAGGTCACATTAATCCCTAATGCAAACAAATGGGTCATTTGTGTTTATTTATACAAAAATACCCACCATGTCTTTATCTGAGGAAAAAAAAAGATTCCTTATAAACCTAATATTTATGAACAAATATTGAACTAATAAATTCTCTCAGATCATCTAATCCAAAACTATGGTGTTAGGTATTTTAGCATTTTGGTACTTAAGAATCTACTGTTATATCCTTAGAAAGGAGTATCATTGAATTATATGATAAATATGAAGAAAATATAAATATAAACACATTGGAAGTGGAAAAAAAGCACATTCAATGTACACATTCTTTTTGGCAGTTGATTAGAATGTCATCTCTTAATACATATCACAATAAATACCAGGGTCTGTTATATCTAAGTTGAAGTTTCAGTGAAAAAATTTAGTTTTAAAGTAATAAGGTTCCTCTATACCAAATTATGGAACACTCTTAGATAGCTTTATCACATAGTTAAAGTCAAATTTAATAATGTAATTACCAATATTACCTTCATCATAGAAATATGAAAAAAAATTTTTTCCCAGAAATGTACTTGAAGAAATAGTCCCCAGAGAAGAGTAAGACAGAACAAAAACATAAGGGCACAAACCTCAAAATAACACACAGACACACACATACTCAGGTAATGAATGCACAAGGAAACTGACTTAAAATTTCCTCTCAGCTGAGACTGAGAATGATCTCAATTCTCTATGCAGAAATGTTAAAAGAAAAAAAGGCAAGGATTCAAATGACAAAAATATATTCACACACATTTAAAGCTATTTTATATGGTTATTAAACAAGAAAGGGATTTTTTTTTTAAAGATTTTATTTATTTATTTATTTGACAGAGAGAAATGACAAGTAGGCAGAGAGGCAGGCAGAGAGAGAGAGGAGGAAGCAGGCTCCCTGCTGAGCAGAGAGCCCGACGCGGGACTCGATCCCAGGACCCTGAGATCATGACCTGAGCCGAAGGCAGCGGCTTAACCACTGAGCCACCCAGGCGCCCGAAAGGGATTTTTTTAATACAATTTTTTTTTCTGATCAAAAAATTAACATTTTTTACTATATTTAGGTGATGCTAAAAACAGTCAACTTAATGAAAAGAGAAACACTCCCAACACAAAAAGTTTAAAATATTACTTTTAGAGTTTAGAGAGTTTCAGAAATTTAAGCTTCCCAACAGCTGTGATATAATGATATTCTATATATCAAATGAAATTAATACAAGATGAGATGGCTCTTTCATCACAGCAGGCAGACTAAAGTTTAAAAAAAACTGAATATGAATCAAGTTATTAGGTACTTAAAGGGCAACTCAGGTATGCAGCAATACAGAAATATTTATCTTGAGCTGAGATTTTAATATACTATATAATCAAAGATATTTTTAAGAAATGACATTACTTTAAGAATAATTGCTAAATTTGAAAAATAGCTGTCCTTCCTTTTCCTAAAAATTCTACTTAACTAGATATAGAAAGATTTCTTTAATCTCTTTATATTATTTGCTATATTTATGTAAAGGATACAGTGAAAGAAATTCTGCAATTGCCACATAATACACAAATCTTATTTTAAATAATTCTCTTATGAATGCTAATAACTTCCTATTCTGATCTTAACATCTGCTTATGATTCCTCACTGTCTAGATAATGTGCTTGAATTTTCTCAAGTTTTAATACCACATATCGAATGAGAAATCCATTTTTAGTTCTGTATGGCACAGTTTTGAGTAAAATATATAGTATTACTTAATTAGAAAATGTGTATTTTTCATAATAGAAATATATCGAGATTCTAAGAAGTGAATTTATTCATTGTTTATTTCTTTCTTAAAGATTAGCTCCTATTCTTGTCTTTGTTGAAAACTGCATAAAAATATAGTTAGGGCTGCATAGTTGTGTGTGTTTATGAAATAATTTCAGTTATTTTTATTTTAAAGACAGCATACATTCAAAATCTTACACAAGGGATGCCTGGGTGACTCAGTCATTAGGCGTCTGTCCTCGGCTCAGGTCATTATCCCAGAGCTGGGATCGAACCCCACATTGGGTTCCCTGCTCAGTAGAGAGACTGCTTCTCCCTCTCCCTCTAGATGCTATTCTGCCTGCTTGTGCTCTCTTGCTTTCTCTGTCAAGTAAATAAATAAATAAATCTTAAAAAAAAACAATAACTGCTTTAATAACTTTAATAACTGCTTTTTTTACACACAAAAAATATATTCAGTATGGGATACTGAAATATAGGATATACAGATCATGCTTTTGTAGTTGGACCTAAAGTTTTTTCTTAAAAAATTTTTTTCTAGGGGCACCGGGGTGGCTCAGCTGGTTGGGCGACTGCCTTTGGCTCAGGTCACGATCCTGGAGTTCAGGGATTGAGTCTCACATCGGGCTCCCAGCTCCATGGGGAGTCTGCTTCTCCCTCTGACCTCTTCCCCTCTCATGCTCTCTCTCACTCTCTCTCAAAATAAAAATAAATAAAAAATATATTTAAAAAAATTTATTTTCTAAAAATAAGATTTGTTACAAAAATGTTTCAGCAGACTTATAAGTGTACTGGTATATATCCATGGACTGTTAAATTTAAAAATTTAAATTCCGGGGCGCCTGGGTGGCTCAGTGGGTTAAGCCGCTGCCTTTGGCTCAGGTCATGATCCCAGGGTCCTGGGATCGAGCCCCGCATCGGGCTTTCTGCTCAGCAGGGAGCCTGCTTCGTCTCTCTCTCTCCCTCTCTCTGCCTGCCTCTCTGCCTGCTTGTCATCTCTCTCTGTCAAATAAATAGATAAATAAAATCTTAAAAATAAAAACCATAAAAAATAAAAAAAAATTTAAAAAAATAAAAATAAATAAAAAAAATTTTAATTCCATTTCATCAAACCACATGTTTATCTCAATAAATGTAGAGAAAGAATCACAAAATTCAACACATTTTCATAATAAAAAGCTGTCAACAAACTAAGAATAGAAGAGCACTTCCTCAACTTGATAGAGGATATCTTTGAAAACAACAACAACAGCAACAACAACAGACATCAAAAGTTGATACTTAATGAAGAACAGCTGAATACTTTCCCCTTAAGATTCAGAACAAGAAAAGGGTGTCTAGTCTTATCACCTCTATTCAGCATTGTCCCAGAGAGCCCAGTCAAGGCAATTAGGCAAGAAAAATAAATAAAAGGCATCCAAATTGGAAAGAAAAACTATCTCTATTTGCAAATGATACAATTTTGTACATAGAACATTCTAAGAAATCCACTGAAAAACTATTAAAATGAATGAATGATTTCAGCAAGTTTGCAGAATACAAGATTGATAAACAAAATTTTGTATGTCTATAAACTAAAATAAGCAATCTGAAAAATAAAATTAAGAAAACAGCCCTATTTACAATTGCATCAAAAAGAAGAAAATTCTAGAAATAAATGTAATAAAATGCAAGATATTTATCTTAACTGACAAAATGTCACTAAAAGAAAATAATAATCTTAATATTTGATGAGTTGTGCCATGGTTATGGATAGGAATATTCAATTCTGTTAAATTGAATCTACAATGCAGATTCAATAAAATTGAATTGATCTACAGATAACTTATCTACAAATTCAATGAAATCCCTATCAAAATTCCAGCAGATGAAACTGAGAAATAGATCCTTAAATTCATATGGAAATTCAATAGATCCATAAAAACCAAAACAAGTCTTAAAAAACAAAAGCTAAGTTGGAAGACTTATAGTTATCAATTTCAAAACTTATTTTAAAAGTGCAATAATCAATACAGGTAGCACTAGCCAAGGATAGACATAGATTAATGGAATAGAATTAAAAGTTCAGAAATAAACCCTACCTTATGGTCAATTGATTTTCAACAAGGGTGTTCAGAAAATAAAACAGGAAAGAAATCTTTTCAACAATTGTGCTGAAACAACTGGATATCCACACACAGAAGAATGAAATTGAACCCTTTCCTCACACCAAACAAAAAGTTGGCCTAAAATGGGCCATAGACCTAAACATAAGGGTTAAAAGTATAAAATTCCCAGAAGAAAACATAAGAGGAAATATTTGTGTCTTTGGGTTAGGCAATGGTTTCTTGGAAATGACAGTGAAAACTCAAGGGATGAAAGAAAATATATATATAAACTAGACTCAAAATTAAAAATGTTTGTCCTTCAGAGGATACCATCAAGAGTGAGAAAAGATAACCCACATAATGGGAGAAAATACTTGCAAACCATATACTTGGCAAAGAATTTTTATCTGAAATATAAAAGGAATTCGTATAACTCAAAAATAAAAATATAAAGAATTCCATTTAAAAACAGGCAAGGATATGAATATATATTTCTCTAAAAAAGATATAAAAATAACCAATTAACACATGAAAAGAGGCTAAGCATCATTATTTATTAGGGAAATATAAATCAAAGCCACAATGAATTCAGCCACACTTGGATGACCATAACAAAATCATGACAAGTGTTGGAAAGAATATGAAGAAATTGGAACCTTCACATATTTCTGATGGGAATGTAAAATTGTGCAGTTACTTTGGAAAATAATTTGGCAGTTCCTTAAAATGTTAAACATAGAATTACTGTAAGACCCAGTAATTCCACACCTAGGTGTATACACCCAAGTGAAGTGAAACCTTACATCTATACAAAAACTTCTACATATATATTATAGCAGCATTATTTACAATAGCCAAAAAGTAAAAGCAACTCAAATGTCTAATTAATTAATGGATGAATAATATGTAATATACCCATATAATGAAATATTATTTACCAATAAAAATGAAGAATGATGTTTTTATACATGCAATAATATGGATGGATCTTGAACATTACACTGAACAAAAGAAGCCAGTCACAAAAAATTGTGTATTCCATTTATATTAAATGGTCAGAATAGGCAAAAATAGAAAGCATAGTAGTGGTAGCTCAGAGTTGAAAAAATGTGAATAAGAGGGAGTGACAGCTAATAGGTGTGATTTTTTTTTCAGGGGAATGATGAAAACATTCTAAAATTAGATTGTGGTGTTGTTTGCATAACACTGTGAATATGCTCAGAACCACTGAATTCTACATTTTAAGTGAATGAACTAAATTACATATAAATTATGTATCAATGACACTATTTTTGAATGTTAATCTCATTATCTTCTTACAAAGAAATAATACATTGTATTGTCCCAAACACCAAAAAAATAGAGTTTGGGTAATTTCCTTCAACTCTATCAACTTCTTTACTTGGCGGTATCAAATCCTGTGGATTCTGTCTCAGCAATCTTTGAATCAGTTCTATTTTCTTCCATGCTTACTTGCCCCTGCCTCAGTTGAGTATGTCACCATTTATAATCTAAATAATCATAGCATCTTGCCAAAAAGATTTTGCCGAAGGCCACCAATCTCTACTCTCTCCAGATCAGCTACTCATTGACTACACATTTGTCTTCCTAAAGTACATGTTCTTATAAATATTCCAAGTTTCCCTATAATTCCCAAAGTTAAGTCCAAAACCTTTAGCACAGATACAAAATACTTTTCAGCCTAATCCCTGCCCACCACACACACAAAATTAACCAAATACTCTTCAACTTTCTAGTAAGTACTCAAAACTCAAAATAATCTTCCAAGCAACTTACTTTCTGCTTTTTCAACAGATATGCTCTTTAAGCCTCAGTACCTTCATATAATACATCCCCTCCACATTTAACCTTTCCTGACTTATTAATGTTTATCAGTTAAAACCCAAGTTTAAATGCTACCTTTTCTATGAAGTCCGTTAGGAGACCTTCAGGCATCTTTAATGACTCCTTTCTTCCTTGGAAAGAATTGCATTTATATACTCATTATGTTATTGAACATTACTATGTTGTTATTATTTGTTTACACATCTCTCTCTTCCAAGAGACTGTGAGATTAGTGATAATGCTTTTATTCATCCTTGATATTCCAATGTTTCTATTGCAATGCTTGTTATACCAGGAAATCCTTCATTAATACCTATTAATTCATGGAATGTATACAGAAATAATAAATATGTGTACATACCCATTTGCTTCAGGGTAAGTGGAGACATTAACACTGAGAGGCAAATCCTCCAAAAGCCCCACTCTTAAATTTACTACTTCACCCAGACTTTGGCATAGGATATTAGAGCTGGGAGGACCTTTTGCTAGTTTAACCTGGTAAACTAAAGTCAAAAGATATTCTCTAGGTACTCTTAAATCTCTAAAATTATAAATCCAGAAAAATTTTAACTAATCACAGAAAATACTTGGCTAATGTTGTGTATTAACAAATCATTTATTAACCAAAATAAAAAGGTGCTTTCTGTTACTGCTGAAGAAAAAAATTAGTATCTTCTTCATATAAAAATCTAATATATCATATGCTCTAAAACAGAGGAAAATATGCTGAGTTAAAAACTGTCCACCAGGAAATGTAAAAGCTAAATTTGTAGATTCATGGATTAAAATCATAATAATTTTCCAACAATATGTTCTAATTAATTAGTGATGATGTCATAATTTTTTCTGTAGGCAGACACATCTTAGGTAATTAGTACAGATTTCATTTTTTGTGAGATAATGAAATTATGTTTCTAGTCAGCCTCATATCCATCAATCATTTCCAATACATTTTAATAGATGTTAAATTAAGAGAAATCACAAAGCTAAATATCTATTGGATTTGACTTCCATTTGTCTCTAAAGTTTGAGATAAATTTGATTGAAACATTATCAACAAATATATGGTGTATTTGCCAGTACACAGGCTGCTTTTTTATAATATTATTATAATAGCTAAAAATATAGAAGCTTTTAATAAAATTTAAGTTTAAAATGTTTTTAGATAAAATGATAATACAAAGCACTATAAAAATATGACATTTTAAATAATCATGTGCATTAATTAGTTTTAGGCTGATAGATATTAGCAATTATAATATTTCAATTATATCATGACAATTTCTAAAATTGAAATTAGTTGTACTAACATGATAAGATAAATTAATAACTACAGTGCTGACTTCCTCTAGAAACTTAAGAGTGATTAGCAAAAAAAGATATTTTTTCAAGTATCCAAGTGCAACAAAATAAAATTTACCTTGCCTTACATAATGAACACACAAAATTAAATAACAAAGGGTAAATCTTAAAAATATTAGCATATCTTGTGCACAAAAATACAAGTTATTATTAAAACATATCCAAATATTAAATAAGCTTGGCTTACTAAATTAAAAGAATTCAGAACACTAGTCTTGGGAATTTCTTGGGAAACTTTCCATTTTTTCTGTCATTATGATTTAAAGTAAATAAAAGGAATCAAAATTTCTGCCAACTATATAATTCAAAAATATAAGAAAGAATCTACAGTTACGTGTTTGGAGAGACAAAATCTTAGTGTCTTTATGTGTCATATGCCAATAATTTAGTTTCATTTAAAATAATACAGGGAATATAATCCTTTCACCACAGCTTCATACATCATTCAAATGGAAATATACATACCTGCCCACACCAACCATATTCCAGCATTGTAGTGTTGAAAAATATAAGGCTTTCAAGATTCTGAATATGTGTGTAAATGCTGTTGATCCATTAAGAAAGAATCGGCTATTTCCCCTCTGCCAGGAGTGGTTACCAACTACAACTTCTTAACGTGGCCATCAACACTGCCACAATCCAAGCTTTGTTGTAATGTTGTAGTCTTACAGCTAAAAACCTGTTGATAATGAACCTGAACCCATTATTTTGAGTCAATGAATTGAAAGAAATAGGGCAAAGAATGAAAGCCACAGGGCCAATTACGAGCATTCTTTGATGTATTACTCGCTAGCACCCACCATATCACTTTGTGTCTTTGTCTTGATCCCCTCTGTTACTCATTAATTATTCTCGAAGGGTTAAAGTTCAGAGAGCTAATTGCACAAACCGTCTTTCTTGGTAGGGATTCTCCCTACTCTGACACTTTCCCCAACTGTGCCCAGCCACCTTGCATTATGCCAATTAACCCAATTCTTGGCATTTTTGCTTGTCCTTCCAGCATCTTTTCAAGTTTTGCCTAAAATATTTTCACTGGGTTGCCTACAAAAGAAGCCAAGACAACTTTAAGATGTGATTAAAACTTTACTTCATAATATAATCTTTCCTAAACGTCTAGTGATGGTACAGCAGTTAAATTTTCTTTTGTACCAATTATGCCAGAAACACAATATTATTTATAACAAAATTATTTTAACTAATTGCTAAACATTTTATAATATTAAATTGTTCTTCTTCCCTTCTGAATCATAACTCATTTAAAAAAAATGACTTTTTTTGCCCATTTGTCAGCCAAGATCTGAAATGAAAAGACTCAGTTTTTATTATGGCATGTTGGTGAGGTTTCTGTAATATATGACCTAAGTACTACTTCAAAAGTATCAGGATATTTAATGGAATCAACTGGTGAGTCTATGGAGCTTATGGAAATTTTCCATATTTGACTATTGTAATAATCCTGAAATAACAATTTCAAGAAAATAATCATGCCTTACAGTGCTTCCTGGGATGTGTAAAGCATATCATGCCTCATACTTCTTTATATTTTCAAAATCCTCTAGAATCCATGCTTCCAATATATTTCAGTTTTCATAAGTATTTGACAATTGTTTGAAAGCACCTTTATCAGAGCTTTGCAATAATTAAGTACTTGATTTCTTTTCAATTATTGCAGTTGTGTTTTCATTGATTAGTAATTTTTGAGCAGCTACTAAATAACAAGAATTTTCTGGCTGCTGTGGATAAAGAGTGAATTAATCATACAGGGTCTCTGCCCTCACAAAAGTTTAGTCTAATGGTGTCGTCAAAAGATCAACAGATAAACATTACTGTGAGTACTAATTAACAGAGGCTAACTAGAAGAAGGAGGAGACTCATTAACAAACAGGGCCATCAACTTAAGGAAGCCATACAAAGGATAGGGCAGAAGGAATAGCATATGCAGAAGTTCTTCATTAGAAGTAAACTTGTAGAATTTGAGGAACTAACCTAAGGCCAGTTTGCAGTGTAAGGAGAGAAAAAAAGAATGGTTTGGAACTAGATTAGGAAGATAGATAACAGTCACATCACTCAGGGTGTTTTAAGTTGTGACAAAAAGTTATATTTTATTTAAAGAACAATGCATATAATGTGGTTGATTTTTGTACTGCTGAGAAGAATACACAAAGATTTTTTAAACTAAGAGAGAGGAAATTAGGAGAAGGGGAAAATGAAGGGGGAGAAATTGAAGGGGGAAGGCAAACCTTGAAAGGCTATGGAATCCGGGAAACAAATGGAAAGTCTTAGAAGGGAGGGGGTGTGGGATGGGTAAACCTGGTGATGGGTATTAAGGAGGGCATGGATTGCATGGAGCACTGGATGTTATACGCAAACAATGAATCATGCAACACTACATTGAAAACTAATGATGTACTGTATGGTAACATAACACAATAAAAAAAATTAAAAATAAATAAATAAATAAGTAATAAATAAAGAGAGAAGTAAAACATGGGACCTGTTTCTAAGTAGAAACTTTATAAATCTTCTAATTACTTCTGTGGTAGAGAGAGATTTTTTTGCATGAACTGATAAAACTTTACTTAAAAGTTTAATTTAAAGAACTAGTTTAACCACGTGGATTGCATTTAGTAATCTTCATTAAACAGGTGATAGAATGCTATGCCCCACAAACTAATTATGTCAAAAGAACAGGCCAATAACTTCTTGGTTTAAATAAAAATATGTTCAAAAGCCCAAAGTATGTAATTGTTGAATAAGATTTTTTAACAGTTTGTTTATAGATTTCATTAAATGTCACAAGAATAAAATAAGCCCAAGATGGAGTTAAAATGAAATTATTAGCTCCAGTGAGGTTAGGCCAATCATTCATTCAAAGTTACATAGATATCACCTTTAGCTGGAGCTATGTATTAAATGTATTTGGTTAGTTTATTCACAGTGTTACCGATGACAGAACTTTCCAGATTGACCTTTTGATAAAGCTAACACAAAAATAACCAACCATGATTCCAAAGTTATTAAATGTATCCTTTTAACCTCTCTTTCATAAGATTCTCTAACATTAACATTCGGAAGGCAAAAATAGTCCCATGAATTAATGGACTCTTACATAACATCTGCAAAAATACATCTTTCAAGAGACTGTAGCTTGCCTATTTCTCATTTTTAGAATGCCAATTATTCTCTTTTAAATTTAACTTCTTTCACACATGTTTTATTAAGATATTAAGCTATTTTCCTTAATAAAAATTAAAGGTAAATGATAGTTTTAAAAAGTAGTTTGATTCTAATGACTTTACTCTCTTAACTCAAAGTTCCATACTTAAAGAAGGGTGCTCTGAATTGATGTTAACCCCTGCCCCAGAAGTCAAAGGACTTATTTGCTTTACTATAATCCCCTTCATTCCCCCAGCCCAGTTTTTTCAAACTAAATATTTATCTGTCTCTATTTCTGGCTATCGGTTAATGGGCACTTTCCTAAAATAATGACACCATATTAAGGACCAGGGATTTAGAAAGAGCCAACTCCACATTACCATTCAATTGTTCTTGTATCATTTTTTAGAATCTTGAATATTTCTTTACCATTACCTTACCCACTGTTTCCCAAGTGGCAATGCTATAAGACACTGCATTTCTCTCAATGAATTGTTTGTTTGCACCAAATGCAAAGTGACAATATCCATACTTGGAGAAAGGTGGATCTTACTTTTAGGAATGAGGTCCTAGAAGAATGGCCAGTTGGTATTTAACTGGAAAGAGAGAAAGTAGAATGTTCTGCCAAGTCATTATTTTAAAATTCCCTCCCCTATTTGTACTAATAGCAAACTGCTTACACTAAAACAGAATGGAAATTATAAAATTATATAATTTCTGCTCCCACAGTTGTTTCCTTATGTCTCACGAGATTATTCTTCCATTACATATTCCTTCTGGATCTACAAGTGAGATAGTTCTGAATCTGCCAAATGCCAAATAAATCTGCCAAGAGTAGTGAAGTGACATCTTTAGAGTAGAGCAGCAACAGCAATAAGACAGCTATTTTCCTTTGGTAAATTTGTTAACTCTCTGGCTTAATCTGCCACTACTTGGACCATTACTGGAAATTTTATGACAAAACTCTTTGGTACATGACCCACAATCAATTAGAGGTCAAGGAAGAAAAGATATTTCAGCCCATGTTAAAAACTTCCAACTAAGCCTAGATGCCACCAATTCACAAACTTGGGCCCAGAATTTTATTCCAAAAAAACTCTGCTTAAAATACATTTATTTGGGAATGACATTTAAAATGGTGTTAAATATTTTACTTCACCAATTCATAGATTCAACAAAATTATTTATCTTTTAATAAAGGGTTTCAGGTGAAAATTAAAAAATAAAAAATTATGTATTTAATATTTGGGCCCTCTAAAATATGTAACCCACCAAAATAGAATGTACAGGTTACTAAGAAATATTGATAGGGATAGATCTATCCTACTTTCCACATGTAAATTGAAAATGTATATAATAATATATACAATAAAAAACCCCAACATTTTATATTCCTTTATTATTTTTCCAAAGTACCTAGGGGTTGACTCACAAATTGAACTTTAAATATTATCAAATATATCTCCTTTTCTACAAATTCTTTACTCACAAATTGGAATGCTACATTCCATTGTTCATCTTTTCTTAACATCATCCTTTACAATCTAGTTATGATTTCAGGGGTAGGGGAGGTAGAAAGTATCTCTGAGAACAATTTAACTCCTTCCCAAAGAGAGAAAAAAAAGTCGTTCAGTATTCATTAACAAATCTTTCAACCTGTAATTAAATGCCTCCAGTAATAGGAATTTCAAACGCATTCTGCTGTTAGATCAATCTAGTACATTAAGTGTTTATTTTTTATCTTACCCAACTGCAAATCGCCACATTCTAACTCATGTTAACTCCTATAGGTCACTCTTCCTTCTGGAATAATGTGTACTAAGATTATTTTCTCCATAGAACAATCTTTCAGAAAACACTTGCTATCACAATTGCCTCCAGTCCAATTTCTGAGATAAATATGTAACATATTTCTTTATCCTTCTTTGTATGACTTTGTTGTTAAGTTCTTCACCATTTCTCACATTTCAGAGTCTTGCACCTGCTGTTCTTTGTGCTTGGACCATTATTTCTTGGTCCCTTACGATCCAGGCTGTCTGTTTCTTATTCATCAGATCTTAACCTAGGAATAAACTTCTTTGGGGAATTTTCTCTAAAGCTCCCAAAGATTGGCTTAACCACCCCCACCTCCAACCTTAGTGTTGCTATAGAACTATAGAAATGTGTGCTGACCCATTATGGAACTCTTCCTAAAGCACTGTAATTTTTTTTTCCTTCCATGTTTCCAGTTAGACTGCCAGCTCTCTTTCAACAAGAACTGCTTTACTCATCTCCAAAACTGAGCACATAGTAGATGTCCACTAAATATTTGTGAAATAACTGGAAAACCAAGGAATGTGACAGGATGATAAACATCTGTGTTCCTCAGTTTCATTATATATAAAATGGAAATGAGAACAGTATCCACCTCTTGTGGTTACTGTAAATAACGAGTCAATATATATGAAAATCTAAGAAAAGTCCTTAGTACGTAGGAAAGTCTCAATAAATCTTGGTCATTATTTTTTGTGGTCAACTAAAACCCTTCCTTTTTCACATAACCTAATGCTAAAACTGTGTCTAGACAACTTTGTACTTGCAGTGTTGATTTATCAAATATAAATGAAGAGCTTAACATTTATATTTGCTACTTTTCATATTAGCCATTGTTCCAGATAACTGAAGTGCAAATACATTTAACATCATCGCTGAAGATATTAAAAATAAACACACATATATATGTATATATAAGGTATATATATGTGGAATATATACTTATATAAGTATAATACACATACATATACAGAGACAGAGATACAGAGATGGGGGTGGGAAAAGAGGGACAAAATGGTCTATATAGAGAGGGAAATTTATTAACTACACTTTAGTTAATGAGGTGGAAGAGACTTTAGACATAATCTTGGGTCCAAGCCTCAGTTTTTGAACCTGGTGATTGTACAAATTTGAAAAAGTTGTTTACTCTCTTCTATGATTAATCTCTTTATGTATACTTATATGTGGAATCTAAAAAACAAAACAAAATCAGCTTCTTCATATTATTCTATTTGTGTGTATCTAAGAAGATACAAAGAAATGGTGGTTGCCAGTGAGGAGATGAATAAGAGGATGGGTGAAATGGATAAAGGGAATTAAAAGGTGCAAACTTCCAGTTATAAAACAAATAAATCACAGAGATGAAAAGTACAGCATAGGAAATACAGTCAATAATATAATAACTGCATATGATGACTACACTTAACATGGTAAGTAAGCAATGAGTAATGTATAGAATTGTTGAATCAATATATTGTACACATGAAAGTAATATAATATTGTATATTTTTAAAAAATCTTTTCATGTATAAATATTCAGCCAACTATAAATTCAGCACACTACATTATCACTAAATCGATATTTCATTATGATTTTGCCATGTATTGGCTTACATCTGTAGTAAGTGGAAACAATATCTATCCTGTGATGTATAATACTCCATAGTATTTATCACAAGAAACATGGAGTGTATTTGATGAATTTTAAGCATAATGCCTGAACCTGAAAACATGGTACACAAAAAGTAATAAAGAACTACCAGTGAAAAAGTGGAAATGAGCCAGATTATTTAAGGCCTTGAATAGAAGGATGAAGAGTCTACATTTAATTGGAAAAGGAGCCAATGAGAGCTTTTTAGTGAAAGAATGACTCAAGTGGAGCTCTACTTCAGGAATGTAATGTGTTAGAATATGCAAAATGATGGGGAGGGGATGACCCTTAAGCAAGGAGACCATTTAAAAGGTTTTATAGTGGCCTGAACAAGAGGTTAGCCAAAATCATTTACTGAATGACCATCCTACACAAATCATAGTGACTGACATTGATGGGGATACAATGATAGAAATACATTATTAGCATTATAGGCTGAAAAACATAAATAAGTGGATTAAAAAATATAAATATATATTTCTAAACTGACATAGGCAGCTATGGTTACTCTTTAAATTTGAATAATGATTTAGAAGAAGAGATACTAATTCCTACTGAGGTGGAAGAGACTAAGGGAAGTATCTCTGAAGTTGGGCCTTGAGAACCGGTAGATGTCAACCATTAGCTATGAGAGGAAAATGCACACAAATAGAATAATATGAAGAAGCTGATTTTAAAACAAAGAGCATAAGCTCTGTCCTAGCCATGATCCCTGGAATTTCTCTTCTGTCCAGAGACCTAGGATGTCAGAGATTGGGAAGCGGTCCCTAACCATAGAAGTCAGCATGACTCCTCCCACATGTGTCAAACCATCACACAGACTGACAGCAGATATCCAGGATGCTGCTTCAAAGTGAGGTCTCTCCACTGGAGTGGAAGTAGGAAATACTAGTCTTTAAAACTTGTTTATTTTTTCTCAAAGATGAAACTTTTTTTAATCTAGAAAATGTATAAGTAATATCATGAGTATAAATATGTAAAAATAATAGACATACATAATTTGCAGGTGCTCAAAAAAATTTAAGATTGTATTCTCCCCTATTTGTTTTTCCCTCAGGCCATCACAAATAGGAGGCTTTTAATATAAGTAATTCATAGACATTTATAATGTCACTACCATTACAAAATCATCATTCTTTACTTAAAAAATCTTTCTATGGGAGAATAAGAGCATAGATTCAAGAACCTACATAAACAAAGATATTTGGCTTTCAATGGATATAAAAATTAAGTTGCACTCTAAATGGAGAAACATTTTCAACATGAAATTTTGAAATAATAATGAACCAGAATTATAATCACTTAACCTAATTTACAAAATTATCCAAAATTGAAAATGTGCCAAGTTCCAAACTGCTCTTTTTATAAACATATGCCTGTTTTAGTTGCATGAAGAAAAAAACTATCCTATTGCAAATACGATCGAAAAAATTTCATAACTACATTAAAAAAAAAGCAGTTGGACAATTGGACGCATATATTCATCCCCTTAACTAAAAGCTAAAATGGCCCAAATGAATTTCTAAAACAAAATAGCTTCTAGGCTAGAATCTTGATGCCAACTTTAGCCTGGAGCAAATTTTTACATTGACAGTGTTTGCTCTGGAAAATGGTGTTTTAATGGAAACACTGTCAGACCTTTATCTCCAGTAGAGCTACTGGATCCCCCATAAAGACATAATTTAAACTTCCAAATATAGGGGCTCTCTCTCTCTCTCTCCATATATATATATATATATATATATATATATATATATATATATTTTTTTTTTAACCCTACTAATTGTCCTTTTAAGAGATCAGATCTCATCCCAATGTTTTCAATGAATTGCCCTATGAACTCAGAAAGCATTCTTTCACATTGCCCTAAGGTTCAAGTGGAAATAATAAATGAGAGAAGTTAGACGTTACTGTTTGGTTCTTGTCTTTTTCTTTCCTTAATAGTAGTTACAAGTTGAACTTCATCTAACTGACAAAGCCTACAGACTCCATTCAATTAGCTTTAATAGGATTAAAACTGTGCCTTGGAACTGTGGGTTTAAATAGACAAAAATCTTGGCAAATATATCTTTCATGTATCCCATCAATTCTAAAATAAATATGTTACCTGAGGCAAAATAAGCATAATCAGATATTTTAGCATTTTATTTTCCAACTAAAGATTTTTTTCCCATTATGGTTAAGTTTTAAAACCCAAAGTTTAAAAAGAAAGATTGATAAGTGTGTGTATAAATTAAAGTTTTACTCAATATACATTCTTCCTTGGTAATATTTGTTAAACTGACTTAAAATCAGGGCCATGGCTAAAGAGAAACTGACCACATTAGCAAATTTAATGATTTAATAATTTTTTTTAAATTAGACAATCTCCACTGAATAAATAAGACTGTCACTACTGCTCCCTTAACTTTTTTTTTTTTTTTTTAATGTAGAAAATGTAGGTCACCTCAGGAGTCAGTGAGTAATTGCCAGATCAGATCTCTAATCCTGTGTCTTAAAAGTATACTACAGAAGTGAATATGATGATTACCAGAAAACTAGCCAATGTCTTTAAGCTCTACAACAACAACAAAAAACAAGTTAAACTAATAAACAGCTCCAAGGAATGCCCTTACAGCAATTTGAACCAATCCCAAAAAAGAAGAGATTAACCATGTCTTAACAAAGAATTTGCATTCCTTTCATTGGCTCCTATATTCAACCAATTAACATTTACTGAGTACCTATTGAGTTAACACATCAGCAGACTGAATACTTTGAAGTTTCAAAGAAAGCAGTAGTCTTAGGCCTTGTCCTCAAGGGGAAGTTTCCTAGTAAGAGGTAAGACGTGACATCCATGAAACCATGGTAAGACACATGAACTCTGCAGTGTTGTCTATATAATTTTATGCTTGAAAAGTGGAAAGTTAAAAAAAAGAAAAATCTACAGGTACAGTTCATAGAAAAGGCCATCATTTTTGTGTTTTAAAGCAAAAGAAAATTTCTCAGGGACATATATGTGAGGAAGAGAGATTACAAAGGCACAAGGCAACAAGAGAGGCAGAAAGTGTTTTAGGAAGAAAAATTAAAAATGTAGAATTTGAGTGTTCAATTCTGAAGATTAAATTTACCTAATTTACAATATAATAAATGACTTACCCTATTAAATGGTTTAGAGTGGATTAGCTTTTGTTTTGCTTCTTATTTTATTATTATTATTATGCTTAATTTTATTGCTCTGTCATTCATTGTGCTCTTAGCAAACACATATTCTCTTTGTAACTTCATGTCCCACAGTCTTTTTGTCACATCTGTTTATGCCTAAAATAATCTATTGCTTTTTGTAGAAATATCCCTGCTTCTTTCCCAACTATATGAGTTCATTGATTTCTGATGCCCTGATAGTGAAAAAAGACCTAAGTGGTTTGTTAGGAAAATCTATTCATTGGTGCTTTACTTAGAGGAACTGTAAGCTTTAAAAGTTTGTATAGATATAACCAAGTCAATATCAGAAATTTGATTTTGTTCACTTTTCATATCTTCCTCAAATACCAACTTTCCAAAGGCAGTTTGTAAAACTTTTATACACAGGGTTTTGCTATTGTTTTGTTTCATTTTTCCATTTCCCCCCAAACTGTACAAATTGATAGACTTTATTATAAATGTCAGATGAATTTATAAAGACAAATACCACAAGAATAATTCAAAAGCATTAGGGACAAATATAGAAACCACTGAGATGGTTAAAAACTAACAAAATAATATATAAGGTCATTTTAAATACATTAAGAAGGTAGAAAAGGACATAAATAATCTTGATTCTGAAGTGTGAAATCATAAACACTACAAAGAATTTGCCCCTAGCATCTGGTAACCTGAAAAGTTTTATAAAAATCAGAACTGGTTTGAAGTCAAATGTAAGACCAACTGCTGTTAATGTGATTACTTTTTCTCATTATGTCTAGGTCTAGACTAGAGTTCAGGTTTTAGCCTCCCATAAGCACTACCATGTAATGACAAATGTATTAAAAATTAAAAATTAGAGTACATTTTTATTGGGATTTAGTACCTTTACAGATTACCAAACTCATGGATGGTTTTCCTCTACTCTTATTTTTATATTCTGTGGTCAATTTACTATTCATTATTATAATAGCATCAGGATTATAGAATGAGCTCACCACACCTAACCTTTATGCTGTAAATTGAAGTTAAATTGCTAACTCCCATCAGATGCTAATTAAACTGACTATCACTGATTTTATGTAGCACATTGTGCTTTAAATATATATGCCTCAGATACCCAGCAGATGAATTGCTACTTACAGATACTAATAATGAGGATGTTGGTTATTTTTTCAACTTTAATTAACAGGTGTAATACCCACTTGCAAAGATATCATTAAAACAGTATCCAAGATTTATAGAATTTATAATACAGAGTTGGTTACTTAATATTCCTTTTAGAGTTTGACCTTTTCAAAATGCAGTCTAATATTTGGCCATAAAACCACTGAATTTTCTAAACTTTGTTGCCTTAGCTCACCTTAAAACCCATTTTCTCTGTGAAGTGTTGGTGTTTTATTGGATGTGGAAAACATTTCACTCATGCTACTATACCAATTACAAAAATAAAATACAAGGAAGTGTGTTACTTCTGGTTTCTGGTCCAAAATGTAAGGAACTTAAAAGTAGCCACATCATCCTACACCCAAATTAAAAACAACAAACTGAAAAATCAACAACTCTTCTTAGATCTGTCAGAATAGTGAGGTCACAGGGCAAACCAAACTGGAGAGACAGACATATGAGGCCTCCCACTTTTATCAGTTTTATTTCCAGGAGCTCTACCATGTTCTCACAATGAATAATCAGAGAAAAATTCCCCTCTACTTCGGGCAAAAGGTAGGAGAAAATAATGATTTTGAAGTACATTAGAGCACTGTTTTTCTTAACAAGACTTTCCTTCAGGAGAAACTATTTTACCAGATCCTAACATACCTGGGAGAAGGAAATACACAATGTCAGCCCCATCTAGACATTTTGTCTCACATAAGGTATTTGGAAGTGGAAACTGAGAAGGTGTGAAGTCCAGAATCATGGGCTCACCAAACGACTGGGACCTAATCACAGGATTATAGAATGTTTCCCTTCCCCATACAACTTATCACTATATTACTAAAGGTCTATTCGTAGCAGATTCTTTCATCTAATACATCATGTCCACTTCTCAAAAAAAAAAAAAAAAAAAAAAGATTACAAGGTGTACCAAAAGGCAATAAAGCATAGTTTGAGGAGACTGAAGCATAAGACCAGAGTCAGATATGGCAGGGATGTTGGAACTTTAAGCCAAGAATTTTAAAAATATGTAACCTATGATCAACATGTTAAGGGCTTTATTAGAAAAAGTATACAATATGCAAGAACAGATGGCTAATATAAGCAGATAGATAGAAACCCTAAAATGAAATTAAAAAGAAATGCTAGAGACCAAAAACACTATAATAATAGTGAAGAATGTTTTTGATAGGCTCATTGGTAGACTGGATGTGACTGAGGAAAGAAACTCTAAGTTTAATGATATGACAATACAAATTTCCAAAGCTGAAAAGGATAGAGAAATAAGACTGAAAAAAGCAGAAAAGAATATTCAAGAACTGTGGAACAGCCACATGAAGTATAACATACATATAATGGGAATAACAGAAGAAGGGAGAGGAGCAAAAAAATATTTGAAGCAATAATAACTGAGAATTTCCCCAAATTAATGTCAGACATCAAATCATAGATCCAGGAAGCTTAGAGAACACCAAGCAGGAAAAAAATGCTTAAAGAATTGCACTTAGGTATATTATATTCACACTTTAAAAAAATCCAAGATAAGAAATGTTGAAAGAAGCCAGAGAAAGAAAAAAAGAGAGAGAGAAAGAAAGAAAAACACCTTATCTAGGGGCAAAAGCAACCATGCAAGCAAAAAGAGAATGGAATTATATATTTAAAGTGTTGAGAGGAAAGCAAACAAATGAACAAATATCAACCTAGAACCCTGAAAAATTACCCTGGAAAAGTGAGGAGAAATACTTTCTCAGACAAGCAAAAATTAAGGGAATTTGTTGCCAGTAGACCCGTCTTGAAAGGACTGTTAAAACAAGTTCTTGGGGTGACTGGGTGGCTCAGTAATTTAAGCATCTACCTTTGTTTCAGGTCATGATACCAGCATCCTGGAATCAAGCTCCTTGGGGTTCCTGCTCTTAAGGAGTCTGCTTCTTGCTTTCCCTCTGCCTCCCCCTCTGCATGTGCTCTTTATCTCTCTCTCTCTCTCAAATAAATAAACCTAAAAAAAAAAAAGCTCTTTAGCAAGAATGAAAATGATATAGGTGAAACTTGGATCTACATAAAGAAACGAAAATATAAGTGATGGTAAAAATAAAAGCTTTTAGTTTTCTTATTCTTTTTTTTTTTTTTAAAGATTTTATTTATTTGACAGAGAGAGATCACAAGTAGGCAGAGAGGCAGGCAGAGAGAGAGAGAGGAGGAAGCAGGCTCCCTGCTGAGCAGAGAGCCCGATGTGGGACTCGATCCCAGGACCCCGAGATCATGACCTGAGCCGAAGGCAGCGGCTTAACCCACTGAGCCACCCAGGTGCCCTAGTTTTCTTATTCTTAATTGATCTAACAGAAGACAGTCTATCCAAAATAATAATGGCAACAATGTACTTGGTTATGCATGCTTGTTTGTGTGTGTGTGCATGCTTATGTATAAGTGAAATAGTTGATACAAAGAACATAAAGGAGAAAACATAAAGGAGAAAATTGGGATTATTTTGTTATTAGAAGGTACTAGCCCTACCATGAAGTGATGTAGTATTATTTGAAAGTGGTCTTGGATTTGTGGTAAATGTATATTGTAAACTCTAGAAAAAATACTAAAAAGTTTTTTTAAAGTATAATGGATATGCTAAGAAAGAAGAGAAAATGGAGTCACAAAAGATGGTCAGTGAAAACCATAAAAGACAGAAAAAGAGTGGAAGACAAAGATAGAAACAAAGAACAAGGACAACAAAGAGAAAACAGTACAAATATGGTAGATATTAATCCAACTATATCCTTTTAAACATCAATAGTCTATATGCACCAATTAAAAGACAGAGATTGTCAGAGTAGATCAAAAAACAAGACCCAACTATATGTTGTTTACAAGAAACTCACTTTAAATATAAATGTTATAATAATAACACAAATATTTATATATTATATAATATATGGATTAAAAATAAATGGTGAAAAATATAAGATATACCATACTAACACTAATCAATTGAAAGTGGGAATAACTACATTAACTTCAGACATAGTTGACTCGTGAAAAAAAAAAAGTTATCAGGGATAAAGAAAGGTATTACATAATGATAAAGAGGTCAATTCCCAAAGAAGATATAATAATCCTTAATATGTATGCATCTAACCATAGAATATATGAGATAAAAAGTGATACAATTTCAAGGAGAAACAGATAAATCCACTATTATAGTTGGAGGCTTCAACACCCATATATCAAAAATGGACAGATCCAGCAAGTATAAAATCACTAAGGACACACTTAAATTCAATGCAATTAATCAACTGACATCTATAGGCTGCTTCATTCAACAGCCAAATGCATATTTTTCTCAAGCTCTTATGGAATGTTCACCAAGATAGATCACATTCTGGGCCATAAAACACATCTTAATAAATTTAAAAGAATAGAAATCATACACTGAGTGCTCTTAAACCACGAATTTAAGCTAGAAATCAATAATAGAAAGATAGCATGAAATCTCAAAATATTTGGAGATTCAACAACATACTCGGATCAGATAACACATGGGTGAAAAAAGACTTCAAGAAAAATATTTTGATCTAATAAAACCGAGCATACAACTTATTAAAATTGGTGAGATGCAGTGAAAGCAGTGCTTAGAGGGATATTTGTAGCACTGAATGCATATATTAGAAAAGAAAAAGGATCTAAAACAATACTCTAAGGTTCCACATTAGAAAGTTAGAAAAAGAAGAACAAATTAAATCTAAAGTAAGTAAAAGAAGACAAAAAATAAAAATCAGAACAGAAATCAATGAAATTGAAAAAAGAAATTAATAGAAAATTAACAGAGCCAAAAGCTAGTTCTTTGAAAATATCAATAAAATCAATAAGCCTCTAGTGAAACTAAGAAAAAAAGAAAGAAGAAACAAATTATATCAGAAATGAAAAAGGGACATTACAACAGATCCCACAGACATTAAAAAGATAATAAAACATATTATGAACAGCTCTATGCCCTTTATACCTAGATTAAGTGGACCAGTTTCTTGAAAGACACAATTTGCTAAAATTCATACAAGAAGTAAGCAGTCCAAAGAGACTTACATCTATTAAAGTAATTGAATCAATAATTAATAGACTTCCAAAACAGAAAGCACTAGGCCCAGATGGACTCACTGGTGAATTCTACCAAATGATACCAATTCTCTACAATGTCTTCCAGAAGACAGAAGCAGAGGGAATATTTCCTAACTATAAGGGCAGCATTACCCAAACAAAGACATTACAAGGACAGAAAACCACATACCAATATTTCTCATGAACATAGATGCGAAAATCCTCAACAAATTGATGTACTAGCAAACTGACTCCAATAATCTATAAAAACAATTATACACCATGACCAACTAGGACTTAACTCAGATATGCAAGAATGATTCAACATTTAAAAATCAATTAATGTAATCCCTTACCTCAACAAGCTGAAGAGGAAAAAAAAATCACATAATCATATCAATAGATATAAAAAAGCATTTAACAAAATCCAGCATCCCTTTATAATAAAAACTCTCAGCAAACTAGAAATAGAGGGGAAGTTCCTCAGAGGAACCAAGAGAGACTGTGGACTCTGAGAAACAAACTGAAGGTTTTAGAGGGGAGGGGGTTGGGGGTATGCGTGAACCTGGTGGTGGGTATTAAGAAGGGTATGTATTGCATGGAGCACTGTGTACGGTACGTAAACAATGAATCTTAGAACACTGTACAGTGGGAACACTTGGAACACTTAAAAATAAAATAAAAATTTTTTTAAAAAGAATATCTACAAAAATCCAACATCTAACTAACATTATACTTAATTTTGAGAAATGAAGCTTTCTCACTAAGATCAAGAACAAAGCAAATATACTGACTCTCACCAATGCTTTCCAGGTTCTTCCTGGAAGTTCTAGCTAATGCAATAAAATGAACAACAAAAAAAGGTAATAAAAATATATATATTGGAAAGAAATAAAACTCTGTTCATAGATGGTATGTCCTCTATGTAGAAAATATGAAAGAAAGAGCATGTTTAGTTTTGTAAGAAACAAAACAAAACAACAACAACAAAAAAAAAAATACCAAACTCTCTCCCCTAGAAGCTGTCCCATTTTGCATTGCCACCAGCAGTAATTAAGAGTTTCTTCTCATCCTGCCGGCATTTGGTATTTTATTAGCACTTTAGATTTTGGCCATTATGATAGGTGTGTAGTAGTATTTCATTTTGGTTTTAATTTGAAATTTCATATTGACATATGGTATTGAACATCTTTCCAGACACTTAATTGACATATGTATATCTTCTTTAGTGAGGTATCTGCTCAGATCTTTTGCCCAACTTTGAATTGAGTCATTTTTAAATTGTCTTATGAGTTTGAATTTTTAAAAGTATGTTTGTTAGTAGAAGCAAAAATTATAATACCATTTCATGTGAGCTAAAAGTATCTAGAAAATAAAATAAAGAAAATTATATTTAAAAAGTTGTCAGGATAAAAGTACCAAAATGGAATTCTACTTTACAGTTGTAAAGTTCCTGCTTTGAGTAAAGTACCCTCAAAGCAGTAAAATGTCAATTCTAGTAGCGAGTGACATATGTAGATTGTGACAATAAATATATGTATACAGTAATACCTAGAGTCATTGCTAAAAATGATATATTGATGTATACTCAAAAACATTGTAAACAAGTCAAATGAAACTAAAAAAAAAAAACTTTCAGTAACCCAAAGGAAGGAAAGGAAAACAGGTGAATGAGAAACAGAGAACAAATAGGAAACAAATAAAATGCAAGACTTATCCACTAACATATCAATAGTTGCATTAATTTTAACTGTTTCAGCTATATCAATTAAAAGAAAAACAGGATGGGGGCACCTGGGTGGCTCAGTGGTTAAAGCCTCTGCCTTCAGCTCAGGTCATGATCCCCGGGCCCTGGGATCGAGCTCCTAGTTGGGTTCTCTGCTCAGCAGGGAACTTGCTTCCCCCTCCACCACCCGCCTGCCTCTCTGCCTACTTGTGATTTCTGTCTGTCAAATAAACAAATAAAATCTTAAAAAAAGAAAAAGGATGGATAAAAAACATGATCAAATTATATAAGAAACTTGTTTCCAAAAAATGATATAAATAGATTGAAAGGATTAAAAAGATATACCATGCAAACCTTTAAAAAAAGAGTAAACTCTTTCAGTATCATATAAAATAAACTTCTGAGAAGAAACTTACCAGCAACAAAGAGTATTACATAATAATAAAAGGGTCAGTCTACCAAGAAGACATAGTGATCCTACATGGGTATACACTAAGCAACAGAACATCAAAATACATGAAACAAGAACTGATAGAACTGAAAGAAAAATAAACAAACCCACAGTTTTTACTGGGGATTTCAACACTCTATAACCATTACATTAAATTTGTAACTTAAACTTTACAAAAAAGAAATCTTCAGACCCAGGTGGCTTCGATGGTGGAATCTGCCAAACATTAAGTAAGAACTGATACTAACCCTACATAATTTTTTCTAGAAAATAGGAGAGGAACTAACATTTTCCAATTCATTGTATGAGGTCAGTGTTATCCTAATATCAGTCACACAAAAACAATACAGAAAAAGGAAAAAAAGAAAACTATAGGCCAATATCCTTCATGGGATTAAATGTAAAAATCCTCAACAACACATTAGCAAATTGAATAAACAGATTATATACAGCAATGTATAAATGGAGTTCTTAAAACATGACAGCAAAAACATAATCCATAAAAGAAATAATTAATGAATTGGATATTATCTAAATTAAAAAGGTTTGCTCTTATGAAAATGAAAGATCTTATTAAAAAGATAAAAAGATAAACTATAGGCTGGGAGAAAATATTTGCAAAGTACATATTTGACAAAGAACTTGTATCTAAAATATATAGAAAGAAGAATTAATTTTACCAATCTTTATATTATTTACACAATTCTCTTACAGATTTACAGAATTTAGCACAATATTCCAGTAATGGTGGTACCATAAATTCCTGCCAGCAATACAGTGACAAGATGTGGTAGATTATTACAGTTAAACCATCCACAAAAATCAAACCTTTCTGTATCTGCTCTATTTTATAGTCTTCTCCCACATTGACTCTGAGCTTCACATGAGTCTGGCCCAGTGAGACAGTATGCAAACAGAAATAACTTCCACATTAAGGCTGGTTCCTTTCTTCTTGCTTTTAGAACTCTACAACATAGGAAGAAGGCAACTTATCCTACTAGAGAAAATGGTCCAGGAGACCACCAACACCAAAACCAGACCTCTGAGTGAGGCTGTCTTAGACCATCAAGCCATAGACAGTATGCCAATGGGACAGCAAAAAAAAAAAAAAAAAGAGAGAGAGAGAGAGAGAGAGAATCACTAAAATGAACCCAGTCCATATTGCTAGCATAGAGAATTATTAAGAGGTAAAAGTTATTTTAAGTCACTAATTCTCATGTTAGTAGGTATTACAAAATACAACTCATACCAAATGTTTAAATCCTACTCAAACATAAACTTAAGTAAATGGGTTAATTCAATCATATAATTAAGTAATTTAATTTTAATTCTAATGTTAAAAACCTTTCACAATTATACCATTCTAACTTTTTTCAGTCTGAGGTTGTTTGTGGTGTTCTGAGGATCACTAAAGAGGGTAACACCACCAATGTAGATATTTTGGGGCAACTGAGTTAGGTTGAATTTATTCAGAACCTACCTTGTATATTACATTTTTAATTTGCCTATAATGGTTTTGCCTCTAAATTCTGCTTGTCTTTTTAATATGAAATGGCTAAAAATCAAGAAATTCAGAGTTTACTGAGAATGAATTAATATGTCTTACCAAATGCACTTTTATTCAAAAATTCAAATCTTGAACCATTATGGACTGTGAACCATTTTTCTTATCATCTATTTGAAATAGTTTAAAGAAGAAGGAAATAATTGGCAAACATGGGGATCAGCACTCTTAAAAGATTAAAATACTCATTTGTCATTGTAATTTTGCCAAATAATGAGTTATTACGAGTAATTTGTAGGATTTACTATTCAAGTTATTTATTTAGGTCTAACAATCTGGTAAGCACATTAATATGAAAAACATCCTTTTTTTCCCACCATCTTAGCTACAATAAACTTAAAATATGCCAATCTTCATGCTTTAGGGCATAATTTGGTTACCAGCTGGGGTCAGGAAGAAATTTTCCCCATAGTGTAGTATTGCCAATTACCATAGGTGTAGCGAGAACAAGAGAGAGAGTCAGGGGGTTACATGGCCCTCTAAAGCATCTGGTATTGGATGCTCTCTGAGTGAGAATTCAGGAAAAGATGAAACATTCAATTGTTCCTGTATGTCAATTTTGATATTCCTATGAGCTGCCAATATGACACTGCTGCCACAAGGGAGGGATTTCCTACAGAACAGATGTCACTTACAGTATTATGTGGGCTATCTATCTCAACAAATAATTGCTTGGCACTTCTGCCCTATGGCAAGGGTCTGAAAATATGTTAGGGTGGGAACACACCATACAAGCAGATGGGCATAGATAAAAGAAAGAGCAAGAGCATACTGAGTCTGAAATGCCTGTGTAAAAGCCAGATGGGGTACAGAAGCAGATGTCTTTCCTTATCTTCAGTTACTACAGCCCAAGATCAGAATTTTCCAGTTATTAGTTATTTGGAGGTCCTATTCTAAAATTTCTTTAGATGAGTATGTGTTACATAAGGCTCTAATTCATTTAAAAAAAAATTAACTTTTTTGATGTAAACTGCAATTTCCATTTGAAATTAATTCATTTTGCTTAAGGCCAGAAATGGATGTGAGACTCTCAACACCAATGCTCCCTACTTCCACCTCTTCCCGCCCTCCCCACCCCCCCAAAAAAAAGAAAAAGAAGAAAGAAGAAAACTAGGCTGGGATAAGAGGATGGACACAAAGACTGACAGTGAATGACAAAGTCCTATTGAGTCGGGACTTGCCTGAGAGACAGCAAGAGAGGGAAAAAAGTACTTTTAAAATATCAGTAAGAGAATCAAAGAAAGTAAGATCTTTTTTCTGATGAAAGGGGAAAAGTTAATAACAGTGAAAGGAAGCAATTGCAATCTGCTCCAACTGTAACGGAAGAAAAGAAGATGAAGGTAGAATTAGGAAGCAACCATTTTAAATAAGCTTAACATATATGTACCTTTCACACTTTACACAATTCAAGGATTGAAGTCTTTAAAATATTGAAACTATTTGCCTTAATGGCAGACCTCACTGACTACATAAATAACTGGCTGAAGAAAGAGAAGGAATGTTTTTGTTCATAAGAACTAGTAAAGGAATTTTTGCTTTTAAAACAATACTGATTGCAGAAAAAAGCTTGGGGGTAGGCATGGGAGATAATAATGAATATACTGAAAATTATTAAAAAGCATTAGATGATACCCCAGAATTAGAATATATTTGAGGGTGTTATTGATACATTTCCATGGCTATCATTGGACATAACTAATAAGTGTTTTGAAAATTTTCTAGACCAAAATAATTTGGCCATTTAGCTATGTCTGAAAATGGTAATTGAACAGAACATTTGTTCATGTGTTGGAGTAGGTCCAAAGATGATTCTTAAGGAAAATTCCAAGCTTTGCTGCTAGTAACCCTTTTTGTGTATTTTAATCTTAAGGAATGTATTTTTTTTATCATAAAATGTTCATCCTACCACATCCTTCTGTTTTCAAATTTTAATATTCCATTCTCAAATGTTAATATGGAAAAGCAAGATATAAGGTACTTATGGGATAATATAATCTCAAATTTGCTTCTAGCTATAGTCCATCTGAGAAAAGTATAATATAGGGGAAATTGCCTAAAGCCCAATCATTCACTCTTAAGAGTATGCGAAGAAAGGTAAGAGGAGTAAGGATACATCTCTCCTTGAAGCAACTTAAGGAGGTTGAACTTTATCTGAAAGAGAAGGGGAAGCCACTGAAGAGCTTTTGTTGGTGAGTTTGCTTATTTGGGAAAAGGGTACTACAGTCATATTTCCTTGGTGAAAGGTCCTTGAAGACACCTGGTGCAAAAGTTTGGATGGGAACCAGACAGAAAGCAAGGACATCAATAGGGAGCACTGTAGTTAAATACATGAGAAATGGTAATAACCTTGACTAGCAGCAGTAGAAGAAAGTGGGTAGATTTGAGAACTATTTATGAGGCAAATTCAACAGTATGAAAGATACTCAAAAAGAATTTACGATAACAGAGGATGAAAGGATGAGTCTAGTTTTAAGACTTGAGAAAATGCATGGATAAATATTCCAGTTATGAAGTACAAAACACGGAATGATGAGCAGGGTTTTCGTTTTGTTTTATTTGAGAAGGCACTGGGAGACACTAGATTACTAATCTAGCATGGGATATATTGAATTTGAAAAAGCCTCTAGGAAGAAGCAGCTGGATATTTGGATGTCAGCTCAGAGGACATCACCGCTAATCTTTGTAGGTTAGAGCATTTACATTTATTGAAAACATGGTAATATATTAATTTGCCTGTGGATAGTGTAAGAAGCCATCCCCCCTCAAAAAAAAATGTATCCCCAAAGCACAGTTTTAAGGAGAATCCTTTATTAAACAAATACTTCGTAAGCACTGCCTCTGTTCTAATCCCCAGAACTGCATCTACAAGATAGACAAGACCCACTCTCCCATGCAGCTTGCATTTTCAATGGTTGAGCCAAACAACCAGTAAACAAATAAACAATACCAAAAGCCCCCAACACGATAAGATTAGTTATTTTCAAAAACTTTGAAAAGCCGTGTAGAAAATAAAACAGTATATGGTAAGAACAAGAGCCTGGAATGTGGTAGAATACTTTAAGAGCGGGTGACAAGATAGAGCAAGTGTAGGAGGGAGGCAGGAGGGAAAGTCTGGAGCCCCAGGGGTAAAAGGTCTCTGATGGACAAAGGGAAAGTCTTGTAACTAGGAACCAAACAAGAATAAGAAAATGGAAAGGTAGTTTTCTCTCTGCTAGCAAGTGAAAAGAGGATCTGCCAAAACTGCTGCTCACACAGTGTGTAATCAGACTGGAGAAGTCTCAGAAAAGTTTAGACAAGCAATCCCTTGGACCTAAACAGGAGAAAGTTGAAAGGAAGGCCAGAGAGATTGGGAACAGTTGAATCTAGGGAGCTAAAACAATTCACAAAACATCCAGATACCACCTTAAATCTTGAACTGAATCTCTTTGCTTATATAGTTTAGATTAATATTAAAAATGTAATTTGTAGTTAATGTATATACCATTTCTGCTTTTCTCAGCTTGTTGTGTTTGAGATTTTATCCACAGGGTCAGATAGCTCATATAAATATCATTATTCATCTACTGGAAGCTAATAGAAATAATTAGCATGTATATAACTGGACTTCATATTTAACAAGTAATTGAAAATGAAGAAAAGGAGCATTGTTATTAAAAATTCATAAAACAAATTTGTATGTTGAGTACATGTTATTTTACACTTTAATGAATTCTTTTGGGGTCAATCCCTATGATGCAGTTTCAAGGTAACCATGAGAAATTAGAAGAGGTAACTGTTAGCCAAAATAATTTATTAAAAGCCTCAAAAAAAGAGACATACAAGGAAGAACTGAAAATGGACAATGGTCTTCACGTTTATGGAGGACGATTATAAAGTTAAAGGTAACCAATTTTCTATGTTTCAAGGTAAGTAAAAGGAAATTATGCTAAAATTATAGGCCAATCGTGGTGAAGAAAAACATTAATATTATAACATCTTTGGATGCCACAAAATATTACCCAAAAGGTTGTATAATTCTCTCTGCTTCATTACCTAAAATCAAGACAGCTCCTGAAAAGCAGGTATTGATCAATATGAATCACAGTGCCAGACTGTCTTATACTTGAAGACTGTAGGAAACAGATGACTCCCACTCTTGTACCCCTTGGCTTCAGTGAGCCATTTTCCTCCATTAGTAAACTCTTGGGCTATAAAGCTATTTCACAGGGTATTAGATACTAAGGGTCTCAGATGTATAATAATGAATAATGTATTATTCAGAGAACACAATGGGTTAGGTGAGTTTTTTAGGCTTCTTGATTATGAAGATGATCATAACTTGGATGAACTTAGCTTGAGCTGCTGGTATCACTTGGTATCAGAGAGTAGCAGCTACATTTGCTCAGGTCTGAATGCATTCCTTAAATGGAATTTGGAGGGGAAAAATCTTTATTCCAATTTTAAAAAACTTTTATAGATAACGTATAGCTGTCACTTAATGTTTTTTAGCTCTATAGTCTCTGTAATTTCCCTTTATCAACACTAGAGGCAGAGGGACTTTTAAAGTATGTAAGTGGTAATACACAGGACATAATTTACTTTTTAAGTCTGAGTTTAATTTTTTTTAATCAAGGGTTATTAAGAGGTCTTTGAAATAGATAACTTCAAAAGGTTTTTCAACATAAATGGAAATGAGATTTATCTGGAGGAGATAACTAAATTCTACAGGTTATTTGACAAATTTAGAACAACCAATGTACAATGGAAAACTGGAAGCATGGAATGTTTAGCAATTGATTCTGTGATTGGGTATTTTTTTAATTGCCTCTCTTGTTCTGTAAGTTTTACCCCCAAATTAGGATTAATATTCTTGACATACACCTCTTATATATTTTCCTTTCCATATACCAACTCCCTACCCTTTTGCTCATGGCCTCAGAGAAAAAGGTGGATGTCAATACTAGAAAAAGGAAATATAGGAGGTTTTTAATAGGCCAAGAAGAATTAATATGTTTCCTCCAGGGGTGAATAATAATTATAGAAAGAAGACAAAGAGAAACAACAAGACAGACATGAGGGTTCGAATTCCCTGTTCTGGAGCAAAGTCACTACTGTGTATGCACTAGAGAGTTTAGAAAAGGACAGAAACCCCAATGGGGAGAATAAACATGAACAAGAGGAGCCTTAAGTCTGTGTTCCGTTTAGAACTCTGATAGTGTTGAGTGACCTTGGCATATCAGAAATGGTGATCTGACAAGTATTCCTTCAGGCCCCCAGTGGTTAAGGGGTAGCATAAGGAAGTCCAGCCTCAGCTCTATGATTGAGGTTCAGAGTCAACCAGCATTGAGCACTGATGCTGCCTCAGCCAAGAGGAGAGGCATGAATCCCATTAGCCATAGATCTAGCAGTGAAAGCCAACAGGAAGTCTAGTCAGAGGACACATAGGCACATAAGCTTTACCTCATACCCATGAAAGACAACTTTTGCTAAAAAGACACAGATTTAACCTGAAAGCAAACATTTTAAACTGAAAGATTGAAATACACTTATCTAGAAAGTTAAATTTTTATCCCATTATCTTCTCCCCAATTAGCCATCTCCTCTTCCCCATCTCTTAGGCACTACCCATCCCCAAGTAAGATATGAGTATTGGAAGGGCAGTGGGAAATTTAAGAAAGGTTTGAAATTATTATAGAAAAAAAGGGACTACATTCTTCTCATAATTTTTATCCCCTTTACATGTTATCAACAAAATGAAATTAGATACTTCCAGAGGATAGAGCTTCCCACATGGAGTCTGTCCATTAACATTCTACACAGGGATGGCACATGACTATGCTCAGAAAGAAATGTTCCATTTTAAAGAAGATACCTATCTTACATACTCTAAAACAGCCACATTTCATACTTCAAAATAAAAAATGTTTATTGAAACTTATATTAAAATGTGTTAAGAAATCTCATAATATATAGGGGCACCTGGGTGACACAATCAGTTAAGCTTCTGACTTGGTTTCAGCTCCAGTCATGATCTCGTGGTTATGAAATAGAGCCAGAAGTGGGGCTCTGCTCTAAGTGCGGAGTCTGCTTAAGACTTCCTCTTCCTCTATCCTTCCTCCCCATAAAGAAATGTTTGTAACAAACTTTATGTACTTTTGCTTAGTGGGTAAAATTAGAGAGAAATTTTCCATCTTGCAGATATAATTTAATAGATCTCATCAGTTAGGGATGTTACTGGTAGAAAATTAACAAATGCAATGAGAACAGGTATCATAATGGCCTGTGTAAAGAGCCACAAATTGGGACTACTTCCTAATTATTTCCTGGAAGGCATATCTATAGAGTATCAACCACCTAATTCAAATAACACACTAACCCTTCCATCTGTCCCTACAGTCGCAGAAGTGAACGCCTGACCAATAAAAAATGAGCATAGCGCTCACCATCACCTTAATGACCAGACCAAGGATGGAACTGTGATCCCGGGCAAGTCTTAATGTGAAATTTTTCACACTGGAACTAGGTAACATAAGCCCCCATTTTCCTAAGTTGCAAATTGTGAGAATGTAAGTCTGGAGGGAATGAAGCCTACGTGGTTTGCTGCTAGGAGGAGTTGGTCTGAGAAACACAGTATGCAGAGAAAAGCAAAGATGAGAGACAAACACATTCTTCACATATTTGAAGTCCTGGTACAGTCAGCCCTGGTATCAGCTCTCCTTCCTAGGAATAGAAACCAACCAATTCCCTTGGTGGCTCAATCTGCTTCCACATGGGTATTCTTACTGGAAACCATCTGAGTTCTCACTAATAAACCTAGTAAGAAAGTGATATACTCCAACTATGTAGAAAAATAATAAATATCAATATTGCCATTTTGCTAATGGTGTAGTTTCGAACTAATTTCTTAAAATCTCTGAGCCTTCGCTCAGTATCTGCAAACTGGGGCTTACAACTCTTCTACTGAATTACTAAGAAATTAGGAATGATGTACATGAAGTACTTAACAGGATGGCTCTCCCATAGCACTTGCTTAAAAAGTGCTAAAATTTTATTGTTTTGATAATGAGGTTTTGAGGAGGGGGTGGGAGGAAAACCCTAAGAAGACAAAAATTATAGCACTCAATCTTACGTGATTTTTCCATGAAAAGCAAGCCTACTTAGGAAGACAGAGGGGAGGGACAGGGGTTGGGCAAAATGAGTAAAGATAAGTAGAAAATATAGGCTTCCAGTTATGGAATGAATAAGTCACAGGAATAAAAGGTACAGCAGAGGGAATATAATCAGTGGTGTTTTAATGGCTTTGCATGGGGACAGGCTGCATCTACACTTGTGGGGAGCACAGAGTAACATACAGAGATGGTGAATCACTATGCTGTAAATCAATGTAATACTGTGTAGCAACTGTATTTCAATTTTAAAAATTAAAAATTAAAAATTAAAAAAAAAATTCCTGCCTAAACAGAGTGTAGTAAATACAAGTTAGAAAGACTTTAAAAAATGTAATAAAGTCAGAAATAAGTATAAACAAAAGATATCTATGACCTTAAGGAGCAATGATTTTTGAAAGCTTAATTTACAATAAATAAGCATTTGCAGTTGAAAGTCTATAAGAGGTTAATGGAATGGTCTTATTTTTAAGAATAGTCTTAATAGGAAAGCTAAAGCAAATATGATTGATATAGCTATTCCCTGAAAATGGATGTAGCAATACTTTTAGGTCCAACTCGAATGCCTCACAAGAATAAAGCCTTCCATGGCTTCACCGAACACATGTACAATTACTATGTACCACACGTAGGGTACAGTCTTTCTTTTAATGTATTTATTTGCTTAGCCTTCTACATTACAAAATCTTCATAGTAAGGTCTCTCTTTTTCATATTTGTATCTTATAATTAGAGATCAAGAAACTGGTCAAAGACTCAAAATAGAGTGTTTAAATGAAACTGAATTCTAGATGCACACTAGGAGTCAGGAAAAAAAAATGGATTCTAAACTTGCATCTGCTATCTACTAGGTGTGTTCCCTTGAATAGGTTGCTAGCTTTAGGATCATACACTCATTGTGTCTGTCTTCAAAGTTGTGTTCTCTAACCCGCTCCCCTGCAAAAATCACATTTAAAATACATTTGCTCCCTTTACACACTAAAACTGACTCTCTACAAAAGGTAATCCTCAACCAAACTCCATAACCAATCTTGGAATAATTATCTCTCAAATTGAACAATTCAACAAGGTGATGCTTTAAAGGGCCCAATATCATAGAATCAGCAAAGTAGACTCAGAATTCTAACTCAAAGATGTCATGCTTTCTATATACCACACCACTTACTTGTGTTTTAGAAGTCTTGGAATGCTTTTAAAAGGCTTTTCACTCTTAATAATGTTTCTGTTCATGAGGCGCACCTCACTGGTTTGGATAGTCAAATGAGATGATATGAAACTTCCTTGTAAAGAATAAAAGCCTCCAAAATACCAACTGGTGTTATTATCAGGATGCTGATGTTGATAAAGATGATATGGAAGAGAAAATTATGTACTTCGGATGTTTTGTCACTCTGATACTTACATTCTTTTAAATGAGCTACTTACTGGGAGCTGGGAGAAGGCTCTGGATTTTTATTACTTGCTCTTCAACTTTTGAGTAAAATTAAAATGTAATCTTCAGAGGTGTAAAATGTAAAATTTCAGAGGTGATTACCTACTGTATTTACTTAGAAATTATGGCTCTCTCTATATGTGTGTATATATATACATATATACACAGATAGATATATACCTTAGAAAAGGATGATAATTGACTTGAAGAAATTTCTGGTCTTACTGGGAAAAGTCTCTGAAACATTGGTTTGTATGAAAATTGCATGTGGAACTGTGTATGCTGGGCCCTGGCTTCCTGGCTGAGATGAAGTCTCCTCTCCTTTTCTCCTAATTGTTCTTTCTTTTGAAACTGGAGTCCGGTTAGAGCTTGTAACATATTTGTCTTCTTTTCTTCTCACTAATAATGGATTTGAAAAAAAGGAGCTCTGCAAAAAACATGCAAAAAATTATTCTCTTTTATTATCTAAGATTATATATTGTGAAATAAATCTAGTAAATGATAGGGGAAGCATCTAAAATAGAAAAACAAACTCATTCTTTAATGGTTATGGTTCACCCATAAAGATACAATTCTTAATGCTCAAGTTTAAAAAAAAAAAAAAAAAAAAGATGAGAAGAAACAGTTGGCATTCAGCTAACAATTGTGTTTGGAGATTTGTGCCTGACTTTGTTATTCTGAGCAAAGCCAGGTACCAGCCTCTTGGGATTATGTACAAAGGCAAGAAAAAAAGTGGACATGTACAAACCTCAAAGGTGACTGCTGGGTTAATAAAACAGTCTGTTTTCTGTTCACCCACTCTTGCTCTCAGTGTGCAAGTATATTAAAATATGTCAAAAGGAAAACCATTCGCTGTGCAAAAATAATTCAGCTACAAGTCACAATTTCCAGCTGATGGAGTGCCTTAGTGCATTTAAGTGCACTAGCAAGTGATCCATACATCTCCCTAGATGAAAGTTGTATCCTCATTAAAAGAGAAACAAACACAAAATAGGAACAACTGTCACAGAGAAAAACAGACCACAATGGATACCGCATTTCCCCCACTCCGTTTCTGACTTGAGCTATTGCAGACTGAAGAGCAGTGCTGTCCTAGAAGTAACCTCTTAAAAAGCCATGAAAGTAAAACGAGGAAGCTGCTAGAGGAACTGAATGTGTAGCTAATGGCCGTCCATATTACTGTTCAATGTATCTGGAAAAATATCTTTTTCTTTCGAGTCTCTATAAAATCTCCCACCGCATAAGACTTCGTAATAATGTGAAGTGTCTGGATTAAACAAATGCACCCCAGGGAATTTAGAATTAATGCTCTAACATATCTTTAAATAACCTCTTTTAGATAAACTCTGGTTTAAGCGTTTGTAAGATATCATACCAACCTTTGTTTTTCTGATTTTCTTCTAAAGAACAATATCATTGATATGAATCTGAAAAAAAAAAAAGAAAAGGTTAATATTATTAATTCTAATAATACTGTTCTTATTTGATTAATATGTTGCCATTATTATAAGGCAAAAAAATACAGTGGCTACAGAATGTGGGAGCTCTGGTCTTAGGCACCACCAGATCTATAAAAGGAACACATGTCTTCAAAAAGTAGATATTATGATAGAATAATAAGGGAACAATATATGAAAAAACACAACTAATTACAAAAATGCTGTACTAGCAATTATTTAAAAGATGGGTAAGGTATTCCTCTTGTACATGGGCATCTTTGCTCAATGATTTTCAGAGCAGTTACCATATACTATTACAATTACCTGCTTATTCTGTTGTGTTCCCCATACTAGAATATAAGCTCCTCAAGGGCAAGTTTTCTTATGTGTTGCTTCTTACATTGTTAGAACCCACCCCCCTCTTACACAGCCCTTGCCCATAATAGGAATCCTATAATTATCAATTGGTTGGTTAACTGACTGGATTTGGCTGAGCCCTACTTTGAACTGCCAATCCTTAGGGGAAGGTACCAGAACAATAAAGGGAAGGTGGATGCAGGAAAAGACCAGTGATTTTCATGACAAATCACAGAGCAGGAACAATGGATATGCACATGGAAAAGAAGAACTCATTATGCATTAAACTAGAATATATAGAATAATCATTAAAATGAAATTGAGCCCAGTATAGGAGTATGGGTGATAAGGAATCAGCAAACCAATCTAAATAAAATGTCAAAAGCAATTATGCAAGTTTGGAAACAAGAAAAGTACTTGAGGAACCTGAGTTAATGTAAGAACAACTTAATAAAGATGGGAAATAATAGATTTGGATGCCAAGAATTAGTGAGATATATTTTTGGTACCCATGAAATTCTACAGCAAATTATTAAGCAGCTAGCCTATGATGACATGGAAAATAAAGTGAAATTTGCTAGGAGACAGGGAGCTGGAAACAAGAGAGTATTGTATGATGACAAAAGTATTGGCTTCACATTCCATATGCATTCCCTGGTCACTTCAGTGATTTCACCTTTTCTCTCTTTGTTATGAGTTGAATTGTGTCCTTCCCCACCCCACCCCCCCAAATGTTGAAGTTCTAACCTCTGGTATCTGTAAATATGACCTAATTAGGAAATGGGGTCTTTGCAGATGTAATTAAATTGCTCATTAAGATGAAGTCATCTTGGAATAGGGTGAGGCCTTGACTCGTACGTCTGGAGTTCTTACGGGAGGGAAAGAGACACCAACAAGACGGACACAGAGGGAAAAGTAGTTCCATGTGATGACAGAGGTAGAGACAGTAGTTCCATGTGATGACAGAGAGAGAGCCAGGAGAGAGGAAGCACGGAAATCTCTCTCTGAGTCCCGCAGAAGAGACCACTCCTGTTGATACCTCAATTTTGGACTTCTGGCCTTCGAAACTGTGAAAGAATACATTTCTGTTTTTTAAGCCACCAGTTTGTGGCTTAAATTTGTTATTAAAGCCCTAGGAAACTAATACAGTGTTCTATAAAATAAAATTAGTGATGCATCTTCCTAAGATGATTGTCAGGAGGATTATAATATATCAGTTCTTAATTTCAGTGAAGCATTTTACAAAGTCTTTTATAATGTGTTCACTGATAAAATACATCACAAGAGCTCAGTTATTAGTGAAGCAAAGTTGTTAAAACTATCAATCCCAAAGAGAACTGATTAATATTTCAACATGAGCCTAATTTTTCCCAAAATTTTCACTTGATATATTAAAAATAGTTCTCAGACCTTGGATATCTATATTTTAGGCCTCTTTGAAGACAAATGCAAAGAAGTTTGGGAGACTGACCTTGAGTAACATTTGTAATGGTGGACACAGAACCTTTCTTTCTTTTTTCTCTTTTTAAATTAAGATTATTTATTTATTTATTTGAGAGAGAGTAAGCAAGAGAGAGAGAGTGTGCATGAGGGGGTGTGGTGGGTAGGGGCAGACAGAGAGGGAGAAGCAGACTCCCTGCTGAACAGGGAGCCCAACTTGGGGTGGGGGTGGGGGTTCAGTCCCTGGGACTCCAGGATCACACCTGAGCTGAAGGCAGATGCTTAACCAACTGAGCCATCCAGGCACCTCAACACAGAACCTTTCACTTCTGCATTGCTGTTTAACATATTTAACAGGACTCAGCTAAATACGTAGTATGGGTACTGCTCAAATATGGGGGAAGAAAACTAACTTGAGAGAAATAACATTGACTGAATGCCAAAATCAGCATTTAAAAATATAAAGTTATTATTATGTTGATTGTTATTATAACAATATGATTTAGTAATAATTATTATTAAAAACAATTTAATACTTTAAACCCCTAATAGTACTGGATACATAATACTCAGTAAATTACTATTATTATTAATAGTGTGATAGCCTAAGATAGTGGACCAAACCCACTTAGGTGGAAAATACACAATATTTCATGTGGGTTCAAAATTTAAATAGATGTAAGTTGGGAAATATCCAGGCTCCCCATTAATTTATATGGGATAAATTTGGAGATTTCACTCAATGTATGTGAATAGCATTTTTTGTGGCCTTTAAAACAAAAAGAAAACAAAACAAAGCAAACAAAGGTGAGGATTTGGGATGAATTGACATGTATATGCAAACCTATGATAATTTACGAAGAGGGAGGACAAGAAGTCTGTTTTTCTAAAAGCAGTGATGCTCCTCTTTAAGTTTAGCAATGGTTAACATGGTGCAATGAGGGAGGTAGAATTTTAGAGGAGATGAGGGATTTCTGTATATTCTTATCCAAACTTCAGGAAGATTAAAGGCTGTAGGATTGCAAATCTGTGCCACAGGAAGTAGATCTCAGTAGAAGACATTTCTTCTACCTCTTAGAAACAACTGAAGGTTTACAAAAGCAGCTTCCAAGATGTACTGTGGCCAGCAGTAAGGAATATCAGACTCACTCAGTTAAGACTGAAGTGCAAAGAATGACAACAGACATTTGAGGGGCTAAAGGAACATACCACCTAGAAAGAACAACTCACTCTCAAAGATGCAGAGGAGGCCCTAAACAAAGGGGGGAGGGAGGGCATTCGACAAAGGATATAAACAAAAGCACCAATGAGATAAATTTCCCCCTTACCGATTGTCAGGAGCATGGCTGATACCCAAGAAAAGGGGGAAGGTAGAGCAGACTTAATGTTGCTAGTGTGGCCTTTTGCTAATTAGACTTCTTTCTCAAGGCTCTTGGGACTATCACAGGCAAGTAGGAATGTTCTGGATGTAAAATGTATTTTCCTGGATGTTGATTAGGACACAATGCCTATGATACTCATCACAGATATAACGCGGGTTCTTTATACTTGAGATCTTTCTAACGCAAGGTATCAAATAGGGACAATTGCTATATGAGTTTCCTGTGGGTGCTGTAAGAAAATATCAAAAATTTGGTGGCTTAACACAAATTTTTTATCTTCTAGGACTGAGGTCTGAAATCAGTCAAGGTGTTGTCAGGGCTGTTCTTTCTGGAGGCAATAGGGGAGAATCCATTTTCATATTCTAGAAATAGTCTATATTTCTCAGTTTGTGGCTCTTTCTTCCAGAGTACAGCATTCTTATCTCTGCTTCCACAGTCACATGGATTTCTCCCTGACTCAAATGTCTGCATCCCTTTTATAAGGACTATTATGATCACATTGGGCCCACCTGGAAAGTCTACCCATCTCAAGATCCTTAATCACATCTGCAAGGTCCCTTTCACTGTATAAGGTAATATCTACAGGTTCTGGGAATTAACACAGGGATATACTTGGGGGATCTTGATGAGACATACCAAACCCACTTAAAAAAGAAAAAAAAAAGCAACACATTATAAGGTATGGTAGGATGTGGAAGCATAAAGTAGGCTTGCTTGTTTCACAAACACTTACAGTGCTTTTTATTGGCCAGATGCTTTTCTAAGTGCTTTACAAATATGAACTCATTTAATCTTTATGACAGCTCTAGGAGGTAGGGATGATTATAATCCTCATTTCACTGATGAGAAAGCAGTGGCAAAGAAAGGCTAAGATACTTGCACATGATTTGGTGGTTATCTACAGTTAGTATGAATCCAAGTCATGTTTCTTAGCTGGATGGCCTTGGCATGGTGTTTTCACTGGGAAAAGCAGACTTTATATGGTTGGTGTGGGAGTTTAATAAAATAATGTAAATAAAGTAGCTGTCACAGTTGTTGATTCATAAAGTACTCATTATACAGAAGATGATAAAATAACTAAATATATTAGAAACATTGACCAAAAAACAAGGAAAAGAAGAATAAAGATGGTTAAGGAACTGGAAACACTATCAGTTGAAAAATGGTAGTTTAGTTTGGAGAAGAAAAGAATTATGGGGACATGATAGCTGTCTTGAAATATGTGATGAACTTTCATGTGAAAGGGGAAGTAGATTTATTTTAATGTTCTCCCATAAAACCAAACTAAAACCTAAGGGTAGAAATTACACGGTGATAAAAACTGGCTCAAAAAAAAAAAAAAAAGTAAGAAAGAAAAAGATCCAATAATTAGAGTGATCTACCAATGAAAAGGGCTGCCTCTGAATTTTGTAAGCTTTTAGTCCGTTAGAATGTGCAAGCATAGGCTAAATGACTCTTTGTAGTATATAAAAAAATGGAAAAGGTTTCAACAATGAGAGGGACATTAAAATACATTCATGCATTTATTCAGCAAATATTGACTGACCACCTTCTGTGTGCAGCGCCTGTAAGGCCCCTTACAACTCCAAAAATAATAGAATCTACTATTCTATGAATGAGCAAATAAGAACACATGTCGCATAAATAGACATAATTTCAGGCTGATTCTCATTGGAAAGGTCTACTAATTCTTTAACTCCAAGGCTCTCTGGCTGGTCTAGTGTAATCTACAATAAGCCTTTATTTTCACAATCATTTTTTACCAGTCACAGGAAGAATTTTCCTAGAGGAAAGCATCAGTTTTTAATAGGAAAAAAAATCAACCAGTTTTACATTCCAAGAGGAAGAGTTTTCTTAAGAGAAATGAATTCTACCTCACAAGCTTAGGTGTTTTTCTTTTTGGCCTATGCAATCAAATATAATAACAACCAACATCTTGTAACCAAGAGAAAGGGAAAAGATGGGACACTTCTCATTTAATCTGGACCATGTGCCACTTTTGGCAGAGTCTGTGCTTTGCCATTGTCTCTAGCAAAGGTATTCAGAAACTTCACCCCCTCCTTTGAGCTCCCAAATTAGTTGTAGTAGAAATCTATCGAGCCTGGTTTGTCCTAGGTATTATTATGATGCTATCTAGCTACCTCTCACCAAATCCCCCTGGCTGTGGGAAATTGTTTTTAGAGAATTATCAGAATTACACAGTAAATCCAAGAAAGTCTCCAACGCCTGGGAGGAATATGTCTAGTATCTATACCACCTACACAACACATCATCATGCACTGATTACACAGTTGTTAGTATGTGTCAGAATTAACCAGATAACTGGAAAGTCCTCTATTTTTTGCTGTTTTCAATATTTTCTTTGCAGAAAGTACAGAGCAGGGATAAGAATAACCCTTAATGACCTTTAACGAGCTCTTGCTATATGATGGTTACATCATATGAACCGTCCTGGGCAATCTTTTCAGCACCCGGCTGGGCAGGTACCACCCCTAGCTTCTCTAAACAATGGGTTGGGGCCCAAGATTAAAAGCCAAAGGGACATGGAGAGCTCCTGAGCTCCCATTGACTGACAAAGGCTGCCACCACAACCTTCTTAACAGAGACAAATAAGTTAGAAGAAATATTGGGACGTAATTATACGTCTGTATTTAGATCTCTTTTATAGGCGTAAACAGTGAGCCAAAGATGGGCTTAGAACACCGTATTCCAGATAACCTGTGTTCCAAATGGTTATGATTAATTTAAATATAAAAAGCACTGCAAACCCCTGAGGGCTAGCCACATCACTGAGTTATTAAATATCATGCAAGAGCCTGTATAGGTGAGAACATTTTTTAAAATATGGTAAATTTTCTTCTCTTCCCCTTCAAAATGCCCCCAGGCACTCGTATACATTATGGACACCACTGGCCTAAAAATTCTCAGTTGAGGGAAAAAGAAATCCAAAATCCTTGAATTATAAGAGCACTAAAAGCATCTAAAATGATAACTATTTTGCCCCTTTAACACCAAAAGATCAACTGATTCTTATTTTTCACTTGGAGTTGACCTTTATTTAACCCATGGCATGCCAAAGTTATGGCCTGAAGCGATTTTTTCAGTGAATGCCTTGACTTGGGACAAGAATAGACATTTCACTCACCCTGTCTCTAAATCATCATTTCATACCACTGCTGATGGTCAGTCTAACAAAGAAAACACATTTCTCAGCATTTACAAAACACTAAAACTTTCTATTCAATTATTTATCTCTTCCACTTCAAATATATTCACAACTGGAAAATGTTTGCAAGTTCCAAAATAATCTGCATTATTATTCAGAGTTATTACTAAGCTCTTCACTAAGATGTTTGTGCTCAATTATATATTAAAAATAGCCAGCTGATTGTGTCTGCTTTACAAGTTTAAACAGTTTCTTTTGATCAATCGACTGCCTGCTGGAATCTTCCCATAACAAGGAAATTAACTTTCAGGTATTCTGGTGGCTCTTCTCCCCCCAGATAAGTCCTGCGCCAATATACAATTGTTCAGGGCTATGTCATTTTTTAATGTAATAAATGAGGTGCATTTAAAGGATTTAGATATGATTAGTATAGTCTAACAGTCTTCCTCTAACAAAAACAAACTCAATAGCTGCATGTTATGAAAGATTATACTAAAGAGAAAAGCCCAAAAGTACAGTAGGAAGTATCTAATTTGGAGATTAAGAATTTACGGCTGTAAGGGCTATGAGGCACCTTTGTGAGTTATCCAAGGGAGAATGCAGATTCTCTGGAGATTTTTAATGATGCAAACAGCTATAATTCTGAGCTGACATAAATCGGATCCTGGATATAGGTAGGCAGCATAATAAAATAAAATAACTCTATGTAGAAAAGGCAGAGATAGTCTGGCTCAAGGGTGTCTAGAAGATATTGTTCAGTAGTAACTATTTATATGGACATAATTTGGTTGTAGCATTTGTCTTCTTTTGTGTATTATTGTCACATGGTTTTATTTCCTGGGCAGCAATGATCTTTAGAAATTCATGAAAAAGGAATCAATATCAACCATACATGGATCAATATCAACCATATACGAAACACTTGGTTAAGTATTTTATATTAGTTATCTACTTCAATGTTTTCAATAAGCCTATTTATGAATACTCCTTATTGTTATCAAATGGAGAACTTGAAACTCAGCAATCACAAATAGTTTGCACCACACTATGTATTTAATAAACAGAATACTAAATCCAGATGAGTTTGACTTTCCAAACTCCTATGTTACAGAGCAAAATAGTCTTATCAGTCATTAAGAAAAGTATGGAACAGCCAATGAAATAGGTCAGGAAAGAGAAAGGAGTTAAAACTAATAGAAATAATACATGATTATTATTTATAATGATCCAAGTAACTATATATAAAACTAAGAGAAACAACAAAAAGTGATTGTAAATAACAAGACTTTGAACATACAAATTTAACAAAATTTTTAAAATTATATGCACAAGGGGTGCCTAGATGGCTCAGTCAGTTAAGCATCTGACTTTTGATTTTAGCCCAGGTCATGACTCAAGGTCTCAAGATCAAGCCTTGTGTTGGGTTCCACGCTCAGCAGGGAGTCAGCCTGAAGTTCTCTCTCCCTTTGCCACTCCTACTCTTGCTTGCATATGCACATGCTCTCTCTCTCAACTAAATAAATCTTTAAAAAAAATAAAATTACATGCACAAACTTATGAATATACATTTTAAAAAACCACTCAACTGTATACTTTAAGAGAATGAGTTTTATGGTATATAAATGAGTTTTATGGTATATAAGTTGTATCTTAATAAAAAGTTAACAAAAAATGATTATTCTGTCAGTTAATATGGGGGAAAAGGAGGTGAAATAAGGACTATTTGCTGACAGTATGAATATAAATTAGAACTTTTCTCTGGGGGGCAATTAAGCTTTGTTTATCAAAAGTCTAGTTACTACAATTTTAATAATTTATTCTAAGAAACTAATTGGAGATACATCATTGGATTTATATACAATTATATTGTATATAAACATATATACAAAACATAGTCTTGTTTATAATAGTCCCCTCCAAAAGAATTAAAACAACAAAAGCTACAAAACTCCAGGAACTCCTAAATATACCTAGCTATCTCCATGTAAAATCAAGTTTCAGAATAGTTTAGTTCATTGGACATGTTCACAATGTTAAGTGAAAGGGCAAGAAAACAAAAAAGAAAAAGAAAAATGAAATCAAAGGTTAGAAAGAAATTAGAGCTGCAGTAAGTGGATTGCGAGAAGACATTTTTGCAAACATAGATTGGACAAGATAAAGGAAGCTGGGTTGGGGGAAGGGGGTGAAATTATGGACTTTGGGGAGGGTATGTGCTTTGGTGAGTGCTGTGAAGTGTGTAAACCTGGTGATTCACAGACCTGTACCCCTGGGGATAAAAATATATGTTTATAAAAAATAAAAAATTATATAAAAAAAATAAATAAATAAAAATAAAAAATTTTAAAAAAAAGATAAAGGAAGCTGATTTAAAGGTACACTTCAATCAAGAATGAATTCATTCATTGATTATTGGGGAAGAGGCTGTAACTGATATAAGAGATCAAAGAGTTCTGGCTTGTTCTGTTTGTCGAACCAAGTATGGGTCAGGGAGGGACTACTACTCTACAGCGCTTTCCCTCAGATATGCCAAGCCTACTCCCTTCATGGAACCTTTGCAAAAGCTGTTTCCTCTCCCTGGAATTTTCTCTCATATTTTTGACTAGGCTGGCTCTGGACGCATACTCCATATTCATGTCCCTGCTGAAAAGTCATTAAACGGTAAGGCCTTCTCTGCCTGGCCTAAGGCACTTCACCTAAGATTCACTGAATTCAAATCTGTAGTTCAATAATATCCCAAGGTGTTCTCAAACACCTTAAAATTTGAGAAGTACCAATTTTATATTCTAGGATGGAAACTTCATACCAGTTCCCTACATAATTGTCTTCATAGTTCTTATCCATATCTAAAATTCTCTCCCCCTTCTTATATTCTTACATCCCTGTTCCACAAGGGTAAAAATCCTTTTGTCTTTTTGTCTGTATTCCAAGTTCCTAAAATCATTCTTGATGCACAGTTGGAACACAGTGAATGTTTATTTAAAGAAAGCACAGGATGGGGACAGAAAATATGCCTCAGTAATTTTGATTGAAGACATACTATTTCATGTTTCCTTAACTGTCAGAGTTACTCTGTCTTTGAAGTTTTATTATTGAATATGGAAACAAGAATTAGTAGATTAATTGATTAATATTATAGCCCAAGACATCATATGTAAATAATATCTGTGTTTGCAATAATAAATCCTATCCAATAACCTTCTGAAGAATAATCAATATTATCATATATAAAAATAAAAACTATGTTCCTAAAAGAGTTAAAGATATAACTACCATATAATCCAGTAATTCCACTCCTAGGTATATGTTCAAAAGAATTAAAAACAGGTATTCAAACAAAAACCTAAACATGATTAATAACAGCATTGTTCATTATAGCAAATAAAGTGAAAACAGCCCAAATGGATAAACAAACGTGTTGCATACATACAATGGAATACTATTCAGCCATAAAAAAGGAATGAAGTCATGATACACATTATGACATGGATGAACCTCAACAATATGTTAATTAAAAGCCAGACACAAAAATGTCACATACTGCTTAATTGATTCTATGTGAAATGTCTAGAACAGGCCAATCCATACAGAGAAAAAGCAGATTAATGGTGGTCAGGGGAGGGAGGGAAGGAGGAATGGGAAATGCCTACTTAATGGGTATGCGTTTATTCTGGGGGTTATGAAATGTTTCAGAATCAGATAGTGATAATAGTTGCACATTACCATAAATGCCCTGGAAGTCACTGAATTGTACACTTCATAATGGTTAAAATGGTGAATTTTATGTGATGTGAATTTCACCTCAAAACGTAAATAAAAAGCAAAAGACTATTAAAATGTAGCACCATTTAATTGTATTGACTTGCTATCAAGAAATTTTATGTTACAGACTTACTATTTCTAGGTCAGAGTTCTAAATCATAAATATTAAGTGGTGATTATCTCTGTCAGACAGAGATAAGACAGAGAAATAAGGTAAGAGAAATGCGTCTGGGATTTGCCTAAACCTGGACCCAAATTTCTTTGATTCTTGGCTAAAAGCCTGATTGGCCCAAAAGGTCAAATGGAAAGGAAAAAGCAGTCAAGACTAAATCAGTGAAATAAAAAATTCATTAAAATTTAGCTATTGGGAGGAAAGAAAATAACCTTCCTTTCTTTCACTACAGATAAAATTGACAACCTAATTTTCAGAACAGGTAACAGATGTACAGCTGTAGCTAGGTGCCCAGAATTTCTTCTCTACAGGGAGATGTTGGAAATAAATTTAGGAAGAGCCTTCAGACTTACTAAGCCATTGAAGTTGTAATTGTTGTTACACTTGCAAGGGTTTATTAAAGATCATCAGGAAACTTGGCATTAAAAAAGTGTTTGCACTTTAAGCCTTTACAGTTAATTACATGTTGCTGTGACTAAGAACTTCAAAAGTGACTTTTATGAACTGTGCTATTATTTAATTTAATAAGAACTTCTTATAAAGTCGCAGGTTAACAAAAGTTCATTAGTAAGTTAAATGTTTGGAACTTAGGAAGCATTTCCCCACAGAACAATGTTAACTATGGTGGTTGGACTCTATGTCAACAGGGTATGATGGGCCAGGTAACCTGCAACACCCACACCAAGAGTACTAAAGAGCAAATCAAAAGATTTCCGTGGAAACATTCATTTTGGTATTCTGGGACCCCCCCCCCCTCCCTCCAGGGTATTACCAATGCTCATTTGTGCCTTCATCCTTTGATCACTCATTTAACAGGCACTGGACAAGTTCTATCCCTTTCCACCTGCCAGGTAGTAGGCTCTTTGCAACTTGGCATAAGAACCTAGGGGCTTAGTTTATAAACTCCATCACAGTGGGGTCTTTATAGGGGCAGAAGATGGGATTCTATGGATAGTAAACATAATGAGGGTTGGGGACCAGTAAAACAGAATAATGGCGTGGGAATTACACGTCAGGCAAGCCACCTCGCCATCTCTCCCCATTCACCACACCATAGTCAACACTGGCTTTATCCTAGAGAACCCTGGCAGAGGATCCTGATGAGGCCAACAAGATGAATGATGCCTTTTCTCTCTCCACTGTTCCAAAGGACAGGGGCCAGAATTGGGAAATGCCAGGAGTGTTAAAACCAAACAGGTGTGAGGACTGAGATCTCATATTTACTTCCTTCCCATCTCCCTTATCTTACCTGAAAGCACAGGCTAAAAAGAATAGAGGAGGAGGAAAAACATTTATGGATGTATAACCATAGGTGAAAATGCTGTATATGAGGAATTGTATGAAACAAAAACATGGGTTTTCTCGCAACTGCAGAACTCTTTAAAGAATCACGTTACCGACTAACAAAGATCACCACCTAGTGGCCCCAGCAGGATAATTGCACTTGAATAAAAGCACAGTGAAATCCAAAAATACTGGGGTTTGTTATAAAAACGTAAGGTAACATTGAAGCTTCTTCTTTCATCCCTTGGATTTCAATCTCTCATGTTCCTTTTACTCTGGCCTTGTTCCTCCTAGTTTATAATTCGAATTGTTTTTAAAGTATTTTATTTACAGTTACCATTATTTTAATCTTCACAATGAGCTGCCTACTTTGTCACATTTTGAGCTCCTCCTCTCTTTTTATTATACGCCATAAACGCCTAAGCATTTTAACTGAAATTAATCTCTTTAAACAAAACTTTTGTCATCCCACTTCCCTATTACAAGCTTGAATGCTTAAGGACCCTGACATGATCTTTTACAAGCTTTGTGTAACCAACCCCACACTCCACTCAGCACACATATTCCCTGTGCATTAGGCTACTTTCATCACTGTTACTTCACTTCTTCCAGATCTCAAACACAGCCACCCTTTTACCCACCTCCAAGTCCTCTGGGCCAATCCAAATTCCACAAAGCTCACTTCTTTTTTCTCTACTTTCTGACACTCATGGTCATTACCATGGAGTTTAGTATTTTAATTGTTTTCTAATTGTTTTACACATACTATTCTGCAAAGGAAGTTTCATGGCTTCAATACACTTTCCATAAATCTCAGTATGGTGTTAAACAGAACATGAGAATGCAAAAAATTAAATGGCTGACTTAGAAAGAGACAGTGGTCTGGTGGTGGGGGACAAGGGAAGAAGAGGGAGTGTAAAATGGGGTAAGATTTCTGGAATCATATTCTATGAAAAATAAATTCTATCCACAATTAACATGTAAAATGGAAGTGACAAATTAGATAGAAAAGTACCATACCCCCAAACACGAGGATGCATTTAAATATACTTCAAAATATATAGTACAATTTAATCAGGAAAGTTTGCTGCAGAAGATAGCTTGGGTGCAGACAGAGAAGCTCACTTCACAACACAGGAGGAAAAGGAAGTTGTTGTGAAGCAGGTAAGGAAATGTTCACTTGCATTCTCGGGTAAGACAAAGTTTTGCTTCTTGGAGAGCAGCAGCAAACCCGCTCCAGGGATGTGAATTACAGACACACCAGATAGGGGCACACTTGGAAATAACAGAACGAAGAGAAAGTTCTCTGCACTCAAACTCTGGCAGACAATTCAACCAACTTCGAATGTGAATGGAAATATTTTACCCCCAAAATGTGAATAATAAAACAAATAAAATATTAAACAATCTACTCAAATGAAGAAGTCTGCAGAATAAGTAATGTGAACTTGAAAAATCTCATTAAGTGACACCAGAATTCTATTTCTAGTGCAACTGCAAGTAGTTTTATAACTAGGCCTCCAGTAAAATAATTAGACTATTTTAAGGGGTAGCAGCTGATTCTATCTTGAGGAAAGGAAAAAAAAAAATGCTTCTCCTATGTAAATCCCCCCCCCAATTCCTCAAGCTGACATTTCAAAGGCATCACAGAAGGATAATTACTTATATGCTGTATATATTGCTATTTTACCACAAAAGAGGAATACATATGAAGGCATGATGCAAGACACTGTAGAGGGAAACAAAGAACAAAATGCCATAGACCCTGTCCTCAAGTGTGTTTCTGAGATAAGAAGACCAATATATATTCAATAGATAATAAATAATTTCATGGTAGCTTTCAAGTATGTATACCACATACTATGCATAAAATCTATATTTTCATGCCTCAACAGATACTAAATGTCCATAGTTGGCAAGATGTTATGCTGGACATTTAGGGAATAAAAAGCAAAGGAACTACTAAATTGACCCTTGAGAGCAGTATGTCTACTAAGAAATGTATGGCAGGTACAGCAAAATAGGGACAAGAGATTACTTGATAGAAGAGGTAGACTCAGTGATTTGTCTTAAAGCACATGCATAGTTCAAATATACAGGGTGGAGAGATATTAAAGAAAGCATTCCAGGCAGAGGTTTTATCGTGTGCAAAGTCACAGAGCTGGTAAAGCTAGGATGGGTAAGAGAACATTAATTTCTTTTACTGGGATATATGGAAAATGTGACATGAAACAATGAGAAATAAAATCAGAAAGCTAGATTGGAACTAGAATATGGAAGCCATTCAATTCTAGGCTGAAGAATTTGGCTTTACTCTAGCAAACAAGAAGTCATTAAAATTTTGAGCAGCTGAATGACAGGATCGGGGCATTGCTTGGGGGCAATTAACCAGATGACAATGCATGTAATGGTCCTGGATGTGGAAGCTTGGGGGATCCCTTTAGAGGCTATATTACAGTAGTTTAGGGAAAAAGTAAAGCTGGTGATATATATTGTAGTGACCAGGAGAAAATGGAAAAGATAATTCCAAAAGATCTTACAGAAACAAAATTGAGATTTGGTTGAATCGATTAAATATGAATGATAATTGAGAGAATGAACTCAAAGATGATGCCACTTCAAGAAACTAAGAATAAAAGAGGGATAAGGCTGGTATCTTTGGAGAGTTGACTACTTCATTAAGCCATATTTTCCTGCTTGAAGTGCCTTTCAAAAGGAAATATCTGGTTGTGAATTACAATATAGGACAACTGAGATCAGAGTTAAAGTTGTAGATTTGGAAACCATCTAGAATGAATGTATAAGAACTGAACAAACTGAAATTTCAGAGTTTGTACAGATGGCAGCAAGGGAAATCAGTTTGATGACTTAGGAGCAGTTAGCTCACCATACCCTCCCACTGTATTTAGTCCTCTACCAATATGTTAGAAGGTGGGAGTTTTACACATTAGAGAAATTAAACCAAGCAGTAGAAAAAAATTCCCCAAAAATGTCATTATAGGAAAGAAACTTAAAGAAAATGAGACAATGAGGAGCGTCTGTGTGGCTCAGTCTGTTAAGCATCTGCCTTCAGCTCAAGTCATGAACTCAGGATCCCGGGATCAGGCTGCCTGCTCAGCAGGGAGTCTACTTGTCCCTCTCTCCATCCTTCACCCTTGCTCATGTTCTCTCTTGTTCTGCTTTCTCTCTCAAATAAATAAACAAAACTTAAAAAGAAAAGAAACAATGAGAAAAAAACGGAGCCTAAAATTAATAGCCTCAGAATGACAAAAGAATGTATCTTATGAAATAAAAATCAGGATGCACTAAAAATAGCAGAAATCAATTTTGATTAACTAAACAAACATAAGAGACTATCCAAAGAAGCATAAACAAAAATGTGATGGAAATAGATAGGATAAAAATAGGAAATAAGTTATTAAATGAAGAGTCAAGAGATCCATTAAAAAAAAAAGAGGGAATGAAATGATCAAAGAATTAATAAATTGATAAATAAAATTTACTAGATCATTAATTTCCAGTTTGAAAAGACTATTAAGCAACTAGCCTAAGGCATGACAAAAATCACACTCCCAAGAAATTTTAGTGAGAAAGAAACCTAGGATCAGAACTTGAGATGGAATCGACATCAGTAACTGGGGAAGCTAGGAAACAATGGAGATAAGCATTCAAAATCTGAGGGAAAATGATTTTTGTTCTAGAATTCTTTACCATCCTAATTATTAGGCAGGTGTGAGGGTGAGGGGAAAAAAAACTCACAAACTTGTGAAATTCTAAAATTCTGCATGTTCATTTGATCCACTACTGAATAATGTATGTTAGTCATTTATGAAAGTAAAAAAAAAAGAAAAGGAGTGGAATTCAAAAAACTAAAAACTGGGACTCCAACAGAAAAGAAGACAAAGGACACCTGAAGGATTACTATGTCCTGCGTCTACACAACAACCTGTACAGAGTGAAGCAAGAGAACAGAGGACTCCTGAAAGGAGAACTCTTGAGACAGTGGGGAAGGGGGAGTGTTTCTCTGTAGAGAAACTGTAATTTTAGGAGTTTGGAACAGGTCAGATGGAAAGTTTTATCTGTTTCAAATATTGTTACAGATTTTTTTTTTAAAATGTTAGCTTCCTGGCTTATTGTTCTTTATTTTAATATCAACCTTTCTGAAGGGATTTGTTTTAGATGGAACTCTTAAAAATGGTTCATGTCTGGACTTAGGTTTTTTCATCCAATGTAATAATCTCTGCTTTCAGTAGGTGAGAATAATCTCCCTAATCAATAATGAGGCACAGTCAAATGTCTAAACAATTGCAAGTAATTACTCTCAATTCTTGTACTTACAGAAGATCAATAACAAGTAATTCATGCACAGACACAGATCTGATGACCATACTTTGAGTAGTACTGGCCTATAGTTTTAGTATAAATTTGATTTATAAAAATAAAAATTAGGTGGGTGCCTGAATGACACAGTCAGTTGAGCAACAGACCCTTGGTTTTGGCTCAGGTCATGATCTCAGGGTCGTGAGATGGAGACCCACATGAGGTTCTGTGCTTAGCACAAAGTCTGCTTGAGAATCTCTCTCCCTTTGCCCCTTCTCCCACTCACTTGTTTCCTCTCCCTCTCTCTAAAATAAATAAATAAAAATAACAATAAAAAATAAAAATTAATTCTTTCATACAGTCAATAGTCAAATAAATATATTGACTTTTTTTTGCCATTTCTTGGCTCATCACTGTTTCTTGTAATGGCATCAGTTTTATTTTGATGAATAATTCTTTTCTAAAAATATTTATATTTCTAAAAATGGGTTTATTTTGACCTGACCCTAGAGTAATAGTTTAGCTAGGTATAAAACTTTAGATTATAATTATTTCCCTTCACTACTCCATTGTCTTCTGGCCTCTGTTGTTGCTGATGAGAAATTTTCAATTAACGAATTCTCACCCCTTTTAAGATCATCATTCTTGGGGTGACTGGGTGGCTCAGTTGGTTAAGTGGCTGCCTTTGGCTCAGGTCATGATTCCAGGGTGCTGGGATCAAGCCCTGCCTAGGGCTGCCTGCTCAGCAGAGAGCCTGCTTCTCTCTGCCTCTGCCTGCCACTCTGCTTACTTGTGCTCTCTATCTCTCTGTCAAGTAAATAAATAAAATCTTTAAAAAAATAATCAATTTTTTCTCTCTACTTGCTTTAAATATTTTTTGCTTCATATATGATATTCTGTTTGATATGGATATAACCTCACTTATCTTTCTAGATATGGAGAGTGTAACTTCAAACTTGTATGCTTACAGCTTCAGTTCTATTGACTGTTTTGAATTTTACTTCAGAGGATGTTTAGTTTGTGCTTTAGAGAAGCTATATATCCTTTGGTTTATTTCTTGGTTTAGTTCACCTATCAGTGTTTTTCGAGGAGATTTCAAATTTAGAAAAGTCTTATAAACCCAAAGACTATACAAATATTCAGATTGGTAAAAACAAAACAAAACAAAATCAAAGTAACTTGACAAAGTGTTATTTAAAGGCAAGTAGCTGAAGAGTAATATAGCAGCAGTGTCTAAGTGTGACTGGGCTAGAGAGGGCAACAGAGAAAAGATGCCACATAAGGATGTATCATGTAGAGGAAGAATTGTTACTGAGAGACAAAGGAAAACACAGATTTGTATTTTCTTTTTCATATGTTGCTTTATGTTGGCATACCATATTTCAATAAGCATATGGAAAACATTAAATATCACTTGTGTATTTAAGGATAAAATTGATTTCTAAGCCTCAACAACAAAGTGGTAATAGAACAAGATCTAGAACATTAACCTTTTTATATGGTTTTTCTCTTGTCACCTTTCTGGTTCCCAGTATTCTTACATTTTAATAATTTCTAAAGCTAGTTTTTAGCCAAATTGTGAAGAAAAAGAGGCTGTTGCGATTCTCCCAGATGTCTTTCCCTGTTGTACTTTTTCCTCTTTGATGGTGGTTCCCTGTCACCTTCAACACCCAGTAATCTCCTCCCCCACACATTATAATGCTAATGATTCAATATTTTTGTCTGCATTCTTATTGCATTACTATATTCCTGCCACCATTAATGCAAGGACACACATACATGAGTGTGCACACTCACACACACACACACACATTGGCAAATTCCTTTCTGTTCACTTACAGATCTGAAACCCTATTCACTAGAAATCTCCTCAGACTAAACAAGTGCAGGTTAGGTGTATTATTTCCTTGCTATGGTTTTGCTACCATTGCTCTTACCACAAAGTGCTCACAATTTGTTTTCTTATCCATTCACTAGCTAGACTAGGAAGTCCATGAAAGCTAAAACCTAATCTGTCTTTTTCACTGTTGCTAATCTGGGACAGCATAACAAAGATGCAAGTAAATGAAAGGAATTATATCAAATGCAGAGAAAAGGGAATGAAAATGATAATATGGTGACCCTTGAGAAAAACTAGTACTATATGTTTAAGACTTGGAGGAAGTCCAGTGAAGAGACTGAGAAGACACATGTTGTCCGAACACTGAGTATAATGATCTGTAAACTTCCAGGTAACTGTTCTAAATTTACTTCATATTATTACTGAAATTCCTATCTAAGATACTAAATGATAAAAAAGAAATTAAGAAGTGATAAATATCCAAATATAGGAGACCAGGAAGGAAATATCAGTTGGTAGAGCTTTTATCAAAATTGTACAAGATAGAAGCAAATAAAAAGATAGTAAAAATCTTTGCTATGAAAAGTGTGTATAGTCTATATTTTAATTCACAGCAAAACTAATTTAGAAGAAAGGAAGGGAAAACCATGCGGAAGTAATAAGACATTTGAATCCCAGAATAGAATCATAAATTTTTATGTTATCCATCCAATATTCTGTAAGTTAGAAAGGACCTTTGTTGTCCACCTCAGTTTCATATGATAAAAAATCTCCCCAAAGCTCTTGAAAACTGTCAGCGTTGAGCAACCTTATCTAGTCTCACACAGCATTCAGACCAATCAAGTCTCTATCACTTCACAGTTCTTCATAATCATAAAACAATTACCAAGTCTCCTCTAAGTCTTCATTTTTTTATGCAAAGTGTACTCAGTTCCTCCATATAGCATAGCTTATGATAACATCTCTTCTGAAAAATTACACTACATAAGAATTATCCAAGCATGCCAGAAACGGAATATAACACCCCAGATATAAGATGACCAATCTAATTGTGGTGGAAATGGACCTCTCCTCATTCTATGTATCATATCTATTAATATAAGTACTACTAGTGTTTCTCTCTTCTGTGACATGACATGGTTTTTTAATCTGAGTTCTATTTAGAAAAGATCAAAGACTTGAGATTTAAAACTAATAACAACTAAGGTTTAAGTATGGACTCTACCACTTACTAGTTTAGGTTAGTTAATCTGTCTTTAAATTTCTATTTTTTTCTCCTCATCCTGGCATGGAAGTTTCTTGAAGATAGGGATTTTTGCATGTTTTATTGTTACATCCTACTACTTAAAATAGTTATTGGCAGAGGTAAGCACTTAATAAATATTATCTGCATAAATCAGTGAGTGACTGAATATTTATAAAATGAAAATGGTAACTGAGTTACAGCTTTATTGTGAATGTCAAATGAAGTAATATATGCAATTAATAATTTTCATACCAGTGATAACTATGACTCCATTAAGCCATATTTCCAACCAACTAGTGGACAGCTCCACCTATGAATCACAGACACATCAGGTTTAACCTTTGTACGACTGTTCATTGAGAGCTAACCTCTAGTCCTGCTGTTTCTCACTATTTCTCAAAGATGTCCTATCTTCTTTCCTTTTGCCAAGATTCTGCCTAAGTTAAAGTCACTCAAAGTATAGTATAAACACTAATTTAACTATATGACATGATTATATGGTTGAATTTTCCTTTTACATTAATAAAATTTGTTAATCTATGTTAATAAAAAATTATACCTAGTAAATTGAGAGCCACAATCTCATTTATGGTGTTGCTTATGTGCAGCAAATTTTTAAGATAAGTTTATTTATTTATAAGTAGGTTTATTTATTAAATATGAAATATCAATGGCAAACAGACATGACCATGCTTTTACACCATGTGAAAATGGGTCAATATGCTATCAATAAGACTTCTGCATCCTCATGCAAATAATTAATAAATATCTTGGGCAGGATAAAAACAAAAACAAGGCACAAAGATCAGTCAATAGAGACTTCCCTCTGGGGTAATATGGACCCATTAATCAAGACTAGTCTGCTAATCAGTTATAATTAATTGATGATATTATTATTCAGAAAATTGATCTTTACTGTGATCACAAAGATATCATGAACATATATACCTAGAATATATTCCTCATTTACCAGTCTAGTAACTTTATACTCATTGTAAAAACAAGTATAATCATATTATTTTATATTCATTTTACTAATTGCAGATAAAACATTGCCTCATAGAAAGAGTCTTCTAAAATAAAAAGGGGAGGAAGGAAAGATTTTAATTAACAATGCTTTTTTTTAATTTTAAGCATATTTTTCTAGAAAACATGAGAGTACTTAAAAAAATTGTTTCCTTAAATATCTTGTTTCCTCTGTCTTTTATGTCTTTCCACCAGCCATAAAGAGAGAATTTGCTAAGCAATGGTAAAATTAAGAGGAGCCTCTGCTCCAGAAGGACTCACAGCAAATGATGATTTATAGTATTTAGTACCCTGAGATGTTAACACATATTGAATAGAAAGTGGCTTCAGAAGAGCTTTCTCTACATAACAATAAATGGTAGATTCCAGGTACTTAATTATTGTTGCTTATAATTATATTAAGTTATTATATTCAGTTTATGCGCCAAAGTAGAGATTATTTGATGGAAAGATGGGAATGAATTTTTTTTTTTTTTTTAATCAGAAAGCAGTGCTGTTCCCTCTAGATCTGGATGATGTTCCATCACCACACACACACCAGGTGTTGAGTTGTACCAAGGAGCTGGCAGCATTGTTTTGAAAACTTAGTGCTTACAGTTGACCTATGAGTCCCCAAAAATGTACATAATAAAAATTATTCATGGAAATCCCTTCAATCAGCCAAAAGCTGTATCCTTCAGTGCTGTTTACACAACGCTGTTTAAAAATACCATTTCTTGGGGCGCCTGGGTGGCTCAATGGGTTAAAGCCTCTGCCTTTGGCTTAGGTCATGATCCCAGGGTCTTGGGATTGAGCCCCACGCTAAGCGGAGAGCCTGCTTCCCCCCACCCCCTGCCTGCCTCCCTGCCTGCTTGTGATCTCTATCTGTCAAATAAATAAATTTTTTAAAAAATACCATTTCTTGATGTTTTCTTAAGGATTTGAAAAACTGCGGCCTCTTTGATTATGTGTCAGAGGAAGTACTTGGCCGTTTAGGAAGACACTGAATAAAAAATACAAATACAAAAAAATCAAAGTTCCATATTCAGGAGGTGCTTAGAATATCAGCAATTAAGTACAGCTTTTGAAAAACTGAATGTGCTTAAGGGTCAAAATTTAATAAGTTAATATTTCCTGCCTGATCAAGGGCATTTTTAAGTAAAACTGATATCTTTTGTCTCTATCTGTGGGTACATGGTTGAGAAGAACACAGTAAGTATTATGACCAGTTTGGTGCCACTGCCCTCAGGCATTGACGCTTGAAAAGGCACCAGCAATTTTACTCACCATTGTTTTTTGCACCATCAGTACAAATATCAAAACTGTGAAAATGGCAAACAACATCTCACAATTAATCTGAAAATAATTTTGACAGTGTGGGTCTCCTGAAAGAGTCTTGGAGATGCCCTGGGAATTGTGGAATACTTTCTAAGAACTATAACATTTAGTCAACATTTAAACAAATTAGAGAAGAGTAGTAGCTAAAAAAAAAGATTTGAATTCTTTTCTCAAAATGGCAAAATATCTCTAAATTTTACTGAGACTATTTATATGATGAATATTCTTATCAAAATGTAACCAATATATAATATGTGCCAATTTTACATCACTTTTATTTTTGCCTTTTATCCCATTCTTTATTTGTCCCTTTTCCAGAACAATGTCAATTTTGTAGCTTTGTCCAATTACTTCTTAAATTTTTCTTCATAATAGCTTTCTCCTAGAATAGGAGATAAAGAAATCCATTAATATAGTACCTTAGAGAGAAATAAATTTATGCAATAATAGCTATCATAAACTTTCAAGGACTTATAGTCTTTTTAAGTTTTTGTTGATTTTCAAAAATTATACAATAGTGATTAATAGTGATTTTTGTTTACATCACAATGCCTTATATTTACATTCCTGCTAACAGAAAGTATAAGCTTATCTTATTTGGCAAGAAAAAAAATCCTTCCTTTATCAGAAAAGTTCCTTTGCTAAAAAATGTTTTGTGGGAAAGATAACATACTTTAATTACTTAAAGATTTTCATGCCACTCTTTTTGATGTCCTCAAAATTCACCTTTTTCTTTCCTGACAGAATTGTACTTTGAAATAATTGGGAGAAAATTTTAGATTTTTATCTATTTCTCATTTTTTTGTGTGTTATTTTCCAGGGCTTCCCCTAAGCTACCATAGTAAGTGCTAACTAAAGCCTCATGAACAGCAGCTTACTAGATCTTAAGACATCTTTAAGATTTAAAAACAGTGTTTATGAAGTAGCATAGTGTTGAACTCATAGTGCAGATAAAGTAGAATAGGTCCAGAAAGCTAATAATGCAAAAAAATAGATTGACACGGGCTCGTAATGTATAAATCATTGACAGGAAACGCCTACAAAGCAAGCTAAAGAGAGCAGGCCAAACAAACCAGACTGAGAGCTTAGGCTAAAAATAACTACCATAGTAGATCTTTGTAGAAAATTCTACATGCTAAGGATGTCAACATAAATGTGTCTGGTTTATGAATAAGAACATTTAAAAACAAAGGCTGCATATATTAAAAGAAATAAAATTAATATAAAAGACCGAGTCCCGTAAATGATCTATGTAAGTTAAGAAACTTTTCAATGAAATAGTTGAAAAGCTATAAAGCTAGTATGACAGTTTTATTCTTTATCATATGAAAAGCAGAGAGTCTACGCTTGACTTCTGTTCTATGCTGAAAATGAAAAGGAAAATAAGATAAAAAAGGAAGAGGGAAGGAAAAAATGCTACCTCTAAATCAATTAATTGAACACAAATTGAATCACCTCTCACAAGTTAATCAGAAACATTGCTGTGTGCAGAAATGGCCTGTCTTCCATCTCAACTCAAGTTCAAACTGTTCCCTGTAGGTCTGACATTATTTTCACGCATTTGACAATTAATTTTACACATCAGGAGGAAATGTGATTATTTGTGAATCCCTTATTTTGGAAGAAAAAAATATTATAAGAAAACTTGGAGATTAATAAGATTGTGAGCATTACCATATAAAGGACTAGTCACCTTTTTTTGTCTCTTATTTTTATAACTATTAAATATATGGACGTAAATATTTTCTTTCTCTATACACATCTTACAAATGTATCACATCCATGGAAAACAAAAGGAAGGTTGTAGCTTCCTGGTGGAGTGGCAAAAATGCACCAACCCATACTTGAAGTATTAAATAATATTATAACACTGGTCTTTGAAACCAAAATAAATGTCTTATTTATTAAGCGTCAGGAAAACCTCTTCAGCTTCTGTTCAAATACGTTACACATTTGAATAATGCCAGTCTCTGTAGGATTGATATTGGACTATGAATATTTGACCTAGAATGTCATTAACAACTTATACATTTTAAAATCACGTTTTGAAATGCGGCAAAACTAAGATTGTAGTGAATTTAATTTCAAAGTCATACTATCCCTCCTTTTATGCTGTATGTGGTAATCCTTGATTTTTTGCACTGATGCTAAATGTTAATGAACAGAGCCACCGTGTACCATTTCACCTGGAGCAATGAAAACATTAAAATCTCTTTAGAAGCCTGAATAAAACTTTATTTTATAAATATAATCCATGTTAAAGCTCCACCGTTTCACTGTACTTTTGAAATAAGGGCACATGGAAAATATGGAAGCGTTTCCTTTGAGATGGCTAACTAAAGCTACAAAATGAGCACTGTACGGCATTTCCAAGGAGCACGGTTCAAAAGTTGTACGATTACTACTAAGGTTGTTTTATTCTCTACCACATTTGGAACAGGAAGTCTGTGTTGTTCTTGAAGAATTCTGAAAAGCAATGTCACAGTCTGATGACCTCTTCTCCTCATTAAAACGTTCCCAAAGACAGCTCTCTGCATGATGTTTTGTAGTTTCAGCAGCCATGAACTAATTTGTACCTCTTATTTTGATCATGCACTGGTGAAAGCACCAAACAATATTTTTCTTTAAACACAGAGAGGTCTTTCAACAGCTCAGCATGCACTTCTACCCTCTTTTTAATCTTGGAGCACCTATTTATTTGCTCTTTTCACCACTAAATCTTCTTTGCTCCTTTCTGCCCCCTGCAAAGCAGCTAGTTAAAAATCTTCAGTGTTTTTTCTTCATAGGCTTAAACCATGAAAAGGGTATTACCATAAAAACAGAGATGTGGGCTTATAGATATAGTACAAGGAGAATTTGCATTTCTAATTTTTAATCCAATTAAACTAAAATAATATTTATTTAGTTACTACCTTTCTATAATGTGCACGATCACTAAAACTAACATGAAAAAAAATTGCTTTAGAAAATTAGTTTTTAGGGTTCTCTGCAAGGACTGATCGGTTCCTCACAGTAAATAAAAGAGGGCTTTACTTAAGGCTTATTAGTATGTATGTGACTTATTTGTTTATTTTGCATACTCATACACTTTTTTTGGTTCACTTACATCAGTCTTTCATATGTTCCTCTATATGTATCGATAAGGTATTGCAATTACTGCATGCATTGTGTAGGAAGTTGGTTTTAAGCTATGCATTTAATTTACTCAGAAAAAAAAAAAAGCAGGGGTGGGGGGGACCAAAATTAAATGACATTATTCATGGATATAAATTTGTGAGCAGTAATATTTTGAGCTTTATTAATGAAAACAAGCCCAAATAGCTTAGTAATTTAAGCATTGTTTTAAAAAGTATACTAATTTGAGTTACATAAAACTCAAATATGGATAAAGGCTAACAACTGAATAAACTATAGACTTCATCAAGCCAGTGGTTTAGCTGTAAATAGGGCATGCTGCTAGGATTACAGATCTAGTTGAGGCAAAATCTATAATTATGTACTAGTAAATGGATCCTTTTTTGTCATGAAAGATTTATTCTTTTAAGATGTAATTACTGAACACAGTGGATTTCTCTTAAACATTGCAACGATAATAATGTAAATGTTTCACTGTTAATGAATCAGAGCATATTTCCAAACCCAATAGAAATTTGAATATTAATATTAAGTTATTTAAAATATTGGCTCATTGACTTTCAAGTTTTCATATAACAATCTATTCCTGAGTACTGTTTTACATAACTATGCAGTTCATCTAAGTAGTTTTTCAAATTGTTTATAAAACTAAACATGTTTATGAAAATAAATGAAATACTTAAAAAGTGTTGTTTCTAATGATACCGTTAGCATTTAATGTTAGAGACATTTTAAAAATACTTTAACTAAAAGTGACCAGATCAATGTTGTCAGAATAAATCATTAGTATTTAAGTCACCACATCTAATTAATTGATCCCTCTCTCTATTCCAAAAAGCTTCCTAATGAATATTTTTCATTGCATTATCCATATTCAGAGGCCAACTAGAATATGTACTTTTTAAATTCTGTGTACTGTTTTTCCAAATTTAATCAATTTTGCTGTTTAAAATTATTCTATACCTTTGTTTTGGCTAATTTATTCTTAAAGCTTACATGTCTTATCACATTTCTGCTGTGTCTTAAACATTTTTTCATGAGTATATAACACACAGTGACCAGCAATTGTCAAATATTTTCTTGATGATCTTCTTCCCCCAAGATAAAAGACTCACCAAGTTGTTTTAATTTGTTTTTTAAAATAATTTTTAAGAGATCTTCTGGGACATTCATTGTGTAGTTGTATTTATGTTTCCAGGTTTTTATGTTTAAGAGGTCCAGTTTGAGACTTTGGGAACACCTACCACAGGCTTTTTAATCCTCAGGGGGAAAATACACACAGCACCAGCTTTCAGGGGGTTCCCTTGTTTGGTCAAGGGATGCTCTCCAACTTTGTGTAATAAAGCCAGAGACTGGAATGTCCACATAGGCCCTGTCACAGACCCTCTGGTGAGCTTGAGTCTTCACTTACTTGAGTCTTAACTTTCTCAACTTTATATTGGGTTTAATAATCCTTTTCTGCATGGTTACTAAGATGATTAGAAATAATGTATGTAGAAGATATGGTAACTGTAGATGTTAGCTGGTAGTTACTAGCTGTTGAAAGTTGAGCTGAGCCCCCCCCACCTCCCCGGCATTAAGAAATTTACTCGAACTGCATCAACAGTGGGATCCACTGGGTATGTGTCAGAATGAATGTCAAGAAACTTGGTCTCTTTCTTCAGGTCATAAGCCCCCTCACCTTCCAGAGAATCACTGAACAAACTTTATAGTAAATAACTAGGACACTTATTAAGAGTCAGTTTAAATGATAGTTGTGAAAACCCTCTCAAAAGTGTCAAGGAGTATAGAAAACAAAGATAATACTATACAAATAAGCTTTTAGATTTCCAAACCAGAAAAAAATATTTGTTTAATCACACATTTTACATGTGAAAGAAGAGATTCAGACAGGTTTTCCCAAGATAACATAACTAGGGGCGCCTGCATGGCTTAGTTGAGCATCTGCCTTCGGCTCAAGTCATGATCCCAGGGTCCTGGGATCAGGCCCCAGTCAGGCTCCCTGCTCAGCAGAAAGCCTGCTTCTCCCTGTGCCTCTCACCCCACTCGTGCTCGCTCGCTCTCCCTTTTTCTCTCAAATAAATAAATAAAATCTTTAAAAAAAAGACTACATAACTAGCCAAATACAACAGTCCTTTGTTCCATGTAAATCTACCTCTCCGAGATTGGTAGTGAGAGATCTCCCTCTACGAATAGGATATATTAAATTAAAATCTGACACTGACACAGTTAACTGTGCCAAGTTAAGCAATATAGGTCATTATAGTCATAATGAGTTCAAAACAACAAAGTTAAAATCAGATTTAAAACACACAGGACAATTTATTTTCAGAGAAAGTATACTGGTTTTCATGCAGGAAGGAAATACCTTCCTAATTCTTTAAAGCATAATGTTATCTCAAAGTTAGGATCCCGCCTGGGTGCTGTTTTATGTTCCATTCTGACTTTTGTCCACTAGATGTCTCCAGCACGTCATACAGAAGCTCTGATCTCAGATGGGGCCTTGTTAGACAGAATCTGCATCTACTGTTTCTTTTTGAAGTGAGTTCCTGAGATACCTTGTCAAATGATTTTTATCCCTCCTTTCATTTCATCCTCAAAATTAACAAGCTACTAATCTACAGAGAAACGCAATCATTTAAAGTTTTTTGTCTGAGACAGAATATAACTTTGCCAATTTAAGAAGCAATTAAAGAACATGTATATCTTCTTTCTGAAATGCATTTAAGAAATCAAAGACCTGAAACAAGTTCAAAATCCTTAGAATAAAAGTTCACAGCCTTGAAAAGGAGGATTCTTAACACAACTTTTAATTGTATTGATTTCAAAGAGTGAATAACATTTACACAAAATAGTTCAGAAAACTTTGGTAACAGCAGGAGCCTTGTTTAATTTGAACTTTAATAAATTAAGGAAAAAAAGTAAAAGCCTGAATAGTCACCCAAAGCGTCCCCTCCTAACTCACACAAAAACCTCTGTAACAAAGGCTACAAGACTGAAATACAATAATAATTGCAACGTGGAGATGTTCAATTAGAACTAGGCTTGCAAAATGCTCTTTTTTCCCCCAAAAGCCCAGTGAGCCCATGTTACAGGAGGCTTCTGCCTCTGACAGAAATATAACACCCTCTGTGGTTGCTGTGGCAGATTGCTGCACTAGAGGGCTGAGAATCTACTCTTCTAAAGCAATTCAATAAGGATTCCTACAAGGTGTCTCAAAATGGAAGCACTCAGGCAGCATGTTTCTGCCTCGCAGGGCAAGAGGTAAAAAGTTCAGCCTGTGAAGTAGAGCAGTTTCTGCCCCGGAGCAAGAGAGAAAAAAAAATACAAGAGCGTTCTGATGAATTATCTCTTACTCAGAGCTAACACGGGCTTCCCAGGAACAATGGCCAAGTATAACCAGAGTTGACAGCCTCCATTCTCTGCCCAGCACTCCATCCAGCACCGTGTAGGAACAATGGGCCATTCTCACCGCTTCCCAACCCGTCCCCAGCCTTTCAACAAACCTTCTCCATTCAAGAGCCACTTCTTGATCGTGCTTTCCTTTGATTAAAGCTCACCTTTCATCTCTTTAGTATTTTTTTGTTATTATTTATGGAGTGTGCCAAGAATGGAGGTAATGTCAAAAAAAAAAAAAAGTTAAAACCATCAAGCCTTAAATTTACTTAGTTTATGATCAAGGTTAGGAAAGTCAACCAAATCAGAAGAAACAACTAGAAAACAACTTAATGATAAACTATGGGATCCTGAGAAGAATTGCTATGGTAATTCAGGGAAGATTATATTTGTGTCTGGGAAAAACAGGTTTATAGAGGGGTGGGAGCTTAAACTAAATCTAAAGTATTCCAGGAACTGGGAGGAAGAAGGGAGGAAAAGGAGAGACCAGGGGGAAACCACCAAGTGAAAGAACACAGATATAAAAAAAGGTCATCACATAAGCAAAAAACAGAGAAGCCAGCTAGACTGGGCACCTAGAGATGCTTGAACAGAAATAGACATAACCTCCAGTAGGCTGGATTGTAGAGGTTCAGGAGAGATAGGACAACAGGTTTAAAAAGCAAACGGGAGCCATTATACTGTCTTATGCTGGGACATGAGGCAATAGAAGCAATGTTCTAGAAATACAGTCAGCAGATTAGATTGTTAAGACAAGAGTGCAAAAGTTTATCAAGAGAGGTGAAGGACTGCCGGAAACAATTTAAAATAACCTGGCGTTTTTCAAAGTGCTGGAACAAACACTCCTAAAATTTGTGTGGAACCAGAAGAGACCCCCAAATTGCTAAGGAAATGTTGAAAAAGAAAAATAAAACTGGGGGCATCATGTTGCCTAATTTCAAGCTTTACTACAAAGCTGTGATCACCAAGACAGCATGGTACTAGCGCAAAAACAGACACATAGACCAGTGGAACAGCGTAGAGAGCCCGGATATGGACCCTCAACTCTATGGCCAAATAATCCTCTCCAAAGCAGGAAAAAATATGCAGTGGAAAAAAGACAGTCTCTTCAGTAAATGGTGCTGGGAAAATTAGACAGCTATGTATAGAAGAATGAAACTCAACCATTCTCTTACACCATACACAAAGATAAAGTCAAAATGGATAAAAGACCAATGTGAGGCAGGAATCTGTCAAAATCCTAGAAAAGAACATAGGCAGCAATCTTTTTGACATCAGCCACAGCAACTTCTTTCAAAATAGGCCTCCAAAGGCAAAGGAAACAAAAGTTAAAGTGAACTTTTGGGACTTCATCAAGATCTGAAGCTTCTGCACAGCAAAGGAAACAGTGAACAAAACAAAGAGGCAACCCACGGAATGGGAGAAGATATTTGCAAATGACACTACAGACAAAGGGCTGATGTCCAAGATCTATAAAGAACTCCTCAAACTCAACACACTCGAAACAGATAATCACATCAAAAAATAGGCAGAAGACATGAACAGACACCTCTCCAAAGAAGATATACAAATGGCTATCAGACACATTAAAAAATGTTCATCATTATCATCCATCAGGGAGATTCAAATCAAAACTACATTGAGATACCACCTTACACCAGTTAGAATGGCCAAAATTAACAAGACAGTAAACAACGTGTGTTGGAGAGAATGTGGAGAAAGAGGAACCCTCTTACACTGTTGGTGGGAATGCAAGTTGGTGCAGCCACTTTGGAAAACAGTGTGGAGATTCCTTAAGAAATTAAAAATAGAGCTTCCTTATGACCCTGCAATTGCACTACTAGGTATTTACCCCAAAGATACTGATGTAGTGAAAAGAAGGGCCATCTGTACTCCAGTGTTTATAGCAGCAATGGCCACGGTCGCCAAACTGTGGAAAGAACCAAGATGCCCTTCAACAGATGAATGGATAAAGAAGATATGGTCCATATATACAATGGAGTATTGTGCCTCCATCAGAAAGGATGAATACCCAACTTTTGTATCAACATGGATGGGACTGGAAGAGATTATGCTGAGTAAAATAAGGCAAGCAGAGATAGTCAATTATCATATGGTTTCACTTACTTGTAGAGTATAAGGAATAATATGGAGGACATTGGGAGATGGAAAGAAGTGAGCTGGGGGAAATTGGAGGGGGAGACAAACCATGAGAGACTGTGGGCTCTGAGAAACAAACTGAGGATTTTAGAGGGGAGGTGGGTGGGAGATTGGGTAAACCTGGTGGTGGGTATTATGGAGGTATTATGGAGGTATAGAAGACAACTTTTATAAAATTTCAAGGTATTATATCATTAAAAAATAAATGAAAGCATTGATATATTAGCAGTATACTATGGCAGCATACAACATATGAATATCAATTACTATTTTATTTTATTTTATTTTTTTATCAATTACTATTTTAAATGTATTGCCTAATGAAATATGGTAGTCCACAGACCCAGGCTTAGAGACAAAATGATATTTCAGGTGAAAATCATCTTCAATTTCTCTCTTCCCATTTGTGACCTTCACCAGACTCTCCACACTCTGGAGGATATAGCATTACAGTCTTTTCATGTCTCAACAAATATTTATAGGGCAGTCATAATGTGCTAGTATGCTACTAATCCACTAGAGACAAAATGTTGAATATGACACAATCTATGCCCTCAAAGTACTTGAATCCAATGTCCTTTCTGGGCCATCGCCAAATTTCCCCCACCACACAGGTATCAGCCACTTATTTATAAAATGATTACTCTGAATAAAGTACCAAGTCCTGTTGGACACTTGAAAAAAACAAGCAAGTAAACAAACTCCTCTATTACATGGTCAACACCTTCTGGAAATTTATAATCAATAAATCACTGAAATACCTTAAGAGAAGCACAAGCACTTATATTACATGCTAATTAAGGAAGTGCTGTAGGAATTGTTCAAAAGTTCACCAGAAGAATATGTCAGGCAGGATGTGACCAAAAAAAGTAAAAATTAAAAGGCTAATTGCCATTTTCAAACTTAAATTTCTTGAGTAGTTTTAAATATGTGGAACTGTAAAAAGGAGTTAGAGCAGTTCAAACTATTCTATTTTCATCTTTATGTTAATGTAATGAATAATAAATAAACTTTCAAGGTAATTTTTTCATATTTTAATAAGTTTTAAGAGCTAAGTTTAAAAAAAGATGAGTTTCTGTAACATCCCCTTGCAACAAGCTATTGAACTCCTCAAGTTATAACAAGTATATTTAATCATCTTCTAAATGAACCAGTTCACTTACCTAAAAATATGCTCAGTACCACTGGACAAAAAATACAAGAGACAAAGGGAGTCTCTGTGTGTATGCACATGTGTATAGAGTGTTTTGTTTTATCGATTTTGCTTTGTTTTTCTTTCAGTCAGATCCCTCAGAGAAGTACCATCATCCAAGGACTAGAGACATACCATGGAAGTCAAACAAAGTTGGATTGATTGCTTGCCAGAGCCAGGGAGACCATATCCCATGAGGAGCTATGGATCACCTCAGTTCAAGGGTGCAGCGGGGAGCTAGTTATAAGAGTTGGGCTTCTATTAGATGATTTTTAGAGAAGGTACTAAGAATCAGCCCAGCACTAGGTTGGATGTTATCAGAAAGTACAAGCAATTCAGTAGTTGGGTGTCAGTTTTCTCAGCATCAGCAAAAACACAATGAGTCTAAAGCTGTAATTGGTAAACAGGCAGCAGTCACTCATTTAGACAGGAGAGAAAGGGACTCGGCCATTTGTCTGCATTGTGCAGGGTTTTATCCTTGTCTTTCTATTGTGATCAGAGGTGACTGGTGCTATTTCGGAAAAGCAGAACATCATGCCTCCTTAGCTGTTGGTGTCAGGCCAGCTACCAGCAGACAGCTGTCCTAGCTGTTCTCTTTCTCAAGTACAGTCTTCTGTGATGAAGACTGTCCATACTATAAGAAATCTTCAGAAGGAATCTTTTACAACTTAATAAATAAGAATCTGCTATGAATTCTGTTGTTCTCTAGGAATGTTTGCCTTAGCAGTAAACTGGAAAAGCTGGACACAAAAGGTCAGGATCATATCTAAGTGGAGGATTTCTAAGAATACTAATAAGGCTGGAGGTAGTGACATCTTTTAGGGAACCCCTCCTCATTTTTCTGAACGTACTCCTGCACAGTGTTGAGCTCTACCAGCTATAATTACACTACCTGACCCTTTGCTGCAAGGAAGTAGACAAAAGTAGACACTTGATCCTAGCTGGACCAATCAGTGCCCCCCACCCTAAAACTTCGAATTGAGATTCAGAAAAGCCAAACAAAATCTGCATGCAGCTTTTGTTGTCTCAGATTAGCTCAGGATCTCTGTACATGCTATTTTTCTTAGGCGGCCTAGGGTTGCAGAAAGCCAAGCAATGGAGAGAGAACGAATCAGAACTGCAGAAAGAAGCAGAGATGCAAACAGGAGGGACCTCATAATTTTCAGTTCCTGTTTCTAGTCTCTTCCTGAGGTCCAGCTGCATTCCCACACTCAAGTTCCCTTGTCTTTACAATACATTCTCTATTTTCATTAAAGTCAGCTCAAACACATTTATTATTTATATTTACAAAAAAGCCTTAACTAAGAATAGCAAACAGTTTAATGCTGAGTGTAAGTATAGCACAGACCACTGACTGCCGCCCAGTATTTATTCTTCTTCTCTTTTTTTTCTTTTATAAAACCTTCTGGGTTTTGGCTAGGTACATGGTTTATTGAGCTAAAGACTAAATTTCCCAACTTCCTTTGCAGCTAGCTGTAGCCATATGACTGAGTTCAGCCAAATAGGAGATGAGTGAATGTGATGCATGTAACTTTTATAACTACCTCTTTTAGATAAGCAGCCTGTCCTGAACCAGCTTCTTTTCTCACTAGTAGGAATGCAGTGACCAGTAGAACAACTGCCTTGGACCAGAAACAGAAATAAATTTCTGGTGACAAAACCAACCCACCAACCAAGATACTTTGTTGACCTTTTAGGAGAAAACCTTCTACCATTATCTTCAGACTACAGCCTAACTTTAGACTATCCACATGTCAGAGAAATAAACTTTTATTTCATTTTTATCTCTGTCTTGTGAGCTCTTTTTGCTACCGAAGACCAGATGAACACAGAGAGGTTGCCATAACAGACATTCAGAGAAAATCCAGAGCTAGCTGAATAGAAGATATATGGGGTAGTAATTCTCATTTCAGAGTGAAAAGCTGACTGTTATGCAATACTGAAGTAATTGGTTCAATTCCTCCCTGTAATCTCTTGAAATTCAAATGACATTTCCACCATAGATGACAATGGTTTAGGAGAATTCTTTGTTGAGTGTGAGAATTTCAAAACCTGAAGGCTACTCTTTATGATAATCAATGAAGTACAACATGAAAGAGAAAAACATCAGTTTAGAGTTTCCCAGCTGGAAGCAGACACAGAAAACACGTTTAATGTACTGAAATTGTTGAGTCTAAATCAAGAAATGAATTGATGTCTTGACAGACTGAATTGTGTACATGACCCCTTGCTGTATATGTTACTGATGTTTCTGTCAGGGAACTGTGCAATCTTGACCATTGAAATGAGATCTGGGAGTAGTCAGAGAAGTGGGGAAACCCACCTTTCACATTCTTCCAATATATTATCTCTGTCTCTACCTTTTCTACAAACACATCGCAATGCCTTTAACTATAAACTTTAGCACAGGATTATGGAGAAGGAAGAGGCCCAGAGAAAACTGGAGATGAAGGACTCTCAGACACTTTTCCTTAGCGTGGTATTTTGCAAACATGTCTTGATTCACTGATCAAGTTAGCACCTCAGCACAAAAACTCCATGACTATCAGTCATGTGGGTATCTGGATTACTAATTTTGGGTATGCAAAAGGCATGATATAAAAGTTATGAAGCATTAGCAAATGTAATCATGTTAAATGAAATTGGCAGGCAGTCCACTAAAATTTTATAGGATTGTGTGATGATTAATTTTTGTGTCAAGTTGGCGAGGCCATGGTGCTCAGTCATTTGGTCAAACACCAGTCTAGATATTGGTATGTAGGTATATTTTAGATGTGATTAGTATTTAAATTAGTAAACCTTAAGTAAAGCAAATTGCATCCATAATGTAGGTGGGCTTCATCTATTCAGTTACTAAGGCCTAAAGAGAAAAGATACGTTTCCCTAAAGAATATTCAGTTCTGCCTTAAAATCACAACATAGGAACCCTGCCTGAGTTTCCCATCTGTTGGCCTACTCTGCAGAATTCAGTCAGACCCAGAACTGCAACATCGACTCTTGACTTAAAGGTCCAGCCTACCAGCATACCCTACTGATTTCAGACTTGCCAGTTCCCACAGTCATGTAAGCTAATTGTTTAAAATCAGTCTCCTCTCTCTTTCTTTGGAGAAATCTGACAAATACATATAGACTGTATGTAATCCTGGCTAACTACTGCAAAAAAAGTAAAAATAAATACAAATAAAACTGTATTCTAAAAATAATCACCCCAGCAGCCTGGGTGGCTTAGTCAATTAGGCAACCAACTCTTGGATTCAGCTCAGGTCATGATCTCAAGGTCATGAGATGGAACCCCACATCAGACTCCACCCACAGCAGGGAGTCTCCTTAGAATTCTCTCTCTCCCTCCCCCACTTGTACTTGCTTTCTCTCTCTCTCTCTCTCAAATAAATAAATCTTATAAATAATAATAATGATGAAGGACAATTGGAAAGCAGGAAGGCAGGGACAAATCCCCCCTCACGAGGAAACCACCCTTAAAAGGATTTTATACCACCCTAGTAGGAGCCCTCCACCCTTTCACAAGTGATAGATTGGTAACAAAAACCTGATTGGATGACAGGCACAGAGAGGGTTAATCAGATTAAAAGAGTCAGCTAACAAGTCCATAAAACCCCCTAGACTTAGAAACTCCTGTCGCCAACCCCTCCGGGGTCCCTCCCTCTTTGGGAGCTTTGTGCAATTGCTTTTCTTTGCTATGACTCCATAAACCTTGCTTTGCTGCCCACCACTCTGTCTGGTCTACCTCCACGTTCTTTAAAGGGGTGTGGCCAAGAACCATGGCACCAACAGAGAAAAAAATCTTGCAACAGTAATAATCACCCAAACGTTTTCCCCTGACCTTTGGAAATTTTTAATGCTTGTCCTTTCACAACAGTAAATTGTCCGAATGACTTCCGACAGATTCTTCTTCTTTCCTTGGAAATTTACCAGTCCTAAATCTTTTCTCCATAGGCTCTTAACCTTCCACAATGACATTCACCTTATCCCTATAATCAAATCCATACTAAGGAGAAAGCTGATATCTATAAATACTACCCTTCCCCTGAGCTATCTGAAGACTGTGATTCCTGTTTTTGCTGTCTGATTATGAAATGGCTAAAACAGTCATCTCTGAGCCACAGCTAAAGAGAGGAGGAAATCGTTTGGTCAAAAAGGTCTGGGCAGCATCCATCAAATCACACCACAGAGGCCACTTCCTTTCGTGCACCCATGTAGAGGATCACAATTACTAGACTCCTACCCAGTAAATGCCCGGAGCTCAATCAATTACAGGCAGTTCTTAGAAACCAAAATATTTCCAATCAGAGATACCAGGACTCAGAAGCCAAAAATAAAGTTTTGATTTGTTAAAGGACCCAGGAGCTCTAATTAGGTATCATGTAGTTTCAGGTACAGAAACACTCTCAGGAAATAGTTACTTTGGATTAATTTAGATCCAGATATTAGATTGAATCCATAGGCAAATAATGAAAGATAGTCAGAAAAAAGGCAGGCAGGGACAAGCTCCACTCCCCTTCTCCCTCTTCTCCACCCCACTCTAAAAGGAAACTATCCTTAAAGGAATTTTACACCATCCTAGAAGGAGCCCTCCACCCTTTCCCATCTGAACAAATACCTGATAGGTAGATGAGTGCATGAACAAAAACCTGATTAGGTGACAGGTGCATGGAGGGTTAATTAGATTAAAATGACCCATCAACAGTCTCATAAAAACCATTAGACTTTGAAACCCCTGCAGCCACCCACACTGGTCCCCTCCCTCTTCTGGAGCTTTGTACTACTACTGCTCAATAAACTTAACTATCCTTCAGTAAACTTTGCTTTGCTGCCCATCACTCTTCATGTGGTCTACCTCTGCATTCTTCAAAGCAGCATGACCAAGAGCCACAGGCATATAAGGAAAAGAAATACAAATAGACCTGAATTCCTTATTCACATTATCTCAGAAATATCCCTGACAACTTACTAAAACAAGGTAATACTAGAGCGGGCAAAATTTCTCAGGTTACTGACAAATATAAAATGTAGATTAAAGTGATTCAAGGTTGGTAGTAAACATAAGTTTCTAACATAAGTGAGAAAAATTCACTTTACATATTACTCAAAAAAGTATCAGTTGATGCTTCAAAACTGATTCACAGTGAAAAATCACCAAACATGGAAGGGTTAAATACCTAGAAGTGAGAAACAAGATATAAATCAGGAAACTGCCAAGTAATATTTTTGGATGGTTTCTCTTCTAATAATCATAAGAAGCATGCAAAATGAGTTTACTTGATAGACTTAAATAACTGGAAAAGACTATTATGAAGTACAGTGGCAGAAGAAGGGATCATGGAAAATGACAGATATTTGAAAAGGAAAAAATTAAAAATTTTTAAATGAGGGAACATAGTAACAAGAACTATGGATGCAAAGTTTGGATTATACAACAGATTATACAAAAATGAAGAGAAATTTGTGAATTCTGAGACATATATGAATCAATTACTCAAAATAGAATTCAGAGAACCAAGACTGAAAATCAGTAAAGTTAAGAGACATGAAAATAGAGAGTCTAACATATGTCTATTAATTGGAGTCTCAGAAATGAATGAGAGAAAAAATGTAGAAGAAATATTTGATGTGACAGTGGTTGAGATCTTTCCTGATATGATGAGACACAGAGGAACTTCAATAAGTCTCAATCAGTATTAATGAAAAACACTATACTCAGACATATTGTAATGAAGCTACAAAACATCAGAGAAAAAAAAAAAAAGGTCCTTAAAACGTCCCAAGGAAAAAGATAGATTTGCTGAAAGGAAAAATTTGACTGGGGGCTGATTTCTTAATGACAATAATGGAAGCCAGAAGATTGATAAATGATAACTCCAAAGTACTGAGAAAAACTAGCTGTCAATGTAGCATCCTACACCCCATGAAGTTATGTCCCATTCAATCATTCATTCAACAAAATGTATTGTTCATATACTGTGTTAGAATCTACCAAAAATTGACCCAAAAATTCCTACTTTTCTGGAATTTATGTTCCAACAGAGAGAAACAATCAATAAATAATAACCATAATAAATAAGGAAAGTGTGCTGTGAAAACAGTGGACCAGGGGACTGAAAAGACAGAGGTTAATAAACTTGAATGGGCTGTCAGAATAGAATTCATTAAAAAGGTGAGATTTTATTTTCTGGGAATGCAAGCTGGTGCAGTATGGAAGTTCCTCAAAAAGGTGAAATTAGAGTTAACCTATGACCTAGAAATTGCACTATTGAATATTTACCCTAAAGATAACAAATGGAGTGATCAGAAGGGGCACCTGCACCTCAATGTTCATAGTAACAATGTCCACAAGAGCCAAACTATGGAAAGAGCCCAGATGCCCATCACAGATGAATGGATAAAGAAGATATGGTACACACACACACACACACACACACACACACACACACACATGGAATATTACACAGCTACAAAAAATGAAATATTGCCATTTGCAACAACATGGATGGAACTACAGGGTATTATGCTAAGTGAATTAAGTCAAACAGAGAAAGACAATTATCATATGATCTCACTGATATGTGGAATTTAAGAAACAAGGCAGAGGATCATAGGGGAAGAGAGAAAAAAATGAAGCAAGATGAAGCCCCAGAGGGAGACAAACCATGACAGACTCTTAATCTCAGGAAACAAACAGAGGGTTCCAGGAGGGGAGAGTAGAAGGGGGGTTGGATAACTGGGTGATGGAACATTAGGGAGAGTGTGGGTTGTGATAAGCGCTGGGTATTATATAAGACTGATGAAATCAAGGGTGCCTGGGTGGCTAATTAAGCCTCTGCCTCTGACTCAGGTCATGATCTCAGAGTCTTGGGATTGAGCCCAGCATTGGGCTGTATGCTCAGCAGGGAGCCTGCTTTCCCCCTCTCTCTGCCTGTCTCTCTACCTACTTGTGATCTCTCTCAAATAAATAAATAAAATCTTAAAAAAAAAAAAAGGCTGATGAATCACAGACCTATACCCCTGAACCAAATAATATATTGTATGTTAATTTAAAAAAAAAGAACTTTGATTTTTACTCAGTGAAATAGGGAATGGAGGGCAAGAAGTATGTGCAGTGGCACACTTGATATTTTAACAGGATCACATTGACTACTGACTACTATGTGCAAATATGTGGCTGGAGGTGGTGACAAAGAAGAAAACCAGTTATGAGACTTTGAAGTAATTCAGGCTCAAGATAAAGATGCTTCAGACTAGAGTGAGAGCAGGGAAGTGGTAAGTCATGGCTAGACTCTGGATTTATTGTGGATATAGACAATAGAATTTCCCGCTAGATTGGTAAGAGGAATCAAGATGACTAAAACATTCTATCTGAGCTACTAAAAGGGGGGGGGGGAATTAATCTGCCTTGTGGCTATGGTTGAAGCAACTTAACAGAAAGAGGGAAGATATTGGAAATTAGGTTTGGACATGTTGACTTTGAAACATCTATTAATATCAATGTGGAGCTGTTGAATAGGAAGTTAGATCATTTCTTTTTTAATTAACATATAATATATTATTTGTTTCAGGGGTACAGTTCTGTGATTCATCAGTCTTACACAATTCACAGCACCCACCATAGCACAAACCCTCCCCAAGGTCCATCACCCAGCCACCCCATCCCTCCTATCCACCTCCATTTCAGCAACCCTATTTGTTCCCTGAGATTAAGGGTCTCTAATGGTTAGATAATTTCATCCAGAGTTCAGGAGAAAGATCTTCACTAGAGATGTAAACTTGGGAATCATTGGCATATGGATGGCAATTAAAGGCAAAACACTGGACAAGATGACAAAGAGATGGAGTGTGAATATAAAAAAGAAATGGACCAAGGGTTGACTAGGGAAATTTCAGCTGCTTAGGGAAATGAGGAGAAATGAGTACAAAATACTGAGAGAGAGTAATCCGATCCATGTGAGAAGGAAAACCAAAAGAGGTATTGTACGGCCACGTCAAGAAAATATATTAAAGGAATGATGGTGTCCAATGCTGCTGATAGTGGACTGTGATGGAAACTGAGAATTCAGCATTGGATTTAGTCACTGAACCTTTAAAAAAGTGATTTGGAAAATTAGTGGTGCGCAAACCCGATTGGATAGTTGAATAGAATAATTGAGAGAAGTAGAAACAGGCTTTAAAGAATAATCATTTCAAGGAGGTTTGCTGCAAAGGGAAGCAGAGAAATATTGTGGTAGCTGACCATGCAAATAAAGACAAAAATTTTTCAGAAATACATGGGAGAAATAAGAAGATGCTGTATGTTGATGAGACAGTCCTCTAGAAAACAAACAGTGATTGTGCAGAAGAAAGAGGAAGAATTGCTGGAGGAGATGATAAAAGGAATGGGGAAAAGCACACACTGGAAAACTTGATTTTAGGTGGGACGCAGTGAGTCATCTCAAGTTTCAGTCAGAGCAGCAGGGTGTAGGTAGGGTGGTGTAGGTAAGTAGCCAATGTGTACAGAACACAGACCAAACATGCTGGGTATCTCTGCATGTTCTCTTCTAATGACTTCAATTTTTTTTCACTGAATAGAAAGCAAGATCATCAGCCGAGGCTTAAACTGGAAAAGAGAGTGTAGGAGGTTGGAAAAGAGAAGGACCAAAAAACTGGTTTCAAGCATTTTTCCAAAGTGAGGATGAAATAAACTCATTTTGCAGACAAACACATAAAAATTGATAGTTTACTATCAACGTACACTCACTAAAGGGATTAGGAAGAAAATGATCTGAGAAGCAAGGTCTGAAGGGCTAAAAATGAATGGTGAGCACAGAAGTAGCTAGTAAGCAGTTAAATCTAAACAAGCATCTAAATAAATCAAAAACAATAATTCTAATTTGGGGGATTATAATAATGTTTAATTATAATACTGAGTAAGAATAACATGCAAAGGAGGAGTGGGTATGATTAGTGTGTGTGCGTGTGTGTGTGTAAGTTTGAGCACCATTTCTTAAATTACAGTTGTGAACATAGACTTTAAGAATTACTTTTAAATAATACTGGGGCTCCTGGGTGGCTCAGTGGATTAAAGTCTCTGCCTTCGGCTCAGGTCATGATCTCAGGGTGCTGGGATAGAACCCCGCATCGCATTGGGCTCTCTGCTCAGCAGGGAGCCTGCCTCCTCCTCTCTCTCTGCCTGCCTCCGCCTACTTGTAATCTCTGTCTGTCAAATAAATCAATCAAATCTTTAAAAAAAAAAAAAAAGAATTACTTCTAAATAATATTTTATTTGATGTAATATTTGGTGATACCTTCAAATAACAACAAAAGAAATGCACTTTTTTTCTCTAATGGTCCCAATACTTGCATTCAACACCCAACTAAACAAAACAAAAATTCAGACAACTTTCCAGCTTGTACACAGTAGAGAACTCCAAGAAACATTACCGAACTTGGCAATTCACCATGACCTCCTCAAGCATTTTGCCTTGCCGCTAGGTAATAGGTATCCATACTACAATCTCTTTTTCTTTTTTTTTTTTTTTTAAGATTTTGTTTATTTATTTGACAGACAGAAATCACAAGTAGGCAGAGAGGCAGGCAGAGAGAGAGAGGAAGGGAGGCAGGCTCTCTGCTGAGCAGAGAGCCCAATGTGGGGCTCGATCCCAAGACCCTGGTATCATGACCGGAGCCAAAGGCAGGGACTTTAATGCACTGAGCCACCCAGGTGCCCCTATAATCTCCTTTATGACAGCCAATGTGTACAGAATACAGACCAAACAGAAAAGCTTCCTTCTCCCTATCTTGATTCTCCATCAGGTAAATTAATTCTCAAAAGTACAAGTTTGTTTCTGTTGGCTCTTAAAGTCTAAATTATTACACAGTTCAACACACCAAAACATTTTTCTTGCTTAATCTACAACTTTTTTGTTATACTTTGTTTATTCTTAGAGTTTTACTACTGATCTTCTGTTACTTAAAATTGCTTAATGTTAATCCAAAGACCTTATTTCTGTTAAAGTTCCTCTTCCTGGGGTAGTGGAACTATGACTGGCCATTCTCAATTTCACTCATTTTCAAGATTTCCAATAATATGCATGAATTATTTTTATAATAAAAAGAATTAAATCTGTTTTAAATTAAAAGTCAGGGAATAAATTGTATTATGCCTTCTGGGACGTCTAATATAATATTGAATACAAGTAATGTAATGATTCCAGGCCTGCTTGTCATTCAACTTTCTTTGGAGTCACTAGAACTAGACTCAGTGGCCTTAAAGAAAAAAAATCCACAACCTATTTTCTTGCGCAACAATGAAACCATCGCAATCACATGGTAATATATGACATGGTTAAGAATATTAAATAAAACCACCACAACCACAACAACAACAACTCTGGCATCTATATTATAGAATATGTTTGCATTTTTATTGTAATAGTGCTTTCTTGTTGAGTGTATAGTTAGGGGAATACTATTTTAATACTTTGCTGAGTGGAAGTGAAACTAACATTTAAAAATTCATGAGAAGAATTTTTGTGTTCTTATATTAGCATTCAGAGGCAAAGTAAGGGTGATTGGAAGACATGTGAGTGTGACTCAAACTCAAATTATATTTGTTCATACAGAAATAAAGCCCTTGTGATATATGGCTTTGTTTTGACTCAAAACTTAATTTGTTAAACATTCATTTTGAGATGCATCTCATTTAAATGAGTATAATTAATCATATAAAATCAAAATTTGAGGTTTTAAAACTATAAATTCTAAATATAATTTTATTCAAACTGCAATATTTTCATTAATCTCCTTTGAAAATAATGCAGTGGGCTGCATTATTTGAGCAAGTTGCAGGTAGGATTTCATAATACTGTATCAGTAGCATATGAAAATGAATAAATATATGAGAAAGTCTGAATTTCTTTTGGAAGTTTGCTTGATCAATCTTAGTTAAATTCAAAATAGATTTCTCTAACATTAACCTGAAGAGAGAATATTCTCCTTTGATACTAGCTTTTGAAATTTTTGTTCTCCAGTTAAATTTTTCTTCTTATCCTAATAGTGTATTTTTTTCCTCTCTGAGAATGAAAATCTGTTACAATGGAATTTTCTTTCATTCAGCAGGACAAATACACTTATCTCTTATATAGTTATATAACTTTTCATAATGAGATTTACCTTTTAGTGGATGAAATAGTAAATGAATACCTCGAGTTTGAGATAACATGAAAAGGCCAATTTAATTCGTTCCTAAGATAATAACAAAATCTGAACTGATTTGTTTCACTGGATTTTGAAATTTTTGTTCATGGAGACATTCATGCTAATTTGGTAAGCACCTTGGACTTCAACAAAGATTAAATTCCTGAAATTTTTTTCATTCTTTCCCAATGTAGGAAGTAATAATTCAAACATAAACATAGCTCTCTTTATGGTCATTTTCTTAAAACATGTATTAAAACCTTTCCAAATGATGGTGCAGAATAACATTCAGATCCCAAGTGTACCTAGATTAAATTTTAAATTTAAAAGATGACATTTAGGGGGTATCTGGGTGGCTCAGTCAGTTAAGCGTCCAACTCTTGGTTTTTGCGCAGGTCATGATCTCAGTGTCGTGAGATGGAGCCCCACAACAGGTTTCATGCTCTGTGGGGAGTCTGCTTGAGATTCTCTCCCTCTCCCTCTTCCTCTGCCCTCCCCCTGCCACTTATGTGCATGCTCTCTAAGATAAATAAATACATCTGTTTTAAAAAAGGAACAATGTGGGCAGGACCTTTAGTTTGGCAAAAAAAAAACATCAAGAAGCTCCACTGCCAACCAAGATAGAGGACCAAGAACTAGATTTTCACCCATACCTTAAACAACTAAAAAAAGTCAAACAAAATATTTTCAAACATTGAACAACAGGCAGCAGAGAGCAATGCCACCCTGAGAGAAGGGAAATAAACTCGGTAAGTTCTATGATTGTTTCAGTTCATTACCTGGGAAAAATTTTCAAACTTCAGTCACAGGGAGAGGAAATCACAACAGAGCCCAGCATTCTCTCTGAATTGAAGAGACAGAAATGAGGATCTGGGAAGGTCATGACAGAATTCGCAAGACAGAGTATCAGAGCAGAGAGAGCTACAAAGAGAGGGAGCTCCTGCAATCTGCAGAGGGTCTCCCAGAGTCCTCAACTTAATGCTAATCAGAGCATGTGTGTAAGCAAACTACTTTTTGGCTGAGCAATGCACTACTGGAAGGGAGTAGAAGGAACAATTTCCAGCAATCATACAAAGTTGGGAATGGTTCACATTTCCAAGAACCAGAGATAAGAAACATCATAATGCATAGGGCATGTGTCAAGCAGGTACTCAGAAGATATTGCCTGACTTACAGGGACAAATAGCCTTAGACTCAAGACTACTCTAATGCCATTTGGCAAAGATTAAACCTAGTTGTGAAAGAAGCAAAATTTTTCCAAGCAACTAAGCAAAACTCGAAGTGTTTTTAAAATTACTAAGATTGCCACCACTCATGATGCTTGGTATCCAATCAAAAATCTTCAGGCATACAAAGAAGTAGGAAAATATGACCAATAGCATGGGGGGAAAATCATTCAAAAGAACTGACCAACAAACACTTCAAATGACAGCAACAGGAAAAAGCCATTAAAATAGCTGCTATGGAGTTCCTGGGTAGCTCAGTTGGTTAAGCATCTGCCTTCCGCTCAGGTCATGATCCCAGAATCCTGGGATGGAGCCCCATCTGGCTCCCTCCTCAGCAGGGAGTTGACTTCTCCCATTCCTTCTCCCCATCCCACCTATTCATGAGCTCTCTCTCTCTTTCTCAAATGAATAAATTTAAAAATCTAAAACAAAACAAAAGAAAACAAACAACAACAACAAAAAAACAGCCGCTATAGCCATATGCTTCATGTTCAAGAAGGTAAAGGAAAGCATAAACCTATTAAAAAGGTTTAATATACAAACCTATTAAAAAAAGGTTTTTGAATATTTTGAAAGACCTAAATCTAAATTCTAGAAAAGGAAAATATGGTATCTAAAATGAAAATTTCACTGGATAACATAAATCCTAGCCAGGGAACTGCAGAAGCTTTCAAACCAGTAAAAACCAATAAGCTGGATAAATAGCGCAGATATTCCTTATCATTCAGGTAAACAATGATGATGATCTTGTTATTTTCTTTTTTTTTGATGTCACAGTTGCTATTACTCATTTTGTGTTTTGCATTCTTACTCTGATCATTTGCTTTGCCAGTAGTGATTATTAGTGATTAGTAATTGGGCAAAGAAAAAACCAAAGCCCCTATTTCTTCATTGCTGTAGCAAACAAAACAAAATTTATAATGAAGGGGGGGGGAACGCACTAGATAGGATTAACAGCAGATTCAATATTACATAAGAAATGATTAGTGAATTTAAAGACACAACAATAGAAAAGATTCAAAATTAGAATAATGGAAAAAGTATGAAAAAACACAAATGAGATGTGAGACAACTTCAGATGAATTAATATACATGTAATTGAAGTCTCAAAAGGAGAGGGGAAACAAGAAGTGTTTCCTAAAATTTTAAAATGTTGCTACATTTTAAAATCTTGGGTTGGTGGCCCATCCTTTAAACAGAGAATTAGATGAAACCATAAGGAGAAAAGAATGATCCTGCCCTACCATAACGGTAAAGAACACAGTGTCTACTGAGCATTGCCTTGAACCAGCCTTAGAAAGACTGTCTTTTAATCTTAGTTATGAGTATTGAGGTATAGTGGCCACTTTTCACTTAATGCCAGTGTTGCTACTTCTGAAAAAAAAAAAAAAATCTTCCTTAGTTAATACGTATACTAGAGTGTCCTATGAGGTATAAGGGCTAGATGGATAAAGCAGTTAAGACTTAGGCAGAACAAAATTTTCTAAGCTCTGAAACCATTATGAACACACTTCTTTTTTTTCCTCTCTCTCACCTCTATCCTTCACTTTTTTTAGATAGAGGACTTATTTCTTTTGGTAAATCGTGGAGTTCCTATTCACATTGCTGTTGGAAGAAGCACATTACTAAGTTTTGGTGAAAATCATGACTCTTGTAAGTATAATGGAAATGACAATATTGATTCATACATTTTTTCCATTCATTCAAAATCTTCAGTGGGCTAGGAACTATGAAATGTGTTGGAAATATATTAGTTAATAAGGCAGCCACAACACTGACCCAAAGAAGTTACACTGCCTAGAAAGATTAGCATTACCCTGATAACAGCATTAATTAATATAATTATTTAGTTTACTAACATTGTGTGCCTTAGCTCCATGTCTTTCTTCCATATTCTGTGCTGTCACATAGGGGTCCAGGGACCTCTATAAATATATTATCCAGAATCCCTTGTCAATTGACCTTCAGTTAGGTTTGGCCAATAAGAGGCATTCATGCAAAATTGGAAGACGGTAGGAGAGGAGAAGTCATGGCTCTCCCCCCTCCCTTGGACATTGTTCTTCTCTCTTTGCTTTGTGATGGTATCTCTCAAAGTGGCTACGACCTTTTAGGGGTGCCATCCTTGGCCCTGATTTCCCCACTTCAGTTATACTAGCCCATGCAACATCATCCTCTTTGGCCGTTGTGGAGCCCTGCTAGGAACACTGACAACTCACAAACACAGTTTGGGTTACCTCACAGTCCCAGTCTGGGTTACCTCACCCTGCTTTTACATTTCCAGAGGGTATCCCACAAATCTAGCATCCCCAATATCAATGTTAATAGGTCCCTGTTCAATAGAAAGACACCAGGGTGTAGAATCAACCCTTCCACCATTTGCATAACTAATTCTTTCTATTAAATTCACTCTTTTTGAAAGACTTAGTATGATTTCTTTTTCTTTCACTGATACGCTTATCATTTTGATTAATGCCAAATATGTGGTCGAATGAACATATATAATTGGGGATCTACTCTATAGTAAATCAGACAGTTTCCTGGAGGAATTAATACTTAAATTAAGAACTGCAGTATGAATAGAAGTTAAACAAGTGAAGGGAAGCAGCCATAGCCATGTGGTCAAACATCACATTATTTAAGGTATCGAAGAAGGACTACATTCTACAAAATACAATTGCTTGCTCTATGGCTGACATATTTCCATGTTGTACTTCTTACTGTGTCACTGAACCTACAACAAGCCTGTCAGGGTCTACCTCAAAAGACTAGTTAAAAGATTTGCTTTATTTTGTTCTATTGTGATTCTATTAAACTCAGCAATATTTTTGCTTTTAACCAAAACTAATGTCTTCCCAGGATTGGAAAAACATTTCTGATGAGAAATGTCCAGCTTTTAAAAACGTCTCATTTGCCATTTCCAGCATCTCCCAAGCATGTTTCCCACCTCGCCACCCTCAAGGCACACATTTAATCGGAAATCCTAACATGTCAAAAAGATTAGATTAGCTGACTGAATAAATCGTTCTATCTTTCCACCTTTTATATAACATTCCTTGTGACATGGCTGTCTAATTAAAATGCAGCTTACCAATAAAATAAAACTCCCCGTTCTCCCCAACTCTTAGATCAGTATTATTGAGTTTTTTTTTTCTTTTGCCTCAGGCTCTGATATGGCCTGGAACCATGTTATTACTGATTCTGTCATACTTTGATCATTAGGCAGGTTTTTTGTGTGTGCTAAAAGCTTTCAGTTTTTAAAAAAATATTGGATTAAAATATTATTTGTCTTGATTTCTGAATTTGTTGGTGCTCCCTTAAATTTTGCACCAGAGGCAAGTACCTGTCTCTCCTACCCTAATACAGACCCTATAGCTCTTGTTGCTCCCTGAAGGAACTTCAGCCAATACTGGAGGCAGAGTGGGACAACTGTCTATATGGCCCCAGAGGCTTCCCTTTAGTGGGATGACAAGAACTACCAAGAGGAGAGAGAAAATTTTCTTACAGCACAATGATGGGCAATTGCCCACATTTGCATTAACAAGTTTGAATATTAGATATTATCATTTTTTAATCTCATTATTTATTTATAAAAACTAGGAACTGAGGCACCTAGGTGGCTCAGTCAATTAAGCGTTCAACTCTTGATTTTGACCTAGGTAATGAATCTCAGGGTAATGAGATTGAGCTCTCATTGGACTCCATGCTGGGAGTGGAGTCTGCTAACAATTCTCTCTCTCTCTCTCCCCTTATCTTTCTGCCCCTCCCCCATTCCTTCTCTCTTTCCCTCTCTTTCTAACATAAAGCAATTAATCTCTTTGAAAAATGCGTAATCTGAGGGGTGCCTGGGTGGCTAAGTGAGTTAAAGCCTCTGCCTTCGGCTCAGGTCATGATCCCAGGGTCCTCGGATCGAGCCCTGCATCGGGCTCTCTGCTCAGCAGTGAGCCTGTTTCCTCCTCTCTCTCTCTCTGCCTGCCTCTCTGCCTGCTTGTGATCTCTGTCTATCAAATAAATAAATAAAATCTTTCCAAAAAAAATGGGTAATCTGAGAGATACATTTCAAAAAGAAGAATCTGTTTTAAAAATTACTTCAACTTTTTATCGGTCCTAAGATTACAATTCTAATATAATAATCAACCCACAATTAGCAAGACATTTAAAAGATAGAAAATGAGATATTAAAAGTCAGAGAAATATTTAATTTCACATCTGCTTCCCCACAACTGCACCCACCCTCACTCAGCCTTGAATCTTCAAATAGTTTGGCCTACATAGAAATCATAACATGTTTTTGTAGTTCTCTCTTTATTATGATTCTCTAGAATTTCTGCTTGACTTCTCAAGTGCTTAATTTTACGTCTCCTAAGTGTAGTCCACTTATGACATCTTCCATGTCCATGTTAATAGGCTTCAGTTTACTAGGAAAGGAATCCAGGATGTAAAATCTAGTCAGGTCTCCTAACAGCTCCTTGTTTGTGCTTGGAAAAGGCATATAGGTCTCCATTTCCTCATCTCCAAAATGAATGTTTGAGACTAAAAGGTTATTAACAAATTTTCCATTTTCACATCCTATGATCAAGTAATTCTCTCTATATACACATGTTAGACAATATGGAAGACTTGGCTTCTGTTGGCCTTAGAGGCCTTCTCTTGTCATCTCCACATTTGTGTGTAATACCAAACTTTATTCTGAAGTATCTTGAACTAATATTGCTCACTTAGAAAATAATTTGGGGATTTCAGTCAAAGAACGAGTTCTGATTTCATATATCAGGCCTCCATCATGTCTCTGATGATTTTTCCTATACTTTTTCATGTCCTATTTTCATATCATAATCCCTAAAATTTCCTGACTCGGAAAGCTTTCCTTTCACAAGCACAAAATTTGCAAGCAGGTGGAAAGAGCTAGTATCTTGCTGCCCAAAGTTGTTTATTTGTTTGTTTGTTTAATATATTTTGTAAGTCTTTATTTATTTGAGAGAGAGAGAGCGAGCATGAGAAGGGGAAGGTTTGGAGGGAGAAGCAGACTCCCTGCCAAGCAGGGAGCCCGATGTGGGACTCGATCCCAGGACTCCAGGATCACGACCTGAGCTGAAGTCAGTTGCTTAACCAGCTGAGCCACCCAGGCGCCCTGCCCACAGTTATTAACAATCATTCCTTTTTCTATTTCTTTCTCACCATTTTCTTCTTTTTTCTTCCTTAGCTCACTTTCCCCATTTTTTTCTTCTTTTTCTCTGTCATTAGTTTCCCTAACAACAGTTTAGAAGATACTAGATGTTCAGAACAAACAAGGAAATTAAAGTAACATTACATATCAAAATTTTTTCAATAGAATACATATATACTTACTATAATCAGTGTAAATGGAATAGCACAGCAAAGAAAACAGTCCATAACTCAAATGGGTTAGTGACCACACACAATATGTGGTGATAAAAGATACTTAATAGGCATTGGCCAGTGGTTTTTCTTTGTCTTTCTTTTTTTGTTTGTTTGTTTGTTTGTTTGTTTTTTTGTTGGGGGGAGGAAATCAGGATACAGAGGGAAAACAAGAAATAAGACAGTAAGTGTAGGGATGGGACTGACTAGGAAATGATAAATGCAAGAATACTCAAAATAACTCTGACTCTCCCCTCTTTTTGAATGTTTGGTTCCTCCCAACTGTCAAGACCGTTCCTTCTTCTTAGAAACCTCACCTGTGGGGCACCTGGGTGGTTCAGTGGTTAGGCCTCTGCCCTCAGCTCAGGTCATGATCCCAGGATGCTAGGATTGAGCTCTGCATAGGGCTATCTGCTCAGCAGGGAGCCTGCTTCCCTTCCTCTCTCTCTCTGCCTGCCTCTCTGCCTACTTGTGATCTCTGTCAAAGAAATAAATAAAATCTTTAAAAAAAGAAAAGAAAAGAAAAGAAAAGAAACCTTACCTGAACACCCCATACTGAATTGTTCATTCCCTCCTGTTTTCTCACTTAGATTCTAATATAATTTCACACTAACTTCTATCACACTGAAAGGCATTAATTCATTTGTGTATCTATTGTCTCCCTTCCCACTACATACCCAGTATCTTTGAGGACATGTCTATATTATCCAACTCTGAATTCTTTTTCTGGCACATATCAGGTACCTAGTTTTAAATTCTATGTCCCCTATTTGTTCACATAAACACAACAAGTTTTAAAAATGTTTTCCTGAGCCACAATCTCCTCATTTATAAAATTAGGAAAATACTACCTCAGGATTAAAGTGAAATAGCTAAGGTTGAACTTTTTTTTTAAATTTATTTTATTTTATTTTATTTTATTTATTTGACACACAGAGAGAGAGAGAGAGAGAGAGAGAGAGAGCACAAGTAGGCAGAGAGAGGGGGAAGCAGGCTCCCCACCGAGCAGAGGACCAGGACCCTGGGATCATGACCTGAGCTGAAGGCAGAGGCTTTAACCCACTGAGCTACCCAGGTGCCCCAGGTTGAACTTTTCTTAAGCACTGGAAAGTTAACAAAAATTTTGCGTTAAAGGCTCAAGTTTTGAAAAATACTAAAGTGGATTCTGTAAGAAAAAAAAGCTTTCAGGCTGATGAAGCAGCAAATGACCTGATCCCTGGCAGCTAGATTCTTGAGGTTTGGTGTTTGGTGAGACAAGAGGGCAGCAAGTTGTACAGTGTGAGACTGAAACTCAGAGGTGGCAGGCCTCCCACAGAGACCGGAAACAGCTGAGCACTGAGAGCAACTTCCTTCCAATGGACCACTGCAGACTAACAAAGTCTCCACAATGTTGTTCCTGAAATGTGCAAATCCGAAAGCAGCCCAAAGCACTATGAAGGAGCCACAAAACAACTGATGCTAGATTTGGTGAATGCGGATCTAAATTTAGTTTCATTTTCCCCTGCAGAGTAATACAGCAGCTCTTGTCTTTCCTGCATTTTCAAGCAGTGCCTATGGACTCACAAAATCTAACCATCTGAGGTTTCCAGTCAGGGTGACGGGGAGCACTACAATACAGAGCCAGGGACTGGCTGGGGGAGCTGCATAGGAGGTGCTTTTTCAGAAGAGCAGCCTGTTCTCACTAGAAAAATAGCTCTGTGGTTTCTATTCTGAGCTGGGGAAGAATGCACTAATCTCACCAGAAGACTGTTTGGGGAGGATTTTAGTCAACAGCTAGCATTTTGGAAATTATTTCCAAAGATTTTTAAAACGTATTCTCTAGAAGTAACACTGTGTTAAACTACCCATAGCAGATCTCAGAAAGTCTTTATTATATTAAGATACTTAAGTGGTTTCAGTATATTCCCTTTTCCTATATTTTTCCACACACATTTAAAATGCTTCTCCATTTTCCACATTCATATTTATCTTTCTAATAATGAGTGTGGCTCACACTCATTACCATTACCCCCTGTATGTGTTTTAACATTCTTCTAAGAAATAACAATAGTGCCATCGGAATTTTGGGGTTTGACTATAAATACAAAAAAGGAAATTCTATGAAGTCTATGAATGGGTAAAGGTCATAAGCAAATCAACCGAAAAATACATCTAAAATTCAATCATGTATCTGTCACCTGAGATTCTCCAGTATAACACTATGAAAAGATATTTCTGGGGACACCTGGGTGGCTCAGTAAGTCAAGCATCTGACTTGGGCTCAGGTCATGATCTTAGGGTCCTCAGCGGGAAGTCTGCTTGTCCCTCTCCCTCTGCCCATCCCCCCCAGTCCTGTGCATGCTCTCTCTCATACATAAATAAATTTTTAAAAAGAAAAAAAAATATTTCTGACCATTTCACAGCCTATCAAGTATTTTTTTTAATGATTATTTCTTTAATCTGTTCTGTATTTTCAGTGAGAAATAGCAACTAAAACTCTACCTTTACATGAGAATTATGGACAAGAAAGGAAATAGCTAACATGAGTAAATCAAATTATTTAGTTGTATGAAAAATTATGCAAACCTCTGAAGTACGTATTCCTTCTTCTTGTTGGTCTCATGTAATTTAAGCAACTAAATATATCTCCAGCTGAATTTAACAAATTCACATCCTAATAATGCTTTCTACGCGATTTATTTTCTATTTTTTTCAAATTCTGACAGAATTCCCCCCAAAAGTGAAAGGTAGCTAAAGGAAATTTTAATGATATCCAAGGGGAAAAATTTTTTGAGTTCTGAGCTATAAAAATATGTTGTGAAGTTCTGTGCAGTCTTTGTTTAAAATGGGCAATAATGGATAAGCAGATATATTTTTTCTTTCTTTTGTGATAGCATACACCTGTAAAAATATAATATTAATGTCATATTATAACAACATAATTTCTATTTTATAGTATTTCACAAATCCCTATTAATATGATTTGAGTTGAAGGTCTTTGCTTAATTGTACTTGCTTTTTTTTAATATTTGCTCATATTAAAAATATGAAGTAGCAAAAAGTTATAATCAAATATTCTTTCATTTTTGTCCCTAAAACACTATAAATTGTACTAATTATTTACTTGTTACATTGTTTATCATGTTTTAACAATAAAGAAAGTCAACGTTACAAATATGATTTGAATAATCCATATTTAATATCATTTATATCTAATTCAAGTGATTTATTTATTTTAACAGTTTTCATTTTTAAATAACTCATTTCTCCCCATGCAAGGGCTTCCTGAATGCTATTCAATGTGATAAATGATATGAGCACTAAATTGCAAGTACATTTACTGCAGTGGATACTGAGAGGTGTCTCAACTTAAATTACAAAATTCAAACCTATGCCTCACTTTAAGGAAATATAATTGTCAAAATTTCACATTTATAATGCATCAAAAACATATCAATAAAATGACTTCCTTATCTGTGCTTTTTTAAAAAATTAGATGATTGATAGATGATAGATATATAAACATTTCTTACATCATATATATAATAATCATGTCTTCAATGAATTCTTTGTAACACATATATTTTATAAAATGAGAAAACATACTTATTCCAGTTCTCTATGGATTTTGGCAAAATTTGAAGCCATTTCTGCACAGTCAAAAAAGAATAATGTTTAGAAATCTCACATATCAGTTCTTCAATTCCCCATTTCCTTTTTCTTCTAGTAAATTTATACTGAATGAAACCTTATAATAAAATATGACCAATAATTTAAAAAAACAGCATTAAAAATTTTATCTATTTCTAACTTATGGAGCAAAATGTAAGTTAAAGTTTAAATGTTTATAAGACTTAAACATGTAAAATTAAGTTGAAATTTAGAGTTATGTGCTTTTAAGCCCTGGATATAAGTAATTTCATATTTTATTGTTCTAATTAAATAACATAGAGGAAAAAAATTACCTTTGGTAATGGTTCAGGAGCATAATCTTTAAGAGTCAATCTCTCCATTTGCTTTTTATGTACTGTAAGCATTACAGCTCTGTGTACTCCGATTTCTCTACGTGTTCTCCTTCTAAGTGAGACTGAGCTAGATAAACCATGATTTAGTTCCTCTTTTTGGCATTACATTCATTTCTCATATTCCTAACTATAATGTTAAAGAGAGTGAGTAATATTTAACAGATCACGATTTGAACAATTTGCAGTTACAAAAAAAAAAAAAAAGCCCAATTCTTTTTCCCCCCTCTATCAAAAACCTTATTATTTTATCAATAACTATCTGTATAGAAATGAAAGTTAAAAGTGATGTTAAAAAACTGAGAAGCAAGGACAAATTTCAATGTGTAATAAGGGGACAAAATTACTACTGATGGAGGAAGGCTCCTGGGAGAAGATAAATGGTTTCTCTGTCATCATCATCTGGGTTCAGTTTCCCTGGATTTTACAAGACCCTTCCAGAAAAGTCAACAGTTAAACACAAGTAGGAAATACAGTCTCACCACAAAGATTTTGGAGGACAAAGGAGTCATCTTTCCATTAAAAAAAGTAACATACAAAGCATCTGTGTGTCTGTGTGTGTATTTGTCAGTGGGTGGGTGTGATAATCATTACCAGTGTTCACCATTTTCACCCATATTCCATTCTCCTATACTTCAGGCTCACCCGAAGTTTGGAGTGGCCATGAGACCATGGCAGCAAAACGGGAGGGTTTGAAACATCTACTTGCTGGTACCCAGTTCTACAGCCTTCCTTTCCGTCTGTCTTTGTGATCATGGTTTCCAAACCATGTTTAGGTTTCCAAACAGCTTCCATCAACCCAGGACCCCAAGTAACTTTAATGGACAGAGCCCTCCTATAACCTATGTTGAGATTATAGCATAAATGAGAAACAATTTTAGTAACTACTTAGATCTGGAAGTTATATGTTTAACCTAGCCAATGCTTACTGGTTCAGAGGATGAAATTATAGTTGCTCTATTTTCAAAACTGTACCATTAACTATCCATATCTAGAATAAACCTCTCCTCATTCCTATGAGCCATCTTGGCAAAATGTGGCAAATATATGCACTACAGAGACAGTGGATGTGCTGAAGAGCAATGTGATAGACTGGAAAGAAGACAAGGCTTGGAACTCTGGACAGTTGTCCAAGTAAGGCAAACTAGTTAGTAGCAAAGCTTGGACCTCTCACTAATTTGTATTACTTTGGGCAAGTCACTTAAGCGCTCTACATTTAAGTTACATTTAAGTTATGTCCCCATTTTACAAATAGGGACAATAATAATTTATCTGTCTCTGTAGCAATGTTCAGTATCAAATAAAATAATACACAAGTTTTATGTGTTGCCCTTCCTAGAGGACAGAAATATGTTCTATTGTACTTTAAATCCCCAATCACTTAGTAAAGTATCTTTTGTCACAATGGGTACTAAACAAATGTTTCGTAACTAAAGGCAAATTCTTTTCCAACAATTATGTAAGCCTTTAGTTGATGTCTAACTCTGGTTTGTAGACTAAGTAAGAACAAGTCTTTCAGGAAATACATTGTTAGTCTTCAATTTTTTTTAATGTGTTAAATATCTATTAATCATTAACCACATGCCAGGTACTGTTTAAGGCACAAGAAGAGAGGATAATTGAGCAAATTAGATAAATTCTCTGTTCTAATGGACAGAAACAGACAGTGACAAGCAAAGGCTGTGTGTGAGAGAAGAAGGAAAGAAGGAAGACTTCAATAAGTGGTCAGGAAAGGCTTCCTTGTATAGGCTTCCTTGTTAACACATTTAAGCAGAGGGGCACCTGGATGGCTCAGCAGTTTAAGCCTCCAACTCTTTCTTGGTTTCAGCTCAGCTCATGATCTCAGAGTTGTGAGATCCAGCTCCATGTTGGGCTCCATGCTCAGTGTGGAGTCAGCTTGAGATTCTCTCCCTCTCACCCCTCCTCAGCTCCTCCCCTCACCCCTCACCTCTGCATGTATACATTTATATGTGTGCTTTCTCTCTCTCTCTCTCAAATAAAAAGTTAAATAAAATCTTCAAAGAAGAGAAGTTTTTTTTTTTTTTTTAAGACATTTAAGCAGAGAATTCAGTGAAGGAATATAAACCATGTAGATTTTTGAAGGACTAGCATTCCAGGCAGTGAGCACAGCCGTAAGGGACCCCAAGCAAGAGTGTTCTTAGTGTGTTTGAAAAATAAGAAGCAACAGTAGAAACTGGCAATTTTGAGTATTTTTGCAAAATGCCATGTTATAGTAATCCTACAATATTTCAGTTTGTCTACCATCTATTGGTTACAAGTCTGATGGAGGATTTGATTGATTTATAAGCTCATCTTACACCTCTAGGCTGATGTGTTGCTCTTCTGGGCTGGGAGCTTTAGATGGTTTTGAGCAGAGGAAAAACATGATGTGACTTACATTTCCAAAAGATTATCCAGGTTACTTTGTGGAGAATAGATTGTAAGAGAGCCAACTGTGGATGCAGGAAGGTAAATTGGAAGGTTAATGAAATAGTCCAGGTAAGACAATTAGTTCCAAGTAGTTTGTTATATATATATCTGTATTATTTTTATATTTATATAATTTTATATGTTTATCTCATTTGCACATATACCTGAAGATATATATAGATATAGATATCGAGACAGATCAATCGATATATAGATAACAGTTTCTATATCCATTCTCAGAGATGCCATGACAAGAGTCAAACTGGAGAGCCAGGGAATTTTTTCCTTAATCCCGGTATAGTTCCCATACAGCACAATACTAGCTTAGGTACAATATAGTGATTCAGCAATTCCATGCATCACCCTGTGCTCATCACATCAAGTGAAGACAGGGAATTTGTTGCATATGTAGGGGTATATATATATGACAGGACCAAAGCCTCTCCATATGTGGAGGGAAGGAAAGAGGAATTTGCCTTAAGAGATGCAGAGAATTTGCCTTAAGAACATCTGTAGAAAAGGAAGAAAAAGAAGAGGGTCAAGGAGGAAGAAAGTTTTTACTTGCTGAAGGCTGATTATTTTCAAACACCTATCTTCAAGAGGAAGTTTGGGAATCAAGACAATCTAGATAGAAAACAGTGGATCATGGGGCATGACTAAAAACAAACAAACAAACAAGCAAGCAAACACACAAAAAACCCTGAAGACCAATTTCCAGAGACATCAGAAGAGCTATTTGGAAAGAACAGCCAGGAAGAGTAATACAGGTATTTGAAGTACAACAAGGACATCAGCCTGGAGGTGTAAGATGAGCTTGTAAATCAGTGAAATCTTCCGTAAGACTTATAATCAACCGGTGGAAAACATGGTGGGATTCCTGTGACATGTCATTTTGCAAAATACTCAGTAGTCGCCAGTTTCTGTTGTTGCAAAGAAATTTCCCTTTGGTGCACGTGATCAGCAGGACTATTACCAGTGTCTGACTTTACTATTACCAGTGTCTGACTTTACAAATCTCAAACTTTCTACAGACGGCATTTCCCTAAATTTCGGTGAAATTTGAGCTGATCAAGAAGTGACCCCCTTAAACAGAGCCTAATATTTAATGCCAGAGAAAACAAACAAGGACCCGCACTCCCAGGCAGTTCCCAAGGACAATTACGAAGTCAGCAGTTCAAGTCAGTTGGGGGGTCATGGACCAGGTAAGAGGGCTGAGATACGAGGCCCAGACCAAAGAAGCCACAGGGCAAAGTCCAGGGCCAAAGAAGAGAGACATTTATACTGCTGGCAGTCTACATCACAAAGTCACAGCAACAGGAGGCAGCAGTTGCTCCAATAGCTACTATGACCTAACATGATTAATGCTGGCACAGCTCAGACCTAGAAACCGCTGCTCAGTTAAAAAATCTCTGGAATGTTTAGAGATCTCTGACCTTTCTGACTGCTGCCATTGGCTGTCAGTAGTATACAGTCAGAGTGGTCAAGACACCACAATAATGTTTATCTAGAAAATGCCAACATTTTCTCTGGGCTGCTGCTGTGTTCCTCTGATGGGTTGAATGAATAGGGCACAGGCCAAGTTTCTGCAACAGAGTCCTAAAATAATGATGGCTTAAAGGAGGGCGTTTATCTTGTGCTCCTAGAGTCATAACAGAGAAGAGGTCTCAGAACTGGTGTGAGCTATCTGTTACTTTAAGGGGTTCTATCTCTGGGCCAATGTACTTGTCCCTGTCCCAGTTCAGTCAGATTCTGGTAGCACATATCACTTTCTTTTCCATTCTTTTGGTCAAAATGAAGTCTGATAAGGAACTGGGAGAGGGAGGGAGGAACCTGGGAAACAATGGCTAGCTGGGCAACCGTGCACCCTGCTGAAACTCAGGAGTCCTTTTAATAAAAGAGGGAAGAATTGATCTCTGTGACATTCAGGAGACTCTGCCACAGGGGAATTTCACAAAGGATTACAAATATGGAACCTGAGAGGAAGAAACTAAAATATAGCTTTATAGTATCTTCTAACTTATTCAGAAAAATCTGGAAAATCAGTGAGTGACTTTCCTTGCTATCATTCGCTATGATGATTCTATATTCATATACTTGTTTCCCTTAAGTACTTATACCCTTTGTATTTACACCAAATACTGCTGGAAATAGTTTTATTTTTCCACATAGTACTTTAAAAATGATCAGTGGTCCATGGTTAGAAGACTAAGAATTATAGAACATGCTATGTAAAATGTAGCTATGATTGAGCCCTTCTTTTCTTCTCCTTCAACATATTTTTGAATGTTTTTTATTATGTTGTGTTAGTCATCATACAGTTCGTTGTTAGTTTTTGATGGAGTGTTCCATGATTCATTGTTTGCATATAACACCCAGTGCTCCATGCCCTCCTTAATACCCATTATAGGACCAACCCATCCCCCCACCCTCTCCCCTCTAAAACCCTCAGCCATCAGAAAGGATGAATACCCAACTTTTGCATCAGCATGGATGGGACTGGAGGATATTATACTGAGTGAAATAAGTCAAGCAGAGGAAGTCAATTATCATATGGTATCACTTACTTGTGGAACATAAGGAATAACATGGAGCACATTAGGAGAAGGAAGGGGGAAACGAAAGGGGGAAAGTCAGAGGAGATGAACCATGGAGAGACTGTGGACTCTGAGAAACACATTTTAATAAACAGCTGCAGACCATGTCCTCAAAGTAAAACCCTTTTGACTGAGAAAGATTAAAGATGTATGTTGTCTATTTCACCCCAAATGATCATCTCCATTAACAAACAAATGCATATAATTCCCCAGCCAGAGGTTAGTTTTAAATTCTAATATTTACTTATTTTATTTTATTTTAAGATTTTACTTATTTATTTGTCAGAGAGAAAGAGAGAGAGCACAAGAAGGGGGAGTGGCAGGCAGAGGGAGAAGCTGGTTCCTGAGTGAGCAAGGAGCCTGATGCAGGACTCTCTCCCAGGACCTTGGGATCATGATCTGAGCCAGAGGCAGATGCTTAACTGACTGAGCCACCCAGGAATCCCCCTAATTCTTACTTAAAAGTAAATATGTGAGAAAAGAGTTATAGAAAATAATTATGAATTTCTATGTAATATGTAATATTTTAATACTGTACCATAATTGCCTGCAGTAGCAATAGGCATTTTACACACATTACCACTAATTCTTACTGCACTTTAAGGAAGATAATATGATCCTCATTTTTAAATCTTAGAAAATAGAGGCTTAAAGAATTTATCTTAACCCAAAATCATACAGCTAGTAAGTGACAGTCATGAGGCCAATCAGGTCTCTCAGTATTTAAGATTTACATAAGACATGTTAAAGAAGCATTTAATGTTGGTGCCATTGTTGAATCAAAGATTAAATTGTGCTCCATGGACTAGATTAAATCAAGCAATGAACTTCTGGAAAGTTCTAGCACTTCAAATAAATCTCACTTTCATTTTAAGTTCCCTTTCCCTGAGTTTCCTTTGATTTTTACTCCATTGCTAACATTTCCTTTCATATTTGTTTAGATAACTGGAGCAAAAGGTCTAAGAAATTTTCTACACAAAATTAGAAATTTCTCTTTTTTAAGATACTAACATCAAGTGAAGGTATTGGTTGATAGATTGTAAGAAGCAGAACCCATACTGTGAATTTAGAAATGGCCCATACCTAACTTCATTACTGGTTTTTGTGACTTGCCCAGTGGACCTAAACTGAGAAAGAACATTAGCCAGAATGTCCGTCATTAGATTGTGTATGCTACCATCTTCAATCTATCAGTACGATTAATTCTCTTACTTTTTCTGTTTTCAATGCAACCCCCATTGGAAGGTTGGTACAATTCTGGCAATTAGGGAGTTCATCACTTATAGAGATAAAATAAACACAGCAAGAAAATACCCTGAAAACAAAACTTTCTTCAGAAAGAAGATCTATTTTCATAGAGTAAACTCTACAGTGGAGTTTACTCCTTTATTTTTTTTTTTTAAACTACCAAGACATGGGCAATTAGTATTCTTCACTTCTCTATTCTTATTCATGTAGTTCCTCTTTATTTTACTTGGGTAATAATACAAGTAATAACAGTCCTAGTTCTTGTTAGAAAGTCCCTGGGTGGTGTTAGGGCAGATTTTGGAATTGAACTGCTGACACGCTGTCATATGACTACACTGTAAAGTCCTAGAACTGAAGGGGTCTAGCAGGAAAATTCTGTATCAAATTCACTACATAGTCACAAGGAAAAAAAAGCAAATTTAGAATTGAATAGACTGTGGCTAGATGGGATTTCCACTGGCAACACAGTAAGTCTGAACTTCTGATTATGAGGTCTAAGGTTCAGTGGTACCTTCTCTGGATTATTGAGCAGACAACTTACTACAAGTCATCTGAAAGGAAGACTGGAGAGAAAGGAGTCAGTAAAATCTACACTGCCTTCAAAGGCGAAGGAATAGTATTGAGTGGGAATGCACTAAGCCCAATAGGATTACCACACATTTGCTTAAATGCAGGAGGAGGAAAAAATGGGTGAAGCCCAAGCTCTATGAACGCATGGTCAAAGTCCATTTCACAGGGCTCTTGACCTTCTCTCATGCTATCCTCCCAAACAAAATGATCAAATATTAGCTATTCATGACTGACTAAAGAACAATGAGATCAACCTGAAGTACAAGCACTGGTGGAATGCCGGGACATTCCAAACAAGTCCAAATGTTAACCAGCTTTTGGGGGAACTTATAAGGCATGCTGTTCTGATTCTTGCCCATTTGCCCCACTTCTACCCCAGGTTATTCTCTGTCCTGCTTTGCCCTTCTCTGTGCCCAGGAGCAGAGGCTGATTTACTTGGAAGCTAATGAAGTTTCAGCTTCAGGGACACTCAGCTATTGTCCCTGTAAAGCCTTGTACTTAAGTCAATTTTGAATTATGTTTCCTACAGATGGCCTCCTACCTGTATAAGCTCTATCCCCCCCATAACCTGGATCCAACCCTACACAGGAGGTTGAAACCCTTCACTGATATGATAGACAAAAGAATGGCTCCTCCCAATCATGTCCACATCCTAACTCCTGCATCCAGTGGATATGTTACCTTAGGTAGCAAAAGAGGTAAGAGTGATTGCTATGTGATGTTACTCAGTCTGTCATTGCAGGCTTTGAAGATGGAGTAAAGGAGTTATGAGCAAAGAAATGTAAATGATGGCATTTAGAAGCTGGAAAAGGCCAGGGAGTAGATTCTCCCTTAGAGCTTCCAGAAAGAAACAATCCTTGCTGACACCTTGATTTTTAACCCATTGAGCTGTCTGTAGAACTTCTGACCTATAGAACAATGATAGGTTTGCAGGATGATAAGTTTGAATTGTTTTAAGCCCCCAAGTTTGTGTCACTTTTACAGCAATAATAGGAAGCTAATACATCTGGCTTCTGGTTGGATATGGTTAATAAGAATCATTGGAAGGAGACTAGAGATTGAAAGAAATGGTAGAATGTTTCCCTACTGTTCTCTTATTCTGAGTCTAGAGCCCTAACAGGGGCTGTATCCCTTTATAGTTAGAATTCCCATAATGGTTCCCTTCTTTTTTTTTTAAAGATTTTATTTATTTATTTGACAGACAGAGATAACAAGTAGGCAGAGAGGCAGGCAGAGAGAGAGAGAGAGAGAGAGAGAGGGAAGCAGGCTTCCTGCGGAGCAGGGAGCCTGATGCAGGGCTCAATCCCAGGACCCTGAGATCATGACCTGTGCCAAAGGCAGCAGCCCAAACCACTGAGCCACCCAGACGCCCCTATAATGGTTCCCTTCTTTACTGCTCCTGATCACTGAGGTCCTGGAACACAATTTTACCTTCTTGTCCCTTCAAGCCTAGGACCGGTGAGGGCTTCTCATTCTTGCTTCTTTCCTTATTCTACACACAATTTAGTAAATGGTACCAATAATGGGTCAAATAGTGTTGCCCAAAAATTCCTGTTCACCCAGCACCTCAGAACGTGACCTTATTTGGAAATAGGATCTTTGCAGATATAATTAATTAAAGATCTGGAGATGAAATCATCCTGGATTTAGGGTGAGTCTTGAGCCCAATTACCAATGCCCTTATAAGGAGAGGAGAGGACACAGAAAGATACACAAAGATTATGTGACAATGCCTTTATAAACCAGTGAGTGCCAAGAATTGCTGGAAAACACTAGAAGCTAGGAGAGAAGCATGGACATTTTTTTCCTTCAGAGCCTCTGGAAGGAACCAATATTTGATTTTAGATTTCTGGCATCCTTAACTGTGAAAGAATAAATTTCTTTTGTTTTAAGCCACTGAGTTTGTGGTAATTTGCTATAGCAGTCCTGGAAAACCAATAGAATACCTTTGTTAAAGTCTCTTGAACCATGAGTTGGCTTGTTTTTTGCCAGGACCCTGCAGATAGAGGCCTATGCTTTATACTGTTATAAATGATAGGAAAATGGGAGGGATAGTTAAAACTGGATCACAGAGTCAAAATTAAAATTATCCTATATTCTAAGGTAAAGGGCCATACTTGAAAAATATAGTATTTAACAGCTTTGCACTTAGGTTCAAAAATTCAGTTGGCATTATTGCCCATGTATCTTAGACAAATGACTTAGTATTTCTGACTCCGAGTTTCATCATATGTCAAGTAGAATTAATAGATCTTGCTCTTCCTACCTCACAGTATTCTAAGAGTAAGAGGAAATAATAGAATACAAGTAAATGAGTAAAGAATTAGGAACCAGAAGATCTGGGTCTAGACCTGACTTTATTACCAAAAAAACTATGTAGTCTTATTTAAATAAATTAATCTCTCTGTGATTTCTAGGTCTCTCATCTCTAGAATGAGAAGCTTGGGCTAATCTAAAGGCTAACTTTCCACAGTTCAGTTGATTAGGACAGAGAACACATGTAAAAACATCCATCCTCATGAAAAAGACCAAGGGGATTTTTGACAGTTGATCACAAGTTCAAAAGTAAAGTCAAGTTATATCATGTGACTGCTAAAAATTAATTAATTAATTAAAAAGAAAGAAAAAGAAACATAGAATTAGTCTGTATTAGAAACATCTATTTAGAGAGAAATAAGAGTTCTTTTGAGCTCTGTTATGTGGTCAATTATAAATATTAAATTCATAAAGGAAGAGTAACAATGAAGAATATTGTCAAAGTAATTTGTCAGGGTGATCTGACCTCTGGAAAATGTCATATATATTCGTATTTTCCATGTATATACATATACATATATATGTATATATATATTGACTTGATATATATATTGACTTGATGACATATACTGAAGAAGAAAAGATTTAAGATGACAGTAAACAAGGAGAACTAGGTCAAAGAGATAAAGTGGAGCAAAAGTAATTTTAGAAGCAAGATCAGGAAAAGAATTACAATAATTAGAACTGTCAAATAGTAGAATGGTAATGTGGGACACTAAAAATACTCAAAGCTAAGACTAGGTAGCATTTTAGGGTTGCAATCAACCTACCAGTGGTTTGTTAAACTGGCCTGTACCATCTCACAAGACATAATTATTAGCACCTCTTCCAAACTCCATGTTTGTGGACATCATTTTAGTAGGTTGAAACTGGCCCTCATGGGAGTATTTACACCACAAAAATCAGCAAACTTTAAAAACAAGGGCCTTTGTTGTCTACTAAGAACTGGTGGTTAAATATTTGCCATGACACCACTGGGTGCTACAGAATTTCAGCATTGAATAGTTCTACCTTTGCTATTTTACTCCCAATTTTAAGATTCTATTTGACTTGTTCTTTTTTTTAATGTTATGTTAGTCACCATATAGTACATCATTAGTTTTTGATGTAGTATTGCATGATTCATTGTTTGCATATAACACCCAGTGCCCTTCTTTAAGGAGGGCACATATTTGACTTGCTCTAATGGATGGAAAAGTCAAGAGAAATAACTCTAAGTGCAGTTATAATGCCTTCAAAGTAGACTTTCTGGTCAGCTTCCTGGTTTTGCACCCTCCTGTTATTCTTTTGATGATGATTCTTTCACCCATATTGGCTATACCCCCCCACTAGATTTCTTTACTTCTTTTCTTTCTTTTCAAAACTAAGATAGGTATAACAACAAGAGAATATGGAGACACATAATAAGAACCTTCAAATAGGTAAAGGATTGTCATGTAGAAAAGAGATAAGGCTATTATTACGATTATTAACTATATCATTAATTAGAATTATTATAGAATGATTTAAACAATAATAACAACAACCATATATGGATTAACACCATTCATGAGATGACACCAATTAGTAACACATGTGAGAAAGGCACTTAGCCATCCCTGGATTCTGTTTCTCATCTGTGAAATAGGACATCATTCTGAACTTAAAACTTTTTTTTTTTCAATTTATTTATTTTCAGAAAACAGTATTCATTATTTTTTCACCACACCCAGTGCTCCATGCAATCCGTGCCCTCTATAATACCCACCACCTGGTACCCCAACCTCCCACCCCCCCCCCGCCACTTCAAACCCCTCAGATTGTTTTTCAGAGTCCATGTCTCTCGTGATTCACCTCCCCTTCCAATTTACCCCAACTCCGTTCTCCTCTCTAACACCCCTTGATATTTGCTATGCTCCACAAATAAGTGAAACCATATGATAATTGACTCTCTCTGCTTGACTTATTTCACTCAGCATAATCTCTTCTAGTCCCGTCCATGTTGCTAAAAAAGTTGGGTATTCATCCGTTCTGATGGAGGCATAATACTCCATAGTGTATATGAACTTAAAACATTTTGAAGCTTCTATATGACATAATGAAATAAAAATATTTTGGCAACTACTATACAAAGAAAAATTGTTATTGTTAATATATCATCACTAAATTTTATCTATATTTTGATTCAAAATTGTGTTTATTTTATGATTTTTAAATTTTTATTTTATGATTATAAGAGAACCTGTATATAGGATATACAGATATAATACATACAGAATTAGCTATATATCCATATTCCTATATCTTCTATCTGAATGTGATTCAAAAGCAAAATGGTACAATCCAGGCCTTGCCATTCTCCATGTCACAGCAGTAGCAACCACTACAAACAGATCTTCTTCTGTGATTTTACCTATCATACCAAGGGTGCCCCTAAGCTTTGGTAATAGAACATATCTTTTCTCAATATGGTTTCTTCCATGCCCTAAGAAATACATCAATAGAAGTTTGAAAATGAAAGCATGTTGAAATACTTCACATCATATTTTTCCCTTGTATTAATCTATTTTTCTCATTTCTTTAAAGACAATTTTTTCCACCAGTAAGGCTAAGGCATAAGGTTCAGTGTCCTTAAAAAAAGAGAAAGGGTTAAGAGGAAAGAGGTCACTGTTTCTTTCTAAAATACAAAGTTTAAATTTTTGAGTCCACATCAAGAAAATACTCTTAAAAGTCAGACTTTATTGTAAGAATAAAGAATGTTCCAAAATCTAAAGTCTGCCTATGCATATCAAGCTCAGAGGTCTGAATATAAAATCTTCCAATAAGATACAGGCAGAGAAGGTATCACATAATATCCACTGGATTTGAATAGATGGAATAGATGTTTGGGAAGGAGAGTGTTGGGTATAGGGGTGGGGAGGTGGATGGGAGGTGGAGGGAAAAAGAAGAGAAATTTAGATAAAACCGGTCCAAGACAAAGAAAAAAAGGTGTAGGCACCTGAAAAGGCCTCAATTCAGTGATTGGAAAAAATTCTGAAACTCCAAATAAGTTGATAACAACTAAGTTAGAACTCTGTCTCACACCTTGGAGAACAGCAAAGCAGCAAAGGCAGAGAAAGGCGCCTAGATACATGGGGCAGGGTGTTTCCATATCCTCCATTTCCTGATTAACAGAGAAGCAATCCAGTAGTTAGTTCCCTTGTGTGGTAGAAAGTACATGAAGTGAGCTTCCAGGAGGGGGTTTGGATGAGTAGGAAATTAACATACAGCACAGAGATTTGAAGTCAATGTCCCATATTAAGAGACTGAATTAGAGTCATAGCTGGACCTTAAGGGAAACATAAAGCCAGAAAGAGTCAAGATACGACCTGGCCAGATGGAAGAGGTAACAAAGTTCAGGAGGATCAATCTCCACACCACGTTAATACCAGGAGAACAAAAGAGAAATTATGTCACCCGAGGACACATTAGAAGTGGCAGCGGTGGACATGGAGTCCTCAAGGAAGGCCCTGGTAAACTGTAAGTTCTGTGTCATCAAAAGACTAAGTTAGGAGAGTGGGGTTTGATGTTTAAAAAACCCAACTCAAGGTCCACGGAATACACAGATAAAGGGAAATTGCAAAGCCGATGTTCTTCCTTGACCCTGAGATAAGTTTTATAAAAGGAAGAAGACACTATATGAAAGACTGAGATTAATATAGGAGATACTAAATTTAACCCAAAGAAACCATTTTAAAACTGAAAAGTATGAGTTACTTATAATTGATGTTTATGCCCATCCTTCAAATTTCCCAGTACAAAAATAGCAGGCATGTATAAATGATCAAAATAAAGAAAATTTGCTTGCATGGCTGAATGGGAAAACCTATATTTTAACCTCCCATAATCACTCCTCACCATTTGCTTTAGCAAAAGATATGTCGGATAATAAGCTCGCTAATAAAGAGGCCGGCAGACCTTACAGTTCTTGCTGTGAAGGCATTAAAAAAGAAACTCTAATAGATGGACCTGTATTCATCGTCCCTTATGAGACTGAGCGGTAATGAATGTCAGTGTCCATTAGACTGAGGCCCAAAGTATCAGATTCATGTGGATCCAAGCACTGATAGCCCTCTCCTGTGGAAAGTGGTAGAGTTTTCCCAAGAGAATATAGTAGAATTTCAAATGGAAAATGTTGAGGAAGGGAGTGCAGAGTGGGAAAGGAGACATGACTAGCCAGTTATCTTTAGAAGGTGGAACAGAGGGCATTCATAAAGGCCCATCCTAGGGAAGCTCTAAGTATTTAGATTCCATAACGTGGGATTCAAGAGAAATGTCAAGTTAACTTAAACTTAACTTTGGTCCTTTGACCTTGTAATTCCTTTTTAAAATTGCTCTCAACCTAAAGTAAAGAAGTCACATACCTGAAACTAATTACAATGCTATATGTCAATTACATCTCAGTAAAAAAAGAAAGGTCTTACTTGTTATATGGATATCAGAATTTTCAAAATAGACCAAGATCACACATATTTATAATGCTTTTAGTTTTTCGCCAATGTCTAAAGCTAATGTATTTTTGACATAAAAATAGAACTTCTGAGACATACCCATGTTCCCTCCTTTTAGTTTAATTAGAAACAAATAAAGGAAAGAATGATTTTTTTTTTTTTTAAGTGTGAAGAATTTTCAGGAATGGTGGCAGACTGAAAACTAAAAACTAAGGTAACCTTTCTAATCAATGTCTTTCAGGAATCATACAGCCTCAGCATCTGTCTCTTCAAAATGAGAAGGAAAGATATTTTTCAAAGTCATATATTTTTTGAAAACTGGGTATGATGGTTTTATGGGAGATAAAGGAATATGGTGGCCAGGAGTTTCTATGGGTCCACTGGGAAAAGGATGTTGATATATTGGGCAACTATATTCCAGAGAGTGTATATAGAGCCCAAAGGGAAACTGGGAATGGGAGAAAATCCTTAGGATTTGGGGACTATTCCAGAATATGCAGATGAGATATTCTGCAACCAAACTTTGCAATCGTCACAGATTAAGGTTGTGGTAATTTGTTTTTCTTTCCTCTATTTTCTAGGATTTATGTAATACATAAATACTATTCATCCAACAAATATTAACACTTAGAATGCACCAGGCATTCATCAGTGAAGAAAAGAGTCAAAAAGCAATTCCGGCATGTATTTTAAATAAGTGCAATGTAAAAGTAGATTATAAGAAGAAAAAAGCAACTTTGAATATTTTTAGATCAGTAGGTAAATCTATTTATCTATCTAACTATACATATATGTGTTTTTCCTAACA